>NC_055699.1:23694150-24011650 GCF_017639745.1 Melanotaenia boesemani | reverse complement strand
TTTCCCTCTACGGTTATATAAACAGATGTGTGGCAATACATCCATGATGCTATATGAGTACCTGATGGTGGAAAAAAATGTCTGACACTGTGAGCCACAGTGAAGCTTAGAGACTGAGGAGCCAGTGGAGGGTTAAGCCTCATGCTCTGGGTCAACATGCACCACAGCAGTGAAAGTCATTTCCAGCTTCATTACTGACACCGCCTCCCAAATCCAGGTTAACATAATACATGTAAATACATTAAGAATGTTTTCACTATGCAGACAACGTTAGTAAGCTGTAAATATACGTGACAGAAAATGACATATATCCAGTTGATATCAACTAGGGATCTCAGCTTAATGTGACAGATCCGTGACAGTGTTTCCCACTGGCTGTAGGATCTGCTGTTGACAGCGGTCCAGGTCAACTGTCTGCAGCTGAGGCATCCACTAGATGCACGCAGACGTGACGTCATCATCTTATAACAAACTTATATCTTAAAAAGCAAAGCAGCACAAACGACTTTTTTTTTACACAAGCCAAACACGACGATTATTTTCAGAGTTTAGCGTGGGGTGGGGAGGAGTTCCAGCTTCACGCACCCAGGTCTCTGATAGCAGTACAGGAGCGCGCCTTCGTGCACGATGCTATCGCGGAGCTGCGCTCCGTAATGGAGCCGAACAGCATCCGCTTGTCATGCGGAGGATCCAGCTCACAGACTCGGAGCTGAAGCTGCTCAGCGTCCGCCTTCAGGTTCAGACCCAGCAGAACCATCGGAGCTCGACGCAGTGTGAGTCCGAGCAGCGGGGCGGAGCTGCGGGGAGTCGAACACCAAATAGGTGCGTTTCCCTCATGGAGCTGATCAGATGTTACACCTGCACAGGTGACGGAGCTGCAGTCTGTCGGGTGGTGCTGATGCTGCTGAGGCTACCAGCTCATAACTCTGATACTTCATCTGAACTCTAGTCAGCAGAAAAACCTGCAGCTGTTAAAAGTATCAGAACAGATACTGCAGCAACAGATACTACAACAACACGCAGGTGAGAGCCTGCAACAGGAAATGACGTTTAGACTGACGGCTCAGACAGAGCACCATCTCACCAGCAGAACTTTTTTTAAAAACATCATGACTGACACCAGAAGCACTGTGGTACTACAGAGTCAGTGTAAGAACTACAGCAGGACTGCAGCCGCAGCTTTGTCCTGTCTAGAGATAATCTGATAATTGAGCTGAGAGGATTGTCTGACAGGAAATGGGAAGCACTGGAGAGAAGAGAGAGGAAGAAGAGGAGAGGAGCAGCAGGAGGAAGAGGAGGCCACTGAGACTCCACATGCCTGTAAGTGAATGTCTGTTAAAATCACCCCGTTGTTTTCATTAGGTGAAACACAGAGGATGTCTGACTGTCTGCAGCTTCGTGATGATGAAGAAATTATGAATCTGGAGCGTCTAGCTTCATGTGGTCGGTTCTGTACTGTGAAAAGAGAAAACTCCACCAGATCCTGACCTCATGCAGAACAGTGTCAGAGCTGCTGCTATTGATTCTACTGCTCAGGTTTTATCTAAAATCTGCTTCAGATCTGATCTCAGTTTGTACATGGTGCCTGTGACTTCCAAGCTGTCCTGTAGCTGTTCTCAGATCAGTGCTGGTAGAAAGCTGCAGAACTTTGAGCTGCTTCTGTCTGAAGCTTCTGATCTGATCAGTCTGTCATTCTGGTGAATGGATGGCAGATGGATGATTTATTTATATAGCACTTTAAAAATCCAGCACATGGTTGACCAAAGTGCTGCACAACAGGTAAAAACAGGACAGAAATAATTATTATACTAAAAACAAAGAGGAAACAGTAGAATCTGAAGACAGTAAAAGCTATGTCAAACTCACACTGGGTTAAAAGCCAAAGAATAAAAGTGTTTTCAAAGAAGATTTAAAAACATCAACTGAGGGAGCTTGTCTTATGTTTAAAGGAAGTTCATTCCAGAGCTTTGGGACCACAACAGAAAACAAAAGCTCGGTCACCTCTCATTTTCCTTTGTGATTTAGAAACCACCAGCAACATCTGGTTAGCTGACGGAGGGAACGAGCAGGGTCAAAAAGGTGGAGCTCCTTAATGACTTTGCATTCTGTATAGTCTGTATTCTTTACTTATTTCTCATCTTAAATGCAATAACCTGGATAAACTATGTTTACAGTTTATGTATTTGTAAGTCAAGGTGTGCTGGTTAGCACCGCAGCCTCACAATAAGAAGGCCGCTGGTTCAAGCCTCGGCTGGGGAGGTTCGAACAGTGGTCTTTCTGTGTGGAATTTCCATGTTCTCCCCGTGTATGTGTGGGTTCTCTGCAGGTACTCTGGCTTCCTCCCACTGTCCAAAGACATGCATGTTAGGTTAGGCATGCTAGGAATGAGTGTGAGCATGAAGGGCTGTTTGTGTCTCTGTGTTGGCCCTGCAACAGGCTGGTGACCTGTCCAGGTGTACCTGCCTCTTACCTGCTAAATGCTGGGTTAGGCAGCTTCTCCGCAACCCTGAACTGGACGAAGCGATATAGATAATGACTGATGGTGTTGCACATAGTGTGCTATCATAGAAAAACTGTGTTAAAAATATAAAATAGAATCCACAATAAAAATGCAGAAAATTGCTGAGATTTCTGTCAATACTTTGTTTTTATTTGTCTAAGATCCAATCCCAGGTGAAGGATTATGCTGCTTGATGTTACCTGTCCATTTTTGAGGAATACGGTGGCCCTTTACTGAAGGAGTTCCGCTTCAGTAGGGCTGATGATTCTTTTACACCCCTTCAAGAAAATAGGCACCTGCTCCACATTCAAAAGTGAAAACTTGGTTGAGCCAAAGGGAGGAAATGGGATTGGGTTTAAATGTGTGCAAATAGAACATGAGAGATGAGAGATGCTGCTCATTAGCTGTGAGTGTTGAGTATTCGGTTGCCATGGTGATAAAAATTGCCACATTCTGACTCAGAAAATTGACTTAAATTTGGTCTGAAACTCTTGCTGTCGAGAGAGAAACTGCAGCTGCTGACGACATGACTGAAACTCTGAGCACTAGAAGACGACTAAACATACTGATGTCTCTTATTGCCTTCAACAATCACAGGCTCTAAGAAATATGTAGGATTTCTGGATATTTTCATGATATAGTTATTATGATTAGACCGTTCTACTTTATAACACAAATGCTTCTGTTTGGACGCTATTAAAGTTTTGCTATATTGTTTTTATTTGTACAATGAAAAGTATGTATTTATTTATCTGACGTAAAAAACATGTAATAGTCTAACCAAAAGCAAACCTTAAAATACACATAATCATGCTAGTTTTGATAAAGTCATACAGAATCAGAATTCTGACAACTGGAATGGCCTGTCCAGATTGTGGTTGAAGGTTGAATAACTCTTGCATGCATTCCTTCAAGCCTGAGTTGTAAAGTAGTAGTTGGTGTTAATGTAAGGTATGAATGGAATTATGGATGAGGTTATGGAGCGATCACTGATTAGCTCCTCTGGGATGTCTCATGATCCAAGCCTGGAAGGAGGTCGTGTCTCAGGATATCAGTAACCTAAGCTGATGAAGGTTCTCTGAAAAGTTTGAGATAGTTGGAACAAAGAACGTGCGCTTTATAGATGTCATAATGAATGAAGAATCATATGCATGCATGGGTGAGGAAGTTGTGAATGGACTTACGGCATGTAAGGACAGGGGAGTTGGTTGGTATGTGATAAGGCGTGAAACAGTTCCAGCTAGTCAGGCAGGCTTAGCGTGTGTATTTGAGGCTGGTAATCATTTGAAAGGCTATCCAGCTGTGGATGGCGGCTGAAAAACAGCAGGGCTAGAGCAGGGTGGACATACAACCTCTGGCTGGCTTTAAATCTGAGAGGCTCAGCCTCTCTGAAATGCTCCTTTTACAACCAGTCAGGTTAATTGGCAACTGGTCAATAACATCGTCCTGATTGTGGTTGAAGGTTGAATAACTCTTGCATGCACTCCTTCAGTCAAATGCTCCTCCAGTTGTTTTTGATTTGATTTAGTTGTTTCTGTTCCAACTTTTTGCAGATGTGTTGCTGTCAGTAAACTCAAAATTAGTTCATATTTTCCATGAAATAGTAAAATTTCTCAGTTTCAACATCTGATATATTGTTTATGTTCTGCTGGGAATAAAATATGTGTTAATGACATTTACAAATCATTGCATTTAGTTTTAACTTACAGTTTGATCGGTGTCCTAATTTTTTTAAATGGGTTGGTTGTAAAATGGAATACACACTGTTCTTTACATTGCAGTTTTTTTTTTTTTTTAACCTTATAAAGTGCTGGAGTGTTTAGGAGGAGGAGATTTTTCCTTTTGCAAACTGAGATCAGAAGCTGATTCTACATCTTTAGAAGCCGATTATTGAGCAGATCATGGTAAACATAATATTTTCATGCGCTAACATTTAAACAGGAGTCTTTCACAACCCCAGTGGCTGCTTTTCTGTGGTCTTCTGTCCATAGAAACATGGTCACAGAGGAGGGCATATGCAGAGCCAATACATGCACCTGTTATGTGAAGGGAAAAGTCAAACTGAAAGTTTAAAAAGCTTCAGTCAGCATGACTCGGTGTGATGGCGTTAGAGATAACAGTGATGACAAGGCAAAAGTGAAGCATGAGGGCACTTACACACACGATCAAGGGTAATGCTTTTCACTGTGTCCTCTGTTCCTTCTGAAAAATAACCAGTACTTCCAGGAAGTTTGTTGTTGTGAGGATTTCTACACGTGACACACACACTGTATGCGTAAACATATGGTTGTGTAAGCCTCTCATCTTTTCTACTGGATTTATATGAAAAATCCAGGTTCACTCATCAAACCCAAACCCATCAGCGCTGCAGCTGTTTTCACAGATGCACTAAAACTCTTATGTGTTCCAGTCGGCTTGCTGGTAAAATCTCTGGAAGAGTGAGACAATATGCAGATTCATCTGGAGGATTTCCAGAGGCGCACATTTAACAACATGTGGTATTGATTTCAATATGAAAACATAAAAAAAATTATGTAACAAGAAAAAAAATGTCTTTTCCATCTTGTCCAGAGTATTTGCAGCATGACAGGACATCTGCAGTCTATTATGATGTTTTCCTGTGGAGTCTGAACCTGATCTTTGCTCATCCTCCATAACATCTCCAGAGTTATATCCATGTGTAAAACAACAGGCAACATGACAACTTCAGGGTGTCACAAAATATAGCATTTATACATCATTTTTCAAACTGAGTGTTTTTTGAAAAGGACCCAGTATGAAACTGTTCAGGTGTTTGGAAATCAGTAGTACTTTCTCATAGGTTATAGCAATCCACATAAATGTAAAGAAATTTAGATTCTCTTTATTCTTAGACTGTCTTTGCTTGTCAGTGTCACACAACATGTGTGCCTCCTCCACAGCAGCAGTCGTCTCAGGCTCAAAAATGAACAAATGCTTTTGTTCCAACTACTGGCATGCACAGATAGAGCCTTGGTGGTGCTGAAGCATTTGCCCTTGCCGTCGGGGCTGAAAAAGTGCCCTTTTTATCAGAATTATTTTTTTACATACTGTATGTGCCCCACTATGTTGACCGATCACACACCCCTTACACGCATGTGCACGCATGTGTACGCCCGTTTTGATCCCGTTGTTTCTTTGGCAATGTGATCAAACCAACAAGGCACATTGTAAGCATGTGCATTGGGCGTTGCAGCAGCTGGACCATTCGCGAAGTTACCTCCCACCGCTCCACCTGCCACTACTCAAATAACTATGAACTACATCGAGGGCACCTTTTACTCCTAATCTAAGATATATACCAAACTATTTCTTCATGTTGTAAAGTAGCCTGCTCATTACAGCCTGAATGGCTGGGTCCAAGATAGCCTTTTATCAAAACAAGATCCGCAATGCTCCCAACACACGACAACTGTTCATGGTGTTTAACTCTCTTCTATCTCCACCACCTGCATAGCCTTCCACTGTGCTGACTGCAGCAATGTTTGCTTCCTACTTCACATAAAAGGTTGCTACCATCAGTAACCAATTCACTGAGCCTGACCAACTCAGCCTAACTAAACAGCTACTGGTGCCTCACTCTGCTCTTTCCGCTGTCTAAATGAGGACGAAGTCTCTAAACTTCTAGTCAACTCAAAACCCACAACCTGTCCTCTTGATCATGTTCCTTCTGATATCCTGCAGAGCATTTTACCTACAATCAAATCTGCAGTAAACCACATTAACACCTCCTCTCTTAAATCCGGTGTTTTTCCCTCTGCCTTCAAGCAAGCTCAGGTTACCCTGCTGCTGAAGAAACCCACACTCAACCCAGCCCAGGCTGAAAACCACCAGCGGTTTCACGGCCTCCATTCATGTCTAAACTACTAGAGCATGCTGTCTTCAGTTAGGTCTCACAGTTCCTCCAAGACAACAACCTGTTTGATCCATATCAATCTGGCTATAGGCAAGGCCACTCTACTGAAACTGCTCTCCTGTCAGTTACTGATTCCCTACGGCTTGCCAGATCCACTGGTCAATCCTCAGTCCTTATGCTGCTGGGCCTGTCTGCTGTTCATATACTGTTCTCCACACTCTCGGAGTTTGGCATCTTAGGATCTGTTCTCTCGTGGTTTACGTCCTACCTCACAGGAAGATCCTTCAGGGTATCTTGGCAAGGGGTAGTGTCCGGATCACATGGGCTGACAACAGGGGTGCCTCAGGCCTCGGTGCTTGGCCACACCTCCTCACTCGGTGCAGTCATTAGCTCTCATGGTTTCTCCTACCACTGCTATGCAGATGACACTCAGCTTTTCCTTTCTTTCCCACCTGACGACACAACCGTCTCAATGCGAATATCAGCATGCCTTGCTGATATCTCTGCATGGATGAAAGATTGCCACCTTCAGCTAAATCTGTCCAAGACCGAGCTTATTGTCTTTCCAGCCAATCCTTCCTTACCGCCACAGATAAGCGTGCAGCTTTAGTCTATCCCGCTTGTGCCTACGTCTTCTACCAGGAATCTTGGTGTCATGGTAGACAACCAGCTGACCTTTAAGGTCGATGTTGCCTTGGTTGCTTGATCTTGCCAATTTGCTCTCTACAACATCAGGAGGACCAGACCCTACCGGACTGAACACATGGCACAGCTCCTGGTCCAGGCTCTGGTCATTTCACGCATTGACTACTGCAACTCCTTACTGGCAGGCTTACCTGCTTGCTTAGTTAAACCTCTGCAGATGATTCAGAATGCAGAAGCATGTCTGGTCTTCAACCAGCCCAAAAGAGCTCATGTTACTCCACTGCTAATAGCTCTTCACTGGCTTCCAGTTGCAGCGCACATCAAATTGCTTCTGGCTTACAAAACAATAACCCAAACAGATCCTGTCTACCTCCACTCCTTAATCCAGAGCTACACTTCCTCTCCACAGTTACGCTCTGCCAGTGAAAAACGCTGAGTGCTCCCACCACAACGTGGCGCATAATCAGTAGCTAGACTCTTCTCCTCTGTTGTTTCCTGGGGGTGAAACAAACTACCAAACAAAGTCCGATCCACAGAGTCCTTATACACTTTTAAAAGCAAGCTAAAGACTCAGTTGTTTAAGGAGCATTTCTGCTCTTAGCTTAACTCTTCTACTCGGGATGAGTTAAAAAGATTTGTTCAGCTTTTTGGCTCAACTAAGTACTGAATAAGCTGCGTGCATTTATGCCCAAGATAATATTGTTTGATGAAATCGTGATCTTGTATTTAAACAAAATGACTTAAAATATATATGTATATATATATATATATATATACATATATATATATATATATATATATATATACATATATATATATATATATATATACACTGCCTCTAGCACTACATGACAGCAGTCCCATCTTGTTTGAATTCTTGCTTGTGTTGTTCTTACTCTCAAATGTAAGTCACTTTGGATAAAAGTGTCTGTTAAATGACTGTAGAATAGAATAGAATAGAATAGTAGAGAGCAGCAAGGAGGATAAGGAGGAAGATGATGAAGGAGAAAGGTCAGAGCCAAGACCAGAGTCATGGTGTAATGCATTGACTCTTGTCACTAAGCAGTTTTACTCAAAGATGCATCACTCTATTCTCTCTAGTGTCCCACAGTAGACCATCTTCCAGCATAAAACATGCACAGTAACATATTTTAAAAAAAATTGTAAGTACATAAAAGCCTTTAATGTTTTTGTTTTCACACTATAATTAAACATAGGCGGCAGTTCCACATGTTCTGTAAAGTGCCCTTTTTTAAAAACTGAGCACCTGCCCCTCAAAATCTCTGTGCACGCCACTGGTTCCAACGGTAGATTTGCTCTCTGGGAGTATAACTCCTGTATAGTCAATGAAAATCCAACCCGGACAGGCGCACAAATCACTGTTCTCATACCTTTCAGGTGCAAATTTAGAGTTGCATCTTTTGGTAAATACCTTTAATTTTGAAAAAACTTAGCAACACTTGTTCAGCAACAGTTGTAGGGTGTTGGCAGAAAAATCACACAGCTGCTTCCGTCCTGGATCCTGTACTCCAAATGAATGGAATTAATGACTAAGAGGTTTGATTCTCTATCATCCAGCCTGTCTCCGTGAAATAAATGTTTTATGAACATTCATTAAATGTTTAACAAGTCAAATTTAATCAAGACTCACTCTCTTAAACTTCATAACCAGTTCTGAACATCTGTTGTGACAAACGTTCAGTGGACTGTGTTGCTAGCAGATGCTGATGCTGCTGAGGAAACAGCATCTACAGTAGGTGTGCCCAAGTTCAGTCCTCGAGATCTACTATCCTGGAACTTTTAGATGCAACCTTTCGTCAATACACACGAATCAAATGGCTCAATTCCCTCATCCACATGTCATTCAGCTCTGCAGAGACTTGGTAACGAGCCATTTATTTATTTCAGGTGTGTCGGGGAAGGGTTGCATCTAAAAGCTGCAGGATATTAGATCTTGAGGATTTGACTTGTCTCTACAGGTTCTGTTTCCTCTCACTTTTGGCTGAATTCAGCAAATGTTGCTCTGTGTTGTGTGAGAGTGTTTTCATACAGTCATACAACAGCACTGGCTAAAATTATCAGCAAATTATGAATCGTAGATTCAATTTCAGTGAAAGAATCATTAGAAGTGTTTAATGGATGTCATGTAGGTGAAATAAAGATCATTTAATTGATCATTTATTATCCAGATGCATCTGTGATATTTATAATATGTCCAGCTTTAATCAGAGCAGTATAATTGAACAGAGCTGCTGCAGGAGAGCCTGGTTTCAGCTACTTTATATTCACAAATAACTGTGACCCAGTTCTTCCACCTGACTTCTAGTGACTCACTTAAAGCTGCGAGTTACGTTTTTTCAGTTTTAACTTTAAGTGAAACTGTGTTTTTTTATGCAGTCGTAAGTAAACGTGCTTCTAACAATCCCAGTTCCAAAACAAATGTAACTAAAGCAGCATTTAATTAATGTAATATTCCCAGCAAAAGATAAACAACATATCAGATGTTAAAACTGAGACATTTTACCATTTGATGGAAAATATGAGTTGATGATAAATCTGATGGCAGCAACACGTCTGGAAAAAGTTGTTCCAGGATGTTTAGCTTCATGTAGCACCCCCTCTTCATTTAACAACTGTCTGTAAACAAATCTTTCTCTATGCTTAGAGACAGACTGTCTTATATTGGTGAACTTCTGCATCTGAGAGACTCGGGCTCTCTGAAATGCTTCTTTTATATCCAGTCAGGTTAATTGGCAACTGGTCAATAACATAATTAGTTGTCAAATGTTCCTCCAGACATTTTTGATATGTACCAATTATTTTTCCAGCTTTTTGTTGTTCCTGTTCCTGCTAATATGTTCCATGAAATGGTATAATTTTTCAATTTTAAAATCTGATTTATTTATGTTGAATTAGGTATAAAATGTGGGTTTATAAGATTTGTAAATTATTGTATTGTGTTTTTATTAAGAAAAATGAAGCAATGCCCAACCTTTTGTGGTTATAAAAGTATTTAAACACGCAAAACAAAGACAATAGTGTTGTTGCTAAAATCCTTTAAAGGTCACAAGAGCAAAGTTTACATAGTGGGAAATAAATAAATGGAAAAAGGTGGCTTTATATTTCTATTGTGGTTCAGCTGAATTACTAGCAGCAGCTAATACAATGTTGTTCTGTTCACACAGTAAACATCAGGTGATCTTATCCATCACATCAGTGTCTTATTTAAAGTTGTAAAACAAACATGCTGTGACACCTGAGCTACATCGTTCACTTCCACAAACCACCGTGAACAGTTGTCGTCAGGCTCCAGCTGAACCTGAGAGCAGCAGAGTTACGGGATTAGACTAAACCAAACCAAACCAGTTGTGTTTGGGTTTCATCTTCAGATCCACAGCAAAGTGTTTTAATCTGTCTGTCACTCAACAAATAGCCTGATCCCTACAGGAGGGGAACACAGCAGAAAGACAAGCGTAAAGACAAGAACCTTCATCCTGAACGAACTGTGAACATCCGACGGTGAAAGAGGTGTCCACACATGTCAGAAACACACCGAAGTAAAACCCCGAAGTTATGTTACCTGGTATGATGGGAGTCGGCTGGTTGCCTGTTAGGAAATATTAAAAGCTGAAAAGCAGCATTGCTTTTAGCAGCATGTTAACACCACCAACCCCAGAATGTTTTTAGATCTTCTCATTTTCATGGCTTCTAAGTTCTGTACAATGTTGTATGTAGACTGATTAGTTCCAACAGAAGAATCTTGTCAGTGACATTAATCTGCTTTTTTCAAAGAGCCTTTTCTAATTTTACCTGCTTCTGTTGATTCAGTCAGGTGTCAGTGTTTTTTCAAAAACAGGAAGACGTAAAGATGATAATCTGGAAGGAGGAGGCGGTTACACCAGAGTGAGAAAAGTGATGAATGTTTGTGTCAGAGAGACAGAACGGACTGAACGTAGTGAACGGATTGTTGATTTCTGGAGTCTGAGGAGCAGAAGGTACAGTCACTGTGTGTTCATGTCTTACATCACAGAAAGATGATCAGAACATTACAGATTTTATCCTTTAAATATCTGATGCAGCAGCAGAATAAGACTTTTCCAGACACTTTTTGCTGCTGAGTGTGCCTGATCTTAGAGGATCAGTGTCACACTGATGTGATCCTGTTTTTCATCAGAGCTCTGAGCTGATTGGTGATGACTCTATGACCAGAGCAACACATTAACGGACAGAAGAACCATTCAGAGGAGATAATCAGATAACAATCATGTCCAGGAACATGAATATTAACACACTTACAGCTATTAAGTATGAAAGCTAAGTATTAATGGTGCTGGATGAGCTGATTTTAGTATTAACTGGTGCTGCAGATGAAACCAGAATGACTAGTAAATCAGGTTTGAATCTGTAGAACCGATGGGTTTGTGCAGCAGGTCGACTCATCTGTCAGATGTAACAGAACTTATGTAAGTTTGGGAAATTGTCTAGTTGATTTAAAGGAAATACGACCTTTTTCACATCAGACAAAGAACATCGACTGATCACTCAGCCTGAATCTTAGTGGAGCAGGTTTTTGTGTTCTTGTGTTATAATTAAGTATGTGCTAAGGTGATGAAAAGAGGGAGACGCTTTAGTTTTAGTTGTTGAGTAACCTGTTGGATATCCAGCTGGAGAGTTCAGTGTCTACACATTATCTTTTTTCCATGAAAGTTGTGCATAAATTCAACCCTAACCCTGAACAGGTTGGGACACTGTTTAAAATGTAAATAAAAACAGAATGCAGTGATCTGGAAATAAAAAAAACAACAACCAGCATTTTATTCACAATAACACAGAAACATATCAAATGTTGAAAATGAGACATTTTGCTGTTACATTAAAAATATTAACTCATCTTGAATCTCTAGACATTTATTTATTTTCCCTAATGGGAAATTTAGTTTACAGACAAGAAAACATTGAATCAAAAGCAAACAAAAAAAAATCTCCACTCACACCAAACATGACCAAATAAAACCACTTAATTTGATGGCAGCTACACATCTGAAAAGTTTGGACGTCTCACAACAAAATGCTGGAAAAATGCTAAACAGAAACATCTGGAGGAGCACGTTGCAGTGAATCAGGTTAATTATAAACAGGTCAATAACACGATTGGGTATAAATAAAAGACCTTAGAGAAGCAGAGTCTCTCAGACTTTGAATCTTCCTTCATCTACTTAATGTGATATCATCTACAGATTCTGGGAATCTGGAAAATCAGTGTTGGACATTTGCTAATGCACTGGAAACCACTGCATGGGCTCAGGAAGAATTCCACGAATCACTGTCTGTTAACACAGTTCACCCTGAAATCTACTAATTCAGGCTGAAGCATCCTGTGAAGGAAAGATTATATGTGAACAGAAACACAGCGTCTTCTCTGGACCAAAACTCTTTTAAAAGGATCTGAGACAAAGTGGAAAACTGTTCTGTGGTCAGATTCAGCGTAGTTTTGGAAACACTGAAGGATTCAGGATGAGTGAGGATCAGACGATCAGCTGGTTGTTTGTTCTGTTGTGTATTTCTGTGAGTGTGTGACCTGTTACACACAATGTGGCCGAAATGAGCCAAAACACAACCAAAGCCTGATCTTCACATGAGGTATAGAAGAAGCTGAATCATGCAGGAGAAGGAAAGGAACACAAAACTGCTGCTTCTTCTTCTGGTTTAACTTTGACTCACACAGCAAACCTCCATCAGGACGTCTGCAGAGGTGAGGTCCTGGTATCAACCAGTTTGAAGCTGAAACAGTCGGACACAGAAATCCACCAACTCCTCATCACAGCCTGACAGTGTGTGTGTGTGGGTGGATGCACTCAGTCCACATCTGAGTTTCCCATGGCAACCAGAAATATTCGTGGTGAAAAACAGAGTGATGATAATGAGGGATATTAAACCCTGAGTTCTGCCTCACAGGAGGGTTAACTCGATAAAGCCTGTTACCTTAGCTCAGACTGGAAACAGTGAGTTCACAGCACCTTGAACTCAGATAAACATGTAAGAAACAGTTTTTACAGTTCCTGGTTCCAGTTTGTCCCAGTTCTGTTTTCTGTCATGTGACTGTTAAATGGGAGTTTTTAGATGACAGTTTACTCATCTCTCACTGGTTTCACTCGGCTCAGCAGATGTTTGCTGATTACATGATTTCCATACTGCCTCCATGTTTACACCTTAAACTGTCCCATGATGCAACAGAAGAGAGAATGCAGACTTTTTACTGGACTCAAGAGTTTGACATTCAGATGTGGGAAATAAAAAGGCTGATCATGCATTCATCCAGCCGAGTGTGGTGTCCACTCACTGAGCCAGAGGGCATCACTGCTAAGTGTCATAACCAACACAGAATCAGCTGGTCTGCCTCGGGTTTCATCCTGTAGAACTCCAGATACAATAAACACAAGATCACACAGCTCAGACTTTTAAGGAAGTTTAAGGTTTTCTTCATCTCAGCATGATTGACTTTACAATGAGCAGATCAGTGCAATGAGAGAACTTTAGTAGACGTGTTGTTTTTGAATTAATCAGAATGTCCTGATACAAAAACATCTTTAACTACAGTCCTGATCCAGTCCTCATCTCTTCAGATCTGACTTTGATGTAATCTTTAAAAGTGGTCTTTATCTCCAGTTCTCAAGATTTTCTGAAAGTCTTTTAAAGTTTTATTTCCTTCGCTTTCAGTCCAGTGTACCTGACCATTGTTAGAGGAATATAGTTTTTCTGTGTTAAGCTACTTAACGCTGACCTATGAACCATTCAAGCATAAAAAGGCTCCTAACTCAAGCGATGAACCAGTGATGTGGTGGATGAAGACTGGCTCAACTCTGTGACAAAGAAAACTGATTCCTAATGTTCTTGTTTGGTCTCGATGAGACTGGAGGTGGTTTTACAGGAGGCCTGTGGAAAAGTATCTGTTTCTCATCTAGACAAAAAAGAGCAGCTAAACTTTTCACCATCAGTTAGAACAGCAAAGTCCTGGGTCATGTGTTGTTGTTAGTTAATGGAACAGCAGACACTTCGTCCAATGTCAGACCATCTGTAGAAGTTTTACTGTGAGAGATAACTATGGTCTGTACCAGGAGCTGATGGCAAACTGAGTCAGATACAGGATGATTCCATCATGGCGTCACTGACCATCACATACTGGTTTGAAGACATGAATTTAGGTGATGTGCTAATAAACTAAACAGCTGGATGATCAGTGGTTCAGTCAGAGGTTTAGCATTAGGAAATGTTCATGTGTAAATCTCTGTTTTATGAGCTGAAACTAGTTACCTTGTTGAAACTCCCCAATGTTGTCATGGTTACTTCAGTGTAGGAACAAACTGTAATGTGTTCAGTTACACAATTGTCTGTCTGTTTCTGCAGGACCTGAGTGTCTTCACGATGCCGTTCCTGGACGGAGTACCAGGTCGAGACGGCAGCAGGAAGGTAAAACCTCTACGTCTTTATTCTGAATGTTGGATGTGACTCATTCAGTCAGCTGATGTCACATCCTGCTGCTGCAGTAAGTTTATCAAACAAGATGGAAAAACACGAAAACTCATTTCTCTTCACTGACTCGAATCTCACATCCAAAACATTAAAATACAACCGGAACTCAAAGAGCAAACTCGTAAACATAAATACACTAAAAGACACACTGATGCTAATAGCTTCACTTTACCAGCTGGAAACAGCAATGCTAATAAACAAACAGTTTTCTTTAGAGGGACGTATAAATGGATCTCACTTAAAAAAAATATCTAATTCATCCATCCATTTTATGTAACTGCGTCTTCGAATGTAGGGCTGCAGGAGATTTTATATTATTATTCTATATTAGTTGTTTTATTCTGTTACTATTGTTAATGGCATTGCTCGTATTATTATTATTATTATTATTATTTGTAGTAGTAGTAGTATTAGTATTAGTAGTAGTAGTCGTCCCAGAAGTAGTAGTAGTAGTAATATTTCTACCTTTACACTGTGCTGGTCGAAGACAGGTTGGATTTTTTTTATGTTGTTGACCTTCCAGCATTAACGAACAACACGATTGATTGTGTCCTCATGAAGATTTAAGTTTATTGATTGTATTTTTTGTAAATTTCTGACTTTTATCCTCACATTTTCTGTGTTTCTCTGTCTCTGGTAGTGCAGTAATGTAGTATTTAGGCATTTAGTGTTGAGCCCCAGCCTTGTTTTGGCTGTCCAGTAGGCTTTTATTTAGGTTCAACTACCTGTCTAATGACATTAACACACCTTTTTTAGATTGACTGTAATTACCTGCCTTGATTCTGTGTCCAGTTTGAATCTAAAGAAGGTCTATAGTGAACTGGTTGTCTGTTTGCACCATTAAAATCTACATCAGTTGCAGCCTTATTTTACCTTTGAGTCTCAGTGTGGGGCTTCTCAGGTTTGTTTTACAATTGATCAGATCTGAGTTTTAAAATAAGTTAGCTGCATACAGAATCTGAATTTCTGGTTCTGGAATTTATCAAGGTTGCATGCATGTGTACAGTTCGCATGCAAAGCTGCTTGATACACAGTCTCAAGATGTCCAGTTGATGGTCAGTTGCATTCATACTCAGTCTTGGTCCAGATGATCCTTTTAGATGTCTTCTGGTTTTGCAAGTCCTCAAACACCACATGATGTCTGATGGGTTCCCTGACTAGTCAGGATGGTTTGCTTCCACCCTCTGGAGGAGTTATTAGAGTGTCCTCATGTCCTGCAGGGGGAGCCTCTGTGTCGCTCTGCCAGCCCTACCAGGAGCTTCTTCCATCGGACTCCATTCAACCGACCTTCCACCCCACGCTCCGCCCCTGCCAGGACCTCCAGCTCCAAGAGCCCCATCTCCCCCAAAACCTTCTCCTACCAGAGCGGAGACTCCCCACCCAGGTCTCCATGCAGGTACACAAACCAGATTGTTTCACTGTGTAAAAACACAAAGAAGGGGATTGACAGTGTATGTGTGTGTGTGTGTCTTTGTGTGTGTCAGGCTCAGTTTCAGTGGGATCTTCAGGTCAGCCTCCAAAGATCTGAACCAGCAGCCATCATCGTCCCCCATCAGCATCAAATTGTTCAACCGCAACAAGAGAGACAAGACCAGAGGTACAGTGTGAGAGAGATGTGCTGCCACCTGCTGTTCATGCTGCAGTAACACAATCATTGACAGATTTAGTTGACGTGTGTGTGGAAATGGTGTGTGTGCAGTTTAGTACACAACACAGCCATCACAGGGCACTTTCACAGATACACTCTAAATCAATCTAGTTAAAGCAAATCCATTATCTGATCCACATTAGTACAATTTATAATAACTGTGTTAATATAAATCATTAAAAATAAAAGATTTCTTAGCTAAGCTGCTTTGATTCAGTTCTCCATCCTGAGCTGCACGAGGCAACAGCTGAGAGGAAAAACTCCTTTTAATAGAAAGAAAAGCGTCCAGCAGAACCAGAACCAGGAAGGAATGGTTATGAAGAAATTCTGTTTGTGTTTCTTGTTCACGTTTGATTTCATACATCAGAACAAGATCAAGAATATGATTCAGAAAGTAAGTCTGTGTAAATTTGGGGAAAAGACAATTAAGTCCAATATAAAATTAATCTGACTTTATCTGAACTCATCTGTAAGGCAGATAAGACATCTGACTATGGTCCAGGTGGACAACCCGGTGTCAGCTGGCTGGTTTCTGGTCTCAGCCTGGAGTTTTATTGTTTTTGTCTGATGGATGCTGGTAGTGGTCTGTGGTTACTGGGCAGACTGGTGCAGTTTCTCTCCTGTTTCCATGTCTTCACCTCTCCATTAGATTTTGATCAGATGATAATGCAAATGAAAGAAAACCAGGTAACCATGGTGATATGAAGTTTCTGCAGAGCTGCATGCAGAACTTTTAAACAGTTTGTTTCATGTGAGGTTTTCATTTTTATACCAAATGATTTTGTTGATGAACATCAGGACTAAATCAGTGTGAAACAATCCCTCTGATGATTCTTATTTCATGTTCCAGTTCATGAGGCTGACGGATGGAAATATGGATGAATGGTGTGAAACCTGGCAGTGTATTCACTGAACTGGTGTGTTCCCAGCTCTAGTTTAAAACCATTTTTCAACACGAGCCTATAGGCTCCAGTTGAGGAAACCCTAAATTTTCTACTTGAATTTCCATTCCAGGTTGAGAAGACGTTTGTTCAAGAAAAAAGGAGACACAGATGAACCTCTATTACGAACATTTGGGTCAGATCGAGACATTTTATTTTTACCTCCACATCAAATTTAGTTTATCTAGTTAGTGTGTTTACTAGTTGTGGTTTAGTTTCCAGCATGGTCTAGTATGTGTAGCTTATGGGCCACACTGACTACAACAGCACATAAGAGGTAACGTAGGGTTAAGTAGTCAGGTTCAGGTTTAATAGTTCTGTAGCTTCCCCATGACATTTATTCTGGGGAAGCCGGGATTGAACCATCAATCTTCCAACTAGGAGACGAGTCTTCTTCCTAAAGTGCAGGCTTTTTCTGGATCTTAGCCTCGCACCTGAACACATGGTAAATGGCCTGTATTTATATAGCACTTTTACCCAAAGCACTTTACATACACATCACATTCACCCATTCGCAGATACATTCACACACTGATTTGGGGTTCGATATCTTGCCCAGGGACACCTCGGCATGAGCTCGACAGGCCGAGGATCAAACTGGCAACCTTCAGGCAACAAGACGACCACTCTATCCACTGAGCCACGCCGCCCCACACATCATGACATACAGGGTGGTGTAGAGGATTTTGAACCTTTCAGAATCAGCCCAGGGCTGGAAAACTCCCAACAGCTGTGTATTTACTCACTCATGCACATGCACATGCACATGCCCACACACACACACACACACACACACACTTTCTTTACAAGCATAATGGCCTTTTTTGTGTCAGACATGAATCAGACAAATTACAGCACTCGCAGTACAAGGTCTCTGCATGTCCTTGTGCATTCTCTCTCTCACACACACACTCACACACACATGGTGTCTCTGGGCAGATCAGATAAAAGCTTCACTTTAATCGCAGTTGTTTCATTTTGTTCAGTAATAACGTGACTGAAAGGAGAAAATGTTACCGTCTCACTTCACTGAAATAATTTTATGGTTTTACAACAGTGTGTCAACAGAACCAGAACACTATAAACCTCACTTCTGTCCTTTCCACTGGAAAGCTCCTGCCAGTGTGGCACCACCTGATGGATAAATATGATTCCTGCAGCAAACATCAAAATGATGCCCCGACTCTGCACATCACTTTCCGCCTGTCATTTTATGATTAGTTTATATGATTTGTCAAAAAAGAAGATTTGAAGACAAACTTTAAAGTTAGCGAGGGTGTCCACTTCCTGAAGCCAGACTGGGAGCCGGTTTCACAGAGAAGGGTCTGATAACAGGAAGGTTCTTCGGCTCTGACATCTTTATTTAACAGGGAGCCGATGCAAAGAAGCTGAAATAAGAGAAGCATTTTCATTTTTCATCAGAACCCTCGCTACAGCGTTTGGTTTCAGCTGGAGGAGTTTCAGAGCATTTTTGGGTTATCAAATTAAAACTTAAGTCAGACCTCATTATAGTGAAGGAATCAGCTTAGCTGCGGCTTTTATCTTCCACACGGAGCATGGAGTTGTCATGCTTTCTGAGGACGTTAGCCTGACTTACAGCCACTTCATCCTTCAGCATGTCATAATATTCAAGAATTATTTACATGACGATAATCTGGGCAGGGTTTTTTGTTGGATTAAGTTCTGGATGAGTCACATTTCAGTTGAGAAGGGCCTTGCTCAGGGGTCCACAGTGGTTCACCTCTGTTTCCAAACCAGGGACTTGAACCCAGGTCCTCCAGACCCAAGTCCACCTCTGAAACCATTAACAATCTAATAACTTTTTAAGAAGCAATTGAAGGAATCAACAGTTCTGGATGCTTTTTTGGGGAAAGGTGAGAAAGTGGAGGATTCCATTAATATGTAGAAGAAATAATCGTTAGTGTCATTTTGCCAGATGGAAATCACTGAGGAACAAAACTTGACAGATTTAAACTGCAGGTACGTGAGGTCAGTGGGTGGTCAGCTGGTCTGGCCTCTCTGAGCGGCCGGTTCTGGTCTGGTGAAACCGGACTGGCCTAGCTCAGTGACGTGGTGAAGCTGCGGGTCAGAAACAGCTGATCTGTGTTTCTGGTGGCGCCCTGCTGCTGTGTAAGTAAACAGTGACCTGATATCAGAAAGCTGCAGCTTCATTATCTGCTCATAATCCCTGTAACTGTGATCCTTTAATAAACTGAGCATATCAGGCCCAGATGGGGCAGAGAGAGCTTTTGTTTCTGTCATCCTCAGACGCACAGAGATACACTGTAAAAATCAGGCTCTAGCTGGACTTTTTAGGGTTTCTCAGCTACGTAAAACCCTAGTGGTGGTTTTTGTTTACTAAGTTAGCGAGAAGCTACTAAAATCAGAACACAAACAAATGTGCTGCAACATATTTCCTGAAATAAGAACTAAGTTGCTGAAAATCTGAGCAGGTTTACTTTCAGATGCTATTTGTTGTTTTATGGAAAGAAATGCAAAAGCAACAGTTAAATTTTATTCTTTGTTTTTAAGTTATTACAGATTTCTGCTGCAGTGTGACATCGTGTGAGTTTGAACTGAATAACATCATTATCACAGAATTGTAACCTGAATGGAGCTTCAGATTTACTCTGCAGAACCAGTTCTCATGGATTTGGTGAGTTTTGAGAAGTCTAGGAGTCCCATGGTAGACATGAGACAGTTTGCCAGACTTGTTTCTGCACATGGTTCGTTCCTAACATTAAGCTGTTCATAACCGGTATGGACAGAATTTTCTAGGGTCAGAGGGTTTCCAGTTTGGTCGGCTTAGAAGTGCATCTTTGCTTTTTGCAGATGATGTGATCCTGTTGGCTTCACCAAGCAGAAACCTCCAGCAGTCACTGCTCCTCCACACATCTTACTTTAGTTTACAAAAAGGAAAAGACATTTTTATTCATTAATTTTTTTTCTTATTGTTGTAACTGTGAGGAGTGTGGGAGAATTCTCCCTTCACGTCTCAGTTACGTGTTTTTCTGTGAATCTGCAAAAGGAGGAAACGTTCAGGTTGCATCAATAAAATATAAGTGAAGACATTCTCATAATGACCAAACACAGAGAGGAGTCTTTGTTAATTCATCAACAAAGACTCCTCCTTCCTCCTCCTCAAGAGGAGCAGCTATCCTGTTTCATTCGTGCAGGGAGAAAGTCGAGGTTTAAACTAAATAACCAGAAAAAAAAAAACAAATCTACAGCTGTCAAAGGCAACAAAATCTCACTTTAATGTTGTTACAAATCTAAGACATATGAGAGTATTTATTTATTTATTTATTGTCTTTATTTAATAGATGCAGCTATGGGATTCAAGAAAACCTGAATGTACCAAGATCAGCAAAAAATAGCTATCAGTCATAAAAGTTCTGCTAAAACTCGAATTCATTTATGCGTTTAATGATTGATGATGAAAGGTCTCATCTCCTCTTTCTGCTACTTCACTCTTCTAAATAAACTCTCTCAAACTCAGAAACCATACCCACAACTCAACCTTCTTTTATCTGGGTTTGAATAAAAACCCAAAACAATAATATGCTGATTAAACTGCTAGAAACGACATCTAAAAGCCATCTAAAGCCGGGGTGTCAAACTCATTTTAGTGAAGGGGCCACAAACAACAGAATTTGATCTCAAGTGGGCCGGACCAGTAAAATAATGAGATAATAACTAATAAAAAAGAAAATTAAACATTTCCCTTTGTTTTAGTGCAAATAAGTAAATACATTATCAAGATGTTAACATTTAATGAACTATCCTTTTGAAAATGTAAAAAACTGTAGTTTCAACAACAGTATGCCTCAGTTTATAATTTACATATTTTATTTTACATATGTATTTATGTATTTCTTCTATATTTTTATTATATGTATGAAAATATATGATAGATGTTTCTTTATATTATATATAAATATGCATTTATGAAATTCATTTTATAATTTTTTTAACTTCACATGAAAATGTATATTTTATATGTTTATATGTATTATTTTTTAATATATTACACATTTGGCTGAGTGGTGCAACAGCAATAACCTGCTCCTGAACACCAAGAAAAGAAAAGTTCATCATGGACTTCAGGAGAAAAAACACTCATCCACCTATCCTCATCAACAGTGTCGTTTTTTTGTTTTGTTTTGTTTTTTTTGTTTGTTTGGTTTTTTTTTTGAGCATGTTTCCAGCTTTAAGTTCCTTGGGACCCACATCTCTCAGGACCTCTTCTGGACCATGAACTGTTCCAACTTGGTCAAGAAGGCTTACCAGCGTCTCTTCTTCCTTAAGACTCTGAGGCAGAAACTACTGCTGACCAGAAGGCTCTTCAGAAGGTGGTAAAGACAGCCCAGCGCATCACCGGAGCTTCACTTCCTGCTACCGGTGACATCTACAGGAAGTGCTGCCTCAGCAGCACATAAACTGTTTATACCCCCCCGGCCACTGGTAGGGGCTACATTTACCTCCGGTCAAGGACCACCATGCTTAGGAACAGTTTCACCCCATCCTCCCAACCCGTATTTAATTTACTGACCAAACTATCATCTGCCTGTCCGTCCGTCCATCCATCCATCCATCCATCCATCCATCCATCCATCCATCCATCCATCCATCCATCCATCTATCTACACGTACATTGCAACTTACAAATCACAATTGTCTCTTCAAAATCACAAAGCCTTTAATTACATCTATCTGGAAAATCCAGTATTTCACATTATGATCACAGTAACTTTTCAAGATCTAGAAGTTATTGTAAATGTACATAACTGTACGTTTCCACATCTGTGTGGTAATCTTGATCACCTGAACTGATTCACCTCATAACACAAACTGTTAGTTAATGTATTCTGTCATTTATATGTTTACCAAATTCCTCTTGTGGGCCAGATTGGACCTTCTGGTGGGGCAGTTTTGGCCCCCAGGCCTTATGTTTGACACCCCTGATCTAAAGGATGTGTAGTCTAGAGCAGGCATGTCAAACTGGTCCAGCAAAGGGCCGTGTGGCTGCAGGTTTTTGTTCCAGCCAGCCAAGAGCACACAGTTTGACCAATCAGCTGTCTGAAGACTGAGATCAGTTGATTGAATCAGTCAAATCTGGTGTGCTGCTGCTTGGTTGGAACACAAACCTGCAGCCACACGGCCCTTTGCTGGACCAGTTTGACATATGTGGTCTAGAGAGATACTGGAGCACAGTACCACTTATCACCACTAGGAGCTTGAGCCAGATCTGCCAGCCTGCATGTGGTTCCCATGACAACAAAGTACAGCAGCTGGATTTATATTCAAACAGCTCTCAGCTACTGAAGGATTATGGGAATTCAGCCTGTATAGTTCACAATATTAACTGATTATTTTCTGAGTATCTGGCTAAGAAACGGTCCACATTTGGAGAAGAAAACTGAAAAACAAAAATGATGATGGATCTTTTAACGATGAAAACAAGATTGAGACCAAGAATGTTCAAAATGTTAATCCTCTAGATCCAATCTGAGCTATTTCTGCCACACTCGGTTCCTGAATCATAAATCAATTATTTATTGGCTCACTTCTGTCTTTTTAAGGCTGAAGGAAGAACAGCAGGACTAAGGCTGCATTTCCACCTAACAGTCCGCTACATCACATATGACTGGAGGTTGCAACATTCTTCCGGCCTGAGTTTGCTTTCACACTGCACTTAGTCAAACAAACAAAACCCTTTGAATAACACATTCCCCTCTTCGCCTGAAGCAGTGCCGCACCATGAATAAGAAGACAAGGCAAAAAACGAAGAAGGAAAACTCACTCATCTATTGGTTCATGCATAGCAACTCTCTTTTTCCCCACAAAAGTTGTAGTTCATTCTTGTATTTGGTTCATTTAAGGCGAACTGAGACCTACGTTTTTAGACAGATTGGAAATCACTTCTTTGATACACAATGCCAACACCTGACCCAAAGTTATGGGCAGAAAACTGTCATTTTTAAAACATGAACTCTTTATGTGACCCTGTAAAGAATCACAGGACACTTTGGTGCCCCCTAACGACAGCTAACCTGTACTCTGAGCTCTCTTACCAGGGGACAGAAGATAAGTATATAATATGGCTGTGTATATAACATGGTTTTGATAAAAGTTTTTAATATAAAGTGATGCAATAAGCCTCAGAAACTGTCCCAAAAAAAGGTATAATATGTGTTAAGGGGTTAAGAGTTCCTTCCCAGATAAAGTGGACTTTCCCAGCAAACAAACTAAGATTCCATTCAGAGGGGATGGTGTGAATACACTCTAAAACAGTATATCAAGTTGTGCTTTATATTTTTAACACTTCCCCCAAGTGGCAGCAGGAAGCTTGTACATCCAGATTTCTCCACATGTCAGGATTATGTTTACTCTGCTGTTCTGCCTCTTCGGTCTTCCTTCAGGCTGAAATTACCTGCTGAATGTTTTGCAGTGCAGAAGGCAGAGGGAGGCGTGGCTAATGTGGGCAGGAGGCCAAACACACACACATACAAACACACACACAGAGTGAGGTCCATTAACACTCAGAGTGAACACTGATACTCTGCAGGGTTGAAACACTCAGCTGCTGGACAACTCGTCTGTCCTGAATATTTCCCACCTCAGTCTGTTTGTTCTGAATCTGAGCTGAGGAGGAGACGGGTCGGCCTGTCTTCTAGGATTTTACTTTCTGCTTTGAAGAAGGCTTCAGTGGAGACCTGGAGGAGGAGAAGCAGCAGAGTTTTCACAGTCCTTTGGGCCTGATGTTCTAGCTCATAATCGTCTCATTTCGGTTTGTTTATTTCCCTTGGTTGCAGTGTGAGGACAGGGATTTGCTGAGACCGACTTGATGAAAAACTTTTCATACAAGTAGCAAAACTAATCTGCTTTGTTCAGACTCTGCAGCCAATCAGGGCAGGGTATTACCTTTTGGCTGACAGCTGATGAAGTTTGTTTTAATTTGTTTAATTGGACTTTTTACAGCTGAAAACCACAGAACAATTTTAACTGTGCCCCAGTTTTTACTCACTAATATGTTTGTAACTTGTTTAGTGGTTTGATTGTTTAGTGGTTTGATTTAATTTATCTGTGAAGTTAAGACATAGTTTTAGTTTAAACCAACAGAATTACATCCTAGAATTAATATTTAATCAATCATTTTGGTAAAAATTTTATTTGATTAGCTATTGTTTTCCCAATTATTAACATTTATTTTGTTTAAAGTTTCATTTTCATGTACTAAAACAATTTAAAGTTAAAATTTGTAACTTTTATAAAAATAACTTTTAGCAAGAATCTATGCCCTGAGTGAGAGCAGCCAATCAAAGGCAGGGGGAGGAGCTTGTTCCTGCTTGTCCTGTCAGAGTTTGAGGCAGAAACAGAACCGAATCGGTCCAAATCACTGATGAAACCGAACTGACTGCCGGGTCGTTCTCAGATTCCTGCTCTTCATTCAGCTTCATCTTGTAGCTGAGTTTTACTGGCAGAACTGTTGTCATGGCAATGAAGCGTCTCAGCAGCCTGATGCTGAAGAAGTGGAAGGACAAGGAAAGATGGACGGGGAGGAGGAGGAGTGAACCTTTTGGAGGAGGACAGGAAGAAGAGTTGGAGGAAGAAGAGGAGGCAAGGACGATGGACAGATACAGACGGATGCTGAGGAGGAAGTCTGAGCCGTGTGGACCCATAGAGGAAGATGGGAAGACAGAGGAGAAGAAGAAGAGCGATCACAGGAAGGAGAGGAGGAAGTCTGAAACCAACGTGGAAGAAGAAGAGGACAGGATCGGGATGAGGACTGGCAGAGGGAAAGAACGGAGAAAGTCTGCATCTTGTGTTGTAGTGGAGGACAGAGTTGGAGGACAGGTGGACAGAAGGCAGAGGGAGATGGACAGAAAGACTGGGAGACGGCGGTCCGAGCCCTGCAGCGTCCTCCATGTCCAACTGCTTCCTCTGTCCTTCAGGAAGAGACGAGAGCTGCTGCAAAGACGGACTGGACGCAGGACATCCTGCAGCGAGGAGGTGGACAGAAGGCGAGGGGACAGACAGATGACCAGGGGGACATCGGAACCAATCGGCCCTCTGGACAAGAGTAAGAAAACCCTGCATGGACACTTTGACCCAGTAGTTTCTATAGTATTAGAAGGTTATGTGTTTATGTTTGAAGTGCAGAATTACCATAGCAACCGCCTCATATGAGACGTCAACACATCTGCAATCACATCAGTGTCGTCATTTTGACTTCCTTACAACCTGTTTCAGGTTTTGATTTAAAAGAGTTAGACAGCTGCCAAAGGTCACAACATCCTACTTAAAGTAATGGTGTGTAACAGTTACTGCCATCTAGTGGTCAGGTAGGAGATGACACCCATTTTAACAGCCATCCACCCGCTAAAAGCCTGCACCTGTACAGGTTAAAACACCCAAGAATGAGAAAAGAAACAACTTCAGTCTAAACATCTTTGTGATGAAGGTCTTAGGACTCATTTCACTTGGATCCCTTAGAAGAGCCGGCTCTTAAGACTCCCAAACATCACATAATTTATTATCACTTAGAGCTTAGGTTTGTATATTAAGCATTTTTAAAAAGAATAGTTATTTTCAACTAAACATAAAACCACCAAGGGCCAAAGTCTTAATGAACAATATTTTGTCCCTGAGGGAAATTGTGATGTTGCAGTAGTTTTTATTTTTGGTTAGTTTTTTTCTTCACTTTTTCCTGAAGTACTTGTATTTAAATCCAGCTCCCCTGTGTACCTGGTCTGTACCACTACAGTCCATGTCTTCAATGAGAGTCTTCGACTCTACTTGTACACTACAAATAATCACCTCTTACAGCCGGCTTGTTCATAACCGACACATTGCTAGAAGATTTCTTTTCTCCATCAGTGATTTTCCATCCGGGAAAAACTACACTGATGTTTCTTCTTGTCGTCTGTCTTTATCTATCTTGAATTCTCTTCTCCTCTTCATCTATGTGTAAACATTCATTCTATATAAATAAAACAGAACAGTTTATTTAGCAAAGCCATGAAGTCCTAATAAAATATAGTTTGAATAATATCTTTTTTTTTTTCAAAGAGCTTTGTTTTTACTGTAACTTTAAGGAAATTACACACATACAGTACTTCTAACTGCATGAAGTCAGAGTTGGCCCAACTGTGATGTGCAAGCTTAAAAACACAGATTTCAGCCTTAATTCCTGTTGGAACAAATACCTAACTGACTCAAACCATATAAAACAAAGATGTAACTTCAGTTCTAAAAAATGAACCAGAAAACATGTAATAGACCACATATTGTCCACATTATCTGAAACCACAGTCCATGGTTAGAAACTGAGTTGATAAGTAAGCTGTGATGGATGGGAACCCTGAACCATGAATGAAATGTGCAATGCGTAGGCATGCTTTCTGTAAAATCTAACCATAACTGTCTGCACATGGAAAGAGAACAGTGGAAGACATTGTGATGAGGAGCTCGGTGGTCTGCAGACCAACCCTCCATCATTCAGGGTTTGTGGCCACATCGACATGTTGAACCTCCACTTTATCTTCTTGTCAAGTGTCAAGTGTCAATGTTGTGACAGTTGTGGAGCATTACAGTTACAATGAAAGCTGTGGGAGAGGAATTGGGTCTATGTACAGCTGTTAGATTTCTGTTGTGACTGAGACAAATGAAACCAATGAAGCAACCAGCATTTATCTACTTTAAGCTGCAATTTCACCCAACCCATCAGTCAATTTGAAAGTGAACTGCAACTTGAACTAGCTCTGCAAAGTTTCAACTTCATGGTTTTATTTTTTATTTTTTAATATCATCTGTGATAGTTGTCCCTTTTTGGGTTTTGACGCCTGTAGAAAAGGACATGTTTGCTGACTTCCGCCTTTATCTTTTTCTAAATGGTCACTCAGGCAGCATTAGACAGACGGTAAGGAAGAGCAAACAGATCATAAGTTATTGTGACATCTGTTCTTACCTGCATCATTATTCAGATCAAGGACAGCAGCCATAAACTGAACTTTATGGTTGATGGATTATCAGATTGTTCTACAGGTTTAAAACTATTAAACCAGTTTAAACATAGCAAAAACCAGCAAATAACCAGTTCCGACCGCCTGACCTGAACTGGAATCTCCAACAGCCTTCAGCTCACCCACACTAGCTGCATTTACATGCAACATTTCTGTTTACTTGATGCCTAAAAAAGTTATTATGACTATGACATGTGTTTACATCCATCATGTGTTTGAACAGAATCATATTAACATGCGCAATATTGTTTGACTTTTCGGAAACAGCAGTAGAAGAAGAAACTGTGATTTTGATGTCAACAAATGCATAATAAATATGCACATGTGTATTTATTTTACAGATTTCAGTCCCAACTTTTCCCCCTTAACTCATTTAAGTTTTTATAAAATCCCAAGCAATGTATTTGTATCATAAATCCACCCGTTGTGTTTTAGGCCCACTTCATGAGCTGTAAGGTTTTATTTTTTTATTTAGAATAAAAATAGTTTTTAAATCAAATGTTTAATTAAATAACATTTAAATAAAAATTTGTATTCATTTAAATTAAATTAAATTAAATTAAATTAAATTAAATTAAATTAAATTTTACATTTTATTTTTTATTTATATAAATTTTTTTAATTAAAAAAAGAACAAACTCAAATGTAAATTCCAGGATAATGTCTTTGTGCATGCTGATCAGAACAACAATCGACAGAGCGCATCCCCTTTCCTTTGAAAGGTCGTTTACGTGAAGTGTTTTTATTCCAATCAGGCTTTTAATCTGAATACTTGTCTACATGTAAACATGGCTACTGATAACCCGACATCACTGACCATCAGCAGCGATCACAGTCAGTACCAAACCTGAACAGCTGAGAATCAACAAGGAAACAGCTCTGAGGCCTCGTCCACCCAAGTCCATGTTTTATTACACAGTTTTAGCCAAACACGCACCAAAATGTTCTGCTCAGTTTTTAACAACCAGTTTTTTTTCTTAATTGTGCGTGACCTCCTCAGTGATTAAACCAGTCTGAGTCACTGCACCTGTTCTGGAGTGAACCTCAGCGGGCTGAGGTTGATCAATCTCAGCAGCGATCCGAGGCTGATGACTGAATCTTGCCACCTCCACACAGCGTGGCCTCTCTCTGCTCCCACCTGGACTGAACAAAGAGAAACACTGTAAAACAAACCTAATCCTGTTATCGCTGCTCAGGTCTGTATGTGTGGGTGTGCGTCACTCAGCCACAGCAGGCCGTCGCTTCCCACCACAACTCAACCGGTAATCGCTGTTTGTGTGAAAGTCAGTGTATCTCTCTCAGTTTGTTGTGTACTGTCCCACTGATAACACTCGGGTCATCTGAGGAGGCGTCACCCACCAGGAAACAAGTACAGGATGGGATGTGAAGTTTTTCTTTGTAAAATGATCTCCGCTCTCTCACTTAAACAGCTGTTTCCACTCATTACGGAGGAAGTGTTAGCAGGTAGACCTGCTCCAAACCCTGCAGCTGATGTATTCCCTTTCAGTCTGCCAGATTCTGATTGGCTCATTCATCTGCTCTTTGTTGTTGTTTCTGGTAAACAAACAGGGTCCACTTTCCACTGTGGATGAATCCAGATCTGCTGCCTGTTAAGGTTTTTCCTCCAAATGATCCAGTCTGAGTTCAATTTGGGTGGTCCTTATTTACATGCAGATGTGCAGACTAGTCATTAGTTTGAGTGTGAAAGGTTGGATATCAGTGGGATCCATTTGAAAATTGGATGTCTGAATTTCCAAGTTCCCAAGTTTAACGGTTCACCTGATCCTGCTTCTCACCTGGTAATATTTTGCCCATGTGACCTCTGTGAGGGTAATAAGACATTCCAGTCTTAAGGACACTACACATTTATGACCAGATGGGTGTAAATGATTCTTCAGATGAAAGAGGAAGTGTTTGAAGAGAAACCTCCACCAAGGTCGATGCAGACTGTGATTACATTCTTAGAAAAAATTACCTCTGGCGGTAAACAGAGGAGCTTTACACAGAAGGTGAAAGTGGCATCCATCATGGTGGCATTGTCAGAAGAATCTATTTTAGCTCAAACCATGATGTTCTCTAACCCTATTGAAACCGGAAGTGATAAAGTGATGACAGACTCTCTAGTGAGCTCCATCTCTTGTATCAGGTCCATTTGGCTGCTCCATTTTATTTATCTGCGATCAGAAGATGAGCTGCATGCCGTCGGCCATGTTGGTCAGTGATGGTGAGAACCATTAAGTTCAGATTCCACATGAGTCCATTTTAAAGTAGAACTATGCAACCATGGCCATTTTTGACCATAAACGTGTTTCTGACTGGTTTTGATGGTACACTGACATTTTTTTTTTGTACATTCCTGATGGCAACATTGTCTAGCAGCATCCTGAGGGTGAGAGACTGCAGTTCATACCTTTTATTTCCACCCTGGAACATCACGTTACTGCTGAGTTTAGCTTTACGCACATGCTAGCAACTGGACATCAACATACTCAGCTTTATCGCAGGAAGAAAGAAAAGGAAAGAGAGGACATGACAGAGCAAGAGAAAAGACAAAGTCAACATCAGACTGACTTTTAGTTGCTGGAGAGATCTCAGAGAAGAGACAGGATTCAAGATGGATGCTGGAAATCTGACAAAGTTCAGTAGTGCTGTTTTAATGCAACTGTGCTGCTGCTGCCTCTGGTCTCCAGGCCGACAACAGCATGGATCATGGGAAATGTAGTCCTCAGAGATGTGTGTTTTGGTGTTGAAGGAAACCAGATCAGTACGTTTTTAGGCCTAAACCTGTGTGATGGTAACGAAAACCAGTTGCATTATGGGAGATGATTTAGGCTCAGGTCTGCTGAATCTGGATTGTGTCTGTTCATGCTGGAGGAGGGTGAGCAGAGAACAGGGACACTCATGTTTTTGTGTGTCCATGCTCTAATCTGTTAATGTGTCTGTCTGCGTGTGTTCTCCCTCACACTGTGTAGAGTTTCCTATTAGCAGATTGGTGTGTGTGTGCTGTGTGTGTTTCTGGCTCACAGTGAGCTTGTGTTTGTGTGTGAGGGGGAGGTACAAGGTAACCTACATTATTAAACACAAGCACACTCACAGTTGCGTGTTGTTGAGAACAAACAGGACATATTCTTCCACTACTGAGACTGAAACCGAACTCATTATCTTTCCAAACTGTCAACAGAAAAGGTCCCACCATGACGAAGAACAGATTAGTACAATGTGCAAACTTAGTTGGTTGATGAACACCAAAACACGATCAGTTAATTTAATCACCTGAAAAGGTATCAGTCCAGAGACTATGCAGCCGTCACCCAGCCGTAATCGGGGGATGTTTGTCCACCAATGGGAGGATGTCCCTAGAAGAGATGCTGCCTCAAGGATGTGTGAAGTTATCAGGATATAACGCTCCTTCACAGCAGATGCACCTTGTTTTATGTTAAACTCCTCAATTCTCTTAATTCTTTTAGAGGAGAAATCAACACTGAAGCCAAGTTCTATTCAAGGTTTTGTGCCAGAAACTAAACGAAAAATTGGTTTTTTAATCCCAAAGGGAAAAAGTTCAAGCAGAATGAAGAGTGATAAAATCAATTTGACAAAGCTCCCTTTCAAAAAGAACAGGACAGTCATTGTACACATCTTTATAACGCTTTCAGATGCTTCCTGATGCATCTACGCACACGGATGCAGAAACCATGAACTGGGCTAAAGACTAAACTTGCAGCTTATTAATTCATTGTATTGAATGTAGTGACATCTAGTGGCACAAGCTGCAAATTCCAGCCAACTGAATTGGTTGTGTACTTTCAAGCAGTTTGCTTTTTCCTTTTGAACTAAAAAAAAAACAAAAAAAAAAAAGCTTTCCCCTGTTTCAATTTCCTACACACAAATAAAACATCTGAAATAAATCATTTTACATTTTCTGATTTGCCCCCTGAACAAAAACGGAGAGAATTTTTTAAATCACGTGATCCAGAAGTTTTCTCTTTGCTATGTACTCTTTGCTGACTCCACGTCCAAAAACTGTATTTAACTCATTTGATCATCATGGTAAATGTATACAAAATTAGATATTTCCTTATTTTTTCACGTGGATTAAGAAAATAAAAAATGATTTTATGTTGTAGAGGACATTTTTGTTTCTGCCTGTATCCATAGATACCATGAAGCCTGATGGATTGTTTGCGTTTGTTCAACAATGGACTTCATCTATGGACCTTTGCCACATTTCATCAGGATTGGCAGAGATTTCTTTCTCAAGAAGCAAATTTGAGACGTTCACCCTGCTTCTCCCAGCGTTCTGGGCCGACAATGGTTTACCCATTTTTACAGTTACATATTAAATTTATGAGGCTGCACAAGCTTCCTGTCGGCAGTCTGTTTATTTATAACTTCTTTAAATCAGTTCTCATGCAGCTCACACATTAAATACTAGAGCCTAATTTATTATCTTTCATTTCATAAAATGTGAGGTACAGGATCTTTGGCATCATACCAGCTTGTCTGTTTCTTCAGGTGAACTGTGCTCCCGTGTTTGAAGAAGAAATTTTAAGGCAGACGCAGACATGCTTCTTTCACTTGGAGCATTGAATGTGTGGAAGTTTGTTTTATTATAAAGGGGAGAATCTGATTTTGATTTTTGTGACTTTAGATCCTCATTTCTTTGATGAGCCATAGTGTTTCTGCAGGGAGGGGGTCAGATGGGTGGTGACCACTTTCCAACTCGACCTGTTCATCCTGTAATCTCAGTAGCAGCAGCCGTCTGACTTCATGCTGTCTGTGAGAGCATCTGTGGTTGGTTTTTATTATTAGTTATTCTGTTGTCATCAGCCAGCTGTCTATTGACGTCCAGCATCACCACTAAATATAGAGTATTATCACTGCTGTGTGCATGAGAGACAGAGTGGGGTCAGTTTTAAAAGGAGCTCTTTAAATCCTTCATTTAATGGTTATCATCATTGTCTGCTCAAGGGATTCAGGTACTTAAAGTGAAAGTGGATCAGAAACTGCAGAACAAAGCAGAAAAAGAACCGAATATTCATGTTAACATGTTTTCTGGGAAAAACAAGTACTCATTAAAGTACTTCATGTACTTCACAGACGTTCCTGTACTTCATTTGATGCACTGACTCAACGTTTCCATGGTTACTGCTGAAGATTCATTTCAGAATTTGTTTCTCCTTCTTCTGCCCTCCTCTTAAATCTCTCCTTCTTGGCAGGCTACAGTCTGTCCACCCCCCCTCCACCTCCTCCTCCTGCTCCCTCTCATCAGGAGGAGGTTTTCCATCTGGAGACATACCTGACTGAGCCAGGCCGTCCGGAGACAAGGAGGCTACGTTCCTTCTCCTCGCCCCCTGACACTGAACAACAGCCCTCTCGCCTCTACTCCTCCATCACCTTCTCCTCCACCTGCTACAACCTGCCTCCACAGACCCCGCCTCCTCTGGCTCCTCCTGTTCCTGCATCTCAATTCATTGGGAGGCGGGTGAGTGTTACCTTATCCTTACAGATGCATGTTTTGTGTGTTGAACACATTTACATACTGACACAACCAGTCAGCTTTAATCAGGGACTTGTCAATCAGTCCTGGACGGAGATATGAGCTGGTCTCTGATGATCCCACAATCCACAGACAGACCATACCGGCTGTGTCCTACATTAACAAAAAACAACAACAACAAAAAAAAACACTCCATGAAACCAAGGCGCATCAAAAAGGGCATTAGAAACACAGATAGATTTTTCTTTTTTTTTTTTTTTTTGATCTCAATCATAAATAAATTTGGTGGTTATTTCTCGTTTTTGATAATCCAAGTTGGTGTTGTATCACCATGGTTTGAAAGCCTGATTAGTCACTTTTACAATGAGGTAGAACTTGTAAGGACTGTGTTTCTGTAGAATGAGCAACACAGCTAAATATTTCGGTAGTGCCCCAAAAAATGTACCCTGTAATATTAATACTGGCATTACTTTTGTCCTGAGTTTCTTGGTGGATTCGATCATTTCATTCTTGCCCAGCAATAAGGAAAAACTATCACATATTGGTAAACTTTTACTCTTTATTTACTTTGTTTGATTCTGTCAGGGACCTCAATAGAATATGGAAGATCCATACATAGCTGCAACAGGTCTGTAGCTCTTCATCATGCCTGATCTCCGGCATGAGGAGGATGATCCTGGCTTTGTGGGGTAGAGCATTGTCATCCTGGAGGATGGAGTTAGGTCCCATATCCCACAGATGTATGACTGTCAGTCATACATCTCGCATCTGGCAGCACTTGAACTTAAAGACAAGCATGAACACCAACAAGGGAATATTACGGCACATTTTTAGGGCAGTACCTACATTTTTAACTGTGTTGCTCATTCCATGGAAGAATGATCCTTACAAGTTTTACCCTGTGTAAAGATGACTAAACAGGCTTTCCAACTGTGTACAACACCAACTGATATTATTAAAGGAGAAAATTATTTCAGCCAACTTCTTACTTTTTGCCGTTTATAATACAGAATATTAGTAATGTATTGGTATCAATAGAAGGAAGTTCGGGTATGTTCGGCTCTCTTCGGTTGTTTCCCATACGTCAGAGAGAAGATGCTGATGCTGACGCAAAATGAGTCAAATTTACACTTTGTACAATGACTGAAACGGAAACGATCTTTCAATATAAACGACTTTTTAAAACTTCTAATTAATAGCTGATGTTTTTAAGAGTTTTTTTCAACATGTTGTTTCAGGGTATAACATATACCAGATGTTTGACTTACGCAAAGACAGGAAGTAGTATTGGTTTAGATGACAGAAGAAAAAATGCAGACAAATCTACTGAATCTCTCAGCTGAGGCTGAACATGAACAGCATAAAATTTTAACCCTTTAAAACCTCGCACTAATTTTCCAAAACGTGTGAGAAACAACACTGACTGTGAAAAATGATAACCCTGAAATTCTGCCGGTGTTGATGTTACCCTTTCTGGAATGTTGCCGGGATGAACTACGCCACAGACTTAAAATTCAGACTTTAGATTTCAAACGACCTCGCAGCATTTATGCTTTTAATATGAAACCCCGTACCGGAAGTTCTTTGTGTTAGCGCTTTTAGCTTGTCAGCCAAGTGAGCAGCGAATTCTGCCGATAGTGGACGATCTTTTACCGGTACAGCAGATCTCTCAGCCGGACAGAGACTCAAGATGGAGCCGTAAAGATTTGATTTATTCCGGATTAAAATCCCGCGGTCCATCTCAGCGGAGACACGGAGCGATTAATGAACGGAGACTCTCAGGTAGGTGTTAGCTAACGTCCGGATGATCAAGACGCTGCTTCAGAAATCCACGTTTTTGACACAAGCAACGTCATTTCATCATCCAAAACGGTGTCACTTTATCGTATTGATGACGACAAAAAACTCTACTGATCGGCTGATGATCACATCCATTTATAACCTGGAGACGTGATTACCTGTCAGCCAAATGATGCGGAACACCAGGCGCCTTTAAACGGATCGGTGTCAAATGAAGTCCTGCAGCTGCAGGACAGGCCGCTCTCTCATATTTCATTATTTCATGTCACAGCCAGAAATGCGTCTTTTTTTAAGACTTTACCTCCGTTTGAAGCGGTTTCAAAGTGACTGCACTGTTTCAGTCCAGTTTAATTCTGCAGTATTTCCATTTTCTGTAGTACTTGTTACTGCACCTGTTAGGTTACCTGTCAGCTGCTTCAGATTTACATCAGGTTTTGTTTTGTTTGTACTTTTCCATAAACATATACGTTTGTAAATCAGTAAATCTAATTCAGACACAGAAAGTCATCCCACCCCTGTGTGTCTGTGGATTGTAAGAAGCTGAAGTTTTTAAAATCCCAGCTGTCAGACCACAAATCCAAGTACAGGATCTTACAGTGTCGTTTACAGCTGCTTCCAGGTGGTATTTTGAGCAGGTAAACATATTTTCCTCAGACATAAGGAAAACAATTGTATCTATTAAAGTCTAAAATTTGTAAAGATGATTATCAGTGTCACTTTACAAATGTAACTCATTGATTTCTTGACTCGTGAAACAGCCAGCAGGTGAATCTGCCTTGTTGATGGATGATGACACTCTCCACACTGACTCTTGTTGTGTTGTTGTGGACAGGTGGAGGCTGCAGACAGCATGTCAGAGCAGCCGGACCCCGACGATGCCGGTAAGACTCCAAACTGGCAAAGAAGATTGGACTGTAAGGCAGACATCCAAGTAACACTGATTCAGGGCCAGAGTGCAGCCAGGTGTTCTGTTGTCACGGCAACAAACAGATTAAAACTCAGCTGACTGTTATGTTGAAATCACAGTGGCACATTTTTTTCCGTTAATGCTATTATGACACTCTGAAGGGTGACCGAGGCAGGCTAGCACGCTTTCTCGCACTTTCTTGCTGAGAGTCAGCAGCATTTGGGTGTGAGGTGACAGGAAGTGATGTCACTGAATACTCAGGTAACAGAAGAGGAAAAGCACCTCAGTATAAATCTTTGCTGGGTAAATTAAGCTAAGCAGAATTTATTTTCAGCTCAGTCAAACAGAAATGTTACTTTCTTGTTAGTTTCATCATCAGCTGACTGAAAACAGTTAAACTGAACTAATCTGAGGCAGCTGATATGATCCAGATTGTGAGATAATAATGGCAGGTCTCATTTTAGTGTAGTGAAAGTTCCACTTTTCCTTACTAATCTATGTTTATGTAACTCAATTAGGGAACAGGAGGAAAAAACTTGTGTTGTTTGTATGAACATGGCCTAAATCACTGCCCTAACCTGCCTTTGTAATCCTAAAAATCAGGTTCACTGGAAATGTTTTCCCAATGTTATAACTCAAAGGGATGAGTAAGAGAAAACTTATTATAAAACATGATAAAATAAAAAGCAATAACTTTCTCAAAATATACTATAATTTCATCCATGCTAAACCTTTCCATGACAAATTTTTGAGTAACAAATTTCACTTCAAATGATGGGCAAATATTAAAACTTTTCTATATGTTTTATAAGGGTTTTTATTTTCCTTGTTCTCCAAAAGTTGTGTATACATCAGGAAACATGATTGTTGGCCAGATATGTCAACAGCCTTTAATTCAACACAATGTTATCTTGTTCTGCTCCCAGTCCCATGACGAGTAGCTGCAGTTATGTTGAGGTTTTGCCACTAATGTAGGAGCTGTATCCAGATAAAACAGTGATGTCGATCTTTTATCAAGAAGAACCGTCTTCCATCTATCTACTCTCTGTCACTGGAGTGCATCTGGAGCCCATCCCAGCTGCTTTTATTATGTTTCTTTCATTTAGTATTAATATAATTTAGTCATAAAAATACCCCAACCCATTAAAAGTTATCGTCCATTCAGTCAGCCGGTGGTGGTCTAAGTCTGCGTTTTTTGGACTCAGTAGACCGAACCTCCTTGTGACCTTTGTTTTTATTAGGAGAGTGACGATGTTACAAACTTTCTCGTAGTCGGCTGGAATAAAGACTGACAGAAATGACAAGCTGAGAGGGGGGTGTACCTGTCAAAGAGGACTCAGACATTCCCTTCTGGTGCTTTGGTCCTTTTAAAGCTGTGCTGTAACTGTACTCAGATAGCAAAAAAAATGTTTGGACCAAATATTGCCCGCATTAGCAGTTTTGTTTGACCCATATTTGGCCACATTTCACTATTGTCTCTGTGCGAGTGTGTCTGGCAAAACACAGCCACGTGACCACCACATATGGCCCAAAATGAAATGACCATAATCTATGTTCAGACCAGCTCCTCATGTTTGGACCACATCTGACCCATTTAATACTCGACAGTGCTGTAACTGAACCATAGGTGGCAAAAGTGGGTCGAATTGGGCCCGAACATGTCAGGTATCTGGGTCGCTCTAGAACAATTCAGGAGTTTTCATCATTTCTGAATATATTATCTCACAAAAATTTTTTCACTAAGTTTTATTAATCTAGAGGAGGATTAACGCAGGACTTTAGAGTGAGAGCTCACGTCTTGTTAATGGCTAACTCATTACAGGGACAAGGAACAAAAGGAAGGATGGTGAGAACATTCAGAAAGTCCTTCAAAGTTCTGACTTACAAACCAGATTTAATTAAACCAAATCAGGTTTTCATTCTGATCTCTGAGCTGGACTCAACTTTGTTTTTGGGTGTTTTTGCAGCTTCAGAGGAATCAGAGAGAGACATCTACATGCGCTTCATGAAGTGTCACAAGTGTTATGACATCATTCCCACCAGCTCCAAACTGGTGGTGTTCGACACCACGCTGCAGGTGAGACGTCCCCGGACTGCGTTGCATGGGATGAAGTTGTTGTGGTTGTATGTGGGAGGATAGTGGGCTGACAACGGAGCCGTGAGGGACTTCACAGTAATAGTTCTGTCAAAGTTCGGACACTAGTTCATTATTTCAGGTGTTGTAGATGAAAGTCTAAACACAATGAGCGGATAAATCAGCTGATCAGCCTCTCAGATGTTCTTGGCCGTTCTTATTGAAGACCATATTTATTCTGTGAGAGGTTTAAAGTGTGTGTGTGTCAACAGATGTGCAGAGTTGGTTTTTTATCTGCTGATCAGTAGATGTTGTTTCAGGTGAAGAAGGCGTTCTTTGCTCTGGTGGCGAATGGCGTGCGAGCTGCTCCGCTGTGGGAGAGCAAGAAGCAGAGCTTTGTGGGTAAGACTGTTTGTGTCTACGTAACGAGAACATTAATCTGATCACACATGACTTCATGGGGACTTCCTGTGAAAGTGGGGACAGTAACGTCGTCCTGTTGGGTATGCAGTGAATTTTCAGGGTTAAAACTTAGTTTTAGAGTTAGAAAGGTTCTGGTTAGGGGGTGACATGGAATGCATCTTGTCCATGGAGAGTATCTCCAGAGTATGTCCACACACACATGTCCGGTCATCACAGGACTGTAAAGGTAACTGATCTTAACTTTTGCATTACCCCCCCCCAGATTATTGTTGTCAAGCAATATGAAAAATGATGTTGGGATCATGTTTAGCTCCGCCTCCTTTTATTTAAGAGGCAGAACTTATATTTCATCAACACACTTGATCAGTGTTTATTTATTTCCCATGTTTCAGGCATGTTGACCATCACAGACTTCATCAACATCCTGACCAGATACTACAAGTCACCCATGGTAACACACACACACACACATACACAATAATTACAGATAAACACTGGTCTAACAGCTTCATTAGTGAAATGCTCATATTTCTTAGCAAGTTTCTGGTAGGATTTTGGTTGGACTCTGACAGAATTCTTGCAGGACAGTGGCAGGATTCTGGCAGTAGTCTAGCACAGTCGGGACCCCCTTCATGCAAATCCTAAAAAGCCATAGACCCACCTGCCCTAACCAGGGCTGAAACCATGCTGGTTTTATACTTTCAAAGTGAGATTCTGACCATAAATAATGTATTCTGTCTGAGTCCTGAGGCTTGGGAACCACTGGTCTAGCAGGACTCCGGCTTGAGTGATGTGTTTAATGTCAAGTTTGTGCTCACAGCCAACACAGCACAGATGATGTTCTGGAGGAAATGAAAACAGTTGTTTAACAACTTTATAGATTTTCTCCACAACAAATTTAATCAGCATCATATTTATTCAGTTGTTCAGTGACATGATCCAGTTTGTCTCTATTGATTCTGTTCTTAAGAAAAATGAGGCGATAGTATAAAAACAGAATATCTGCTGGTGCATTTTAACCTTCTGCTCTGATTCATTTACACTTTTAAAACAAACTTATTTGTGATCTGAAAGATATTTTAAAGATGCTTGTTATTCTATTGTTATTCACTAACATAAAAACTTTATTTCTAAAACTTCCAGCAGTCTTTGAAGAGTCATATGACTTTGAATCATCCGTGTGACATGTTTTGATGCTTGTTTAATGTGGTTCATTTAAATCGGCTGATCTGAGCTCAGATCTGACTCTCAGATGTGTGTATGTGTGTGTCAGGTGCAGATCTACGAGCTGGAGGAACACAAGATTGAAACGTGGAGAGGTAGGAGCACACCGACCTGAGATCTGCTGCAGCTTGTTTCTATGGTAACACTAACACTTTCATCCATGTTGGCAGAGCTGTATCTGCAGGAGACCTTCAAACCTCTGGTCCACATCCCACCTGACGCCAGGTACCCGTCCCGGTGTTTGACCGGAGTTAAATGTTAGCCTGAACGTCTGCTGTAAGTCAGAGTCTGAAGGAGACCCCAGTCAGTGGAAACACGAAGCTCTGAGGTATTTTTATAAAGCTGCACTGAATAATTGATCATCTGCTCAAAGCACACTGATGAGGAAACACGGAGAGAAGGAAAACTGAGGAGCAGCATTACTGAACCCACTCCCAGGACTGATGAACTCTTCTTCTCTTCCTCTCTCAGTATATTTGAGGCTGTGTACTCTCTGATAAAGAATAAGATCCATCGGCTTCCGGTCATTGATCCCATCAGCGGAAACGCCCTCTACATCCTGACACATAAGAGGATCCTCAAGTTCCTGCAGCTCTTTGTGAGTCCATAAGCTCCACAGCAGGGTGTGGGAGGTTGGTCCTGATGAGACCCGAGGATCTCAGTCCAGACCAGCTGCTGGATCCGTTGTATGAAGCATGTCTGTGACCTGCAGTGGTTCTGACATGCATCCTGTGTGTGTGTCAGGTGTGTGAGATGCCCATGCCGGCCTTCATGAAGCAGACTCTGGAGGAACTTGGTGTGGGGACATACTCCAACATCGCCTACATCCACCCTGATACGCCGCTCATCACGGCGCTGTCCGTCTTCACGCACCGCCGCGTCTCCGCCCTGCCCGTCGTTGACCACAATGGTAACCACCTGCTTCTTCATCATTATTATCATTGTCATCATCATCATCAGTTGTCCACACAACTCTGGTGATGCTCTCTGATGTGTCCTCCTGTGTGTCTGCAGGTAAAGTGGTGGATATCTACTCCAAGTTTGATGTCATTGTGAGTAGAGCCGACCTCTGCAGACACTGTGGTTCTGATCCGATGGGTTAGCCGTCACAGCAGCCTGATTGTGGTGTGTGTGTGTGTGTGTGTGTGTGTGTGTGTGTGTGTGCGCGTGCGTGCAGAACCTGGCTGCTGAGAAGACCTACAACAACCTGGATGTGACGGTGACTCAGGCTCTGCGGCACAGATCTCAGTACTTTGAAGGAGTCATGAAGTGCAACAAACTGGAAACTCTGGAGACCATCGTGGACCGAATCGTCAAGGCTGAGGTAACATGCACCGGGATGGAGATCTGGAGGCAACAAGAAAGCGATAATCATTTATCCTGAGTCAGGAGCTGAATACAGAACAGTAAGAACAGCAGGTATGGTCAGGAAACAGGAACATGTCAGAGCCTGTTATCACATTGTCTCCAGCCTTATTATAATCCAACCAGGGAATTAAAGTCAAACTTCAGTCATGTCGTAAAGAGACACATCAGAGATAAAGAAAGGACGATAAAAACATGTTTATATCTGAATCTGGACTTTTCAACATGAAGCTTATTGAGCATTCACACATTTATGCAATATCGAGTCATCAACGGGGTGAAGTTTTTCCATCTGACATGAGAAAATGAAATGAATGAATGAAATTAGGTTAAGTGGAAATTCTTTGTCAATCCTCTGAGGGGAAATTATGAATTAGATAATCTGAGAGCTGGAAACACAGTCAGGTGAAACCATCAAGCTGACAGGACAACTTCACCATAACACAACTTCTAAAGAAAAAGTTTTGCTCAATATTCAGAGTCCTGATCCAGTCCTCATGTCTTCTTTCTGGCTTTGTTGTAATCTTTTAAAGTGGTTCTTTGCGGTCGTTTGAATAGTTCTTCACCTTTCCCAAGGCTTTTTAAATATTTGGACATTTTTTGCCTTTTCCCTCATTTTCAGTCCAGTCCTTGTACCTGACCATTTTCAGTCAGTTAACATTGACCTATGAATCATTCAAGCATAAAAAGGCTCCTAAATCGAGGAATGAGCTCGTGTTGTCAGCACATAACAGACTTAGCAAAGAATGTGTTCTAAATTTAGACCTTTGGCTCTTTGTTACTAGCAGCCCATCATAAAGACACATCATTTGTTGTCACTTCTTTAGTTTCATCTCTAATAAGCACCAAAGAGCTGATGACGGTTCTGCTGATGAGTTATCACTTACAGTTTGTTTGTATGGTTGTTCGTCCATCCCATAATCACACAGTGGGGATGCTTTGCGTCATTTAAATAGAGGTGTTGAACCTCTGACATGCAGCTTCCTGCTGTACAACCACACTAGTTGTGCATCTATGTGCATGTTGCTTCAGGAGTGTAATAACACATTTCTGACTGATATGAAAATGTGTGTTCAGGTCCACAGGCTGGTTGTCGTTGACGAGGAGTCTCATATCGTTGGCATCGTCTCGCTGTCTGACATCCTGCAGGCGCTCGTTCTGACCCCCGCAGGTACACACGCCACTAACTGAGTGCTTTACTTTTACTCAGAACATTACTAAGTATTTTAACCCTGAGACTTAAGAAGAAGTCACTTTGGATCTACGAGGAAAAGTGTGTGAGGTCATCAGTCTATTTAAAGACGCAGTAAATTCCGGAAGGTCGAATAAACAATTTTATTTCTGACTGAACGTGCTGCCTGTCAGCCTGACCTTTACAGAGCAGCTCAGTTACAAAGCTGCAGCAAAATCTATTCTCATGAGCTAGAAAACTCCAGATTTAAAACCTCTTATGGTGTCCTGTCCAACAGACAGCAGTATTTACAGCATTACCCAGCTAGTGTTTTCATGTAATTATATACACAATCATGTCTGGGATGAACCATGAGGACAGCAGAAATTATAAACATTAAAAGCTAAAGAAAAGAAAATATTTTCTACATAACTGTGGAGTCATCAGTAGAAGGTGAGTCAGCAGCCGTCCTCGTCAATAAGTTTCAGGTTTCACAGTTTCAGCTGCTCCAAGTGGAAACAAGGAGGACAACAGTGGCTGGACTCCGGCAGCCGGCACTGAGCCGGACGTTCATCTGTCTCTCTGTGTTCGCAGGTCTGGGGAGGAAGGAGTCCATCCCCTGTCAGCCCACAGCCATCGACTTACCTGAGCCAGAAACCACATGTCAAACTGGACTGGACCAGGAACAGGAACCTGGTTCAGAAAAAGAGACTGATGGTAAACCTGAACCAGACCAAGACCAGAACCAGGAGCCTGGCTCAGAGACAGAGACTGATGGTAAACCTGAACTGGATCAGGACCAGAACCAGGAGCCTGGTTCAGCAACAGAGACTGATAGTAAACCTGAGTTGGACCAAGACCAAAACCAGGAGCCTGATTCAGAGATAGAGACTGATGGTAAACCTAAACCAGACCAGGACCAGGACCAGGAACCTGATTCAGAGATAAAGACTGATGGTAAACCTAAACCAGACCAGGACCAGGACCAGGAGCCTGGTTCAGAGATAGAGACTGATGGTAAACCTAATCCAGACCAGGACCAGGAGCCCGGAGCAGATACAGAGACGGGGTCCCGAGATGTTGAGACTGCAGACCTCTTCCAGCAGGAGGAGGCAGAGGGAGAAATTATGGAGAAGGAAGTCACAGAGGAGACAGAAGGGGAGAACATAGAAAAGGAGGCAGAGAAGGAAATAGAAGAGGAGACACAGGATCAGAGAGAGGAGGGAGGTGAAGAGGAGGAGCCACAGAAAGAGGCAGAGGAGGAGACAAAGGAAGAGGTAGATGGTGAAAAGACAGAGAGGGAACAGGAGGGGGAGTTAGAGGGAGAAACAACAGAGAAGGAGAAAAAAGGGGAGGACACACAGGCAGAAGAGGAGGAGACGAGTGGAGGTAAGGAGGAGGAGGAGGGTGATGGAGAGGTGGTAGAACAGGAAGATGAGGAGACTGAAGAAGGAGAGGAGAAAGTAATAGGGGGTGGAGCAGAGGGAGGAGGTGAAGAGGCAGCATGACATCATCATGCTGCCTCTTTCTGGACTCTAACAGCTCGCTGTACCCGGGTCGAACCGACCTCCACACAGGAGAAGCCGCCTGCTGGAGGGCTGTGATTGGACAGCTGCTGTGGAGGTGGGAGGAGCCTGTAGGTGACCAACATCTGCTAGAGCCAAACAGCATCTCTGAAGCTCTCAGAGGACGGTTCTGGTTCTTGTTCTTCTGCCCCCTGTTGGTGAAACTCCACCACCGCATCATCTTCATGTTTGTTAATTTATTTACAGTTTAGATAAACGGTTTTTAAATATCCATGAAATCCAACCAGAACCTGAAACGGATCCTGTAAACCTGGAACACTGAGTGCTTGGCCCGTCTCTGAATGGTAAAGAGGTCTTTTTTTAATTGAGCTAGTCATGAATCTGAAGAGCCACGTCGTTTGTGACGTTTCGTAACAAATCGAATGTGTTCGTTACTTTGCTGTAAAATTTTTAGGAATATGTAAAAAAAAAAAAAAACAACAACAAAAAGGGTTTTATTGTCAACTGAATGTGTTTATAGTTCCTGCTGATGTAAGTCGACTGCAAAGGGGCGGGACTCCGCACAGTTTGGACCAATGAAAGACTTAAACAGATTATATATATAAATCTATATTACTGTATGTGTCTATGGGGACTTTGGGAAATGTAATAATTTAAGAGAGACAGCGTTAGCAGCACGGAGAAGTGTGATGTCATCGTGTCAGGTCTGTGACCTCACTGAGCTGCAGACTGAAGCGTTTCCATGGAGACAAAGTTTCTGAAGGTGAAGTAGCGTCTGTGCTGCTGCTATGAAAGCAATTAATTAATTAAACCTGCTGATTTTTCTTTGCACTCTGAGTTTTATTTATTTAAACAGGACCTTTCCAGCACTACATGCTTCACAAAATAAAATACTTTTTTTTTAAAATGCAATTAAACATTACAACAGCTTAAAGTTAATTAATACAATGAAAATGTAGTACACTTAGTAACACAATATAAATAATTAAAATCATATTTAAAAAGTTAGAGGGTAAAGAATGAAACTGAACTGGCCTCAAAAAGCTGCAAAATATATATATATATACTCTGACCCAAGCTAGGCCTAGCTATAGACACTTTTTTAAGTTTTAGGCCTAATCCAAAAGAATAGAGGTGGAGTCTGCATCCCGAGTACTGACTGGCAGCTGGTTCCACAGGAGAAGAGCTTCCTTCCCATCGACTCCTAGACACCTGAGTTTTCTCTTGGGACAATATGGAACTGGGAGTTTTCTAAGGTAAGGTGGCGTGAGATCATTAAGAGCTTTATTTATGAGTTGTAGAACTTTAAATTCAAACCTGGAAGCCAATGAAGAGAAACTGGGATTGAGGAAATGTCTTCTCTCCTGATGACAATCACAACTCTTGCAAGAGGCTGTTTTGAGGAGCTTTAGGACAGCTGACTAATAAAGAACTGCAGTAATTTAATCTGGAGGTGACACAAATTGATGAATATTTCTGCATCGCTGTGAGATAAAAATCTGCCAAAATTTTGCTAAATTACAGAGGTGGAAGAAGGTAGTTTTATTTGTTTATATCTGAGATACAGGACACAATCTGGTTAAAAATAACGTGATGACAATAAATGATAATAAATTAATTACAGAAATGAAGACAAAGGAATAGTTTGATGTAATAAATCATATTTCATTAATATTAGTTAACAGTTGACCTGCAGGAACTGAATGAGCCGTATCTCTGCAGTACACTCAGAAATCTTCTGGTAGAATATTAAACAGGTTTTCAGAGTTAAAACATTTTTTTCTGTTGTGTTTTTGTCAGAGTGCTGTGATCGTATTCTTACATCCTCAGTGGTGACTGTGTAAGCTTCTGACCTGCTGAGGAATGCTGTGTTACAAGCCTCTGCTTGTTTCGTGCCGTTTGTTTGAGTAATTTCCAAAAGTGATATAACTAATTTTGCAGCGAGGGTGTGGACAAGCTACTCCAGGTAATTTCTGTAGAACTGTGAAGACCAGTCTGACTACATCACTGTGGTTCACTTCAGTATCGCAGCGACCAGAGCAGTAGCACCGAAAGACATTTCGCACACAGTGAGTTCATCAGCTAATTAATAGATTACAAATTCTATTTGTACAATTAGCTTTTAGCTTTGTTTTTCTTTTAAATAATGTACATCATAATTTCACATTAGATTCTGTCAAGTTTACAATTCTCGAATCTGCTTCCTCAAATTCAGCTCTGGCATATTTCCAGGACATAAAAACATGCATTTAATACATTTTTAACCATTTTAGCCAAAAAAAAAAAAATAAATAAAAAGTGAATGCCCTGAATTAGTTTAAAGATTATTTGACAGTTTTTAGTTATTCTATATTCAAAGGGAAAAAAAGTGTAATATGCACATTTAAATCTGCTTAATATGCTTCAATTACACAGAATAATGATTATAATCAATATTCAGATTATAATTGTCAGTCACTGTCATGTTTATTGTTCTGACACAAATGCTGCTGGTTTTCTGTCATTGTCAGTCAGATTTGTGGAGAAAGATTGGGATCAAACTGCTCTAAGTAAGTAAAGTTTATTTATTTACTACCTTTCACAGTATGTCATCACAAAGTACATCAGAAGTCGATAAAATTCACAACCAAATAAAATACATGAAATGAAAGTATGAAATGTAAAATTGGAGCCCAAGTGTAACTAAAAGCTTGTTAGAATAAACAGCTCTTTAGCTGCTTTTTAAAATTATCCAAACGACGTAGAGATTCCACAATCTGAGTTCTCCTGCTTGGAAAAAATCATTCCCTGCGAGACCTAAAGCAAGGGACCATTAAGAGATTCTGGTTGAACAACCAGTTCACTTGTTTACTCCGATGTTCTGAAATATGAGATGTTCTGCAAATCAAAAAAGTTCTAAAGACAGTTTATCAATTTCACCCTGGTTTCTGAGACTGGACTGACGTGAGGCTCAGTTTCTGTTTAATGTTAGGAATGAGTTTGTCCAGTGCAATAATTAAAGTTTCAGTTATCTGAATTTAGCTGAAGATGATTGCTCAGACTCTGCTCATCAGACATTAAGCAGTGGTTGTTTTCTACAGCACGACTGTAGAAAAACAAATTGTACTAGTGGAGACTGTTTGTAATAAGAAGACAAATGAAAGTGAACAGGTATTTATTCAGATCTGGACCTGACAGCTGCCATTAAACCCGTTAGACTGCATTTTGCCCGGAGACAACGCTGAGAAATAGTTCTTGATTGATGGTTTCACATTTGCTCTACATTTTCTTATTTACTGCCCTGTTTAAGATTTAGATTTTTACGAGATCATATGTGTTTTATTTCAGGTGCTGAAAATCAGGGAGTTTGAGAGACATACAAATCATAAAACATTTATTCATTAACTGTACAACAAAGAAAATATCAGATGTTAAAAGTGAAGCGTTTTACCATTTCATGAAAAATGTGAACTCATCCATCAGAAAACAGTTCGTGGGGCAACAAAATGTTGGAGAAGTGACATAAAAATAGGAGGAATCAGGTCTGCAGGCAGAAGAGAAGACTAGAAACGTGCAGAAGTTAACACAGTCGATCTGACCATGAGAACCAGAAAAACTCTGGTTTATATAGGACACAGTACAGGTGGAGCGCATCAGGGACGGCTGGGAAATATCAACCCCCTAGCCTAAGCACCATGACAACTGACCTATCATCACATCCTATTTTTATTTACGTTGTTACAGCATCCCAACTTTTTCAGATGTAGTTGTATATCTAAGGTTCGAGATTTGGGACCCCTAACAGAATATCTGAAACTTGTAGTGGACTACCTCGATATTAATGTAAAATCTTGATGTTAGAAATTAACATTAAATTTATGAAACTTTATCAGCTTCATTTGCCTCGATTGGGACACCACTCTTCCGTAGATTTATGATTAATTAATTCACAGCCCAGAAGAGAAAACCGTGAGTGGGTATTTTGTTAAAGAAAATACTGATTTTAATTCAATCTATGTCTCATATCTAAAGTCATAAATTCAACATCTGAAGGGACCATGACTCAAGCCACAATAACCACAGAAGCAATGCTGAATTACAATAATGCAGGCAATTTATTAACCACCAATAATCAGTTAACAGCAAACAGTAGGAAGTAGCAGAAAATATGAAATTATCGATATCGCTTTAGAGACTCTGCCAGCCTACAGGTGTGCCGGGAGGGTGAATCAGCTTAAAAGACAGCAGAAATAAAGCAGAATAATGATTAAATTAAACCAAAATAGAGATTATAGGAAAAATAGTATCTGTGAACTTCATAAGGTTGGAATAGGGGAAAATTAACTAAAACAAGGAGTAGAATTTGATTAATCTTGGATTTGTTGAAGAGTGACCAACTAAATTAAAGAACTAAACTTGATGGAACTTTGGGAAAAAAGGAGATTTAATTTAGAGTTTAAGGAAGACACCAGCTAACCCAGATGGAGGTTCGGTTCGTCTTCGGGTGATCGGGAAGCAATCGCTGGCAGCAGAGGTATCCAGGTGAATTTTCCCTGAACCCCTCCGATTAAAAGGGAGAAAGCAGCCCGTCTTGGACCTCCCCAGTCCGGCGTCCAACGTGAACCTCGTTGCCTTCAATGCTCCACTGGCACAACGGTGACAGTTGCTGGTGTGACAATGGGTGTTTCCAGATGTTTTGGAAATCATAATCACAGCCTTTTATTTACCGTGTTCACAACCAAGCGTTATTGATCAAAATGCTTCCGGCTGAAATTGACTCTTAAGAGTGGAACTTTGGACTGGCTCCCAAAAGTTCTTTCCAAGAGAAAAATTATGATTAAAATTTCAGCAAAGTTTTAATCTCTCATTCGATATAACAAAAAGTGTATATCTTGGTTGCTGTGGCAACCGTCCTGGGTAACTGAGCAAAAATGATCAAAACATAAACGAATGAACAAGGACAAGACAAACTAAGTTCAAACTTTCTAGTGTTAATCCATGGATTCATTCTTTTCTTTTTCCTTACTCCACTCTACTCTAAAACTTCTAAGTTTCTGGTAATATTTACTGACTAAGGCGGGGCTTTACGTGTTTAGTCCAATCACAGCTTAAGATATTGGCACAGGTAAGATTAATTTACATACAAAGAATATAGGTTTAATCCAGGGGTGTCAAACTCCGGTCCTCGGGGGCCGGTATCCTGCAGGTTTTCATTGTTTCCATGATCCAACACACCTGACTGAAATTAATGGGTTATTGCGAAGAAGTTGACAAGAAGCTGTTGGATCTATTTGATTTTATTCAGGTGTGTTAGATCAGGGAAACAATGATCTAACTCAAAGTTTTTTACTCAAAGTTTTTTTTTTTTTTAAAGATAGAGAAGTCTGAGTTTTTAGGTCTGGGTTCTTATCCATTTTATTGCCCACAAGTCAAGTATCCCTCATTACTTGAATAGCAAGTGTATGTTGAGAACCCAGCTTAGATAAACATTTTGGCCATCTGTTGGAAAAAGGAGGGTGTTTTTCTGGGTCGTAAAACTTGTAGAAAACAATGTGTAAGAGAACATGATAACATGAATCTTGTGGCCCTAAGGCTACAAACTGACCATTAATTATCTGGGTTTTGAGTTTAATGTTGGTGTTATTGAGTCCTTCGGGTTCAGAAAGCTGCTGTACAAATTTTAACTGGAACTCATAAAAGAGAACGTATCATTCCTGTCCTGGCTTTACTACTGATGTATCTTGATCAGGAGATGTGGAAAAATTGGCTTTAAGGCAAAAAGGTCTCTGGACGCTGACTTGAATAATAAAAAGAAGTTTATTACAAAAGTTCAGACATCAAAACAGATTTCTGCAGCAAAATCTGGAGGTCCCAAAACCAGAACGAAGACCTAAAGACCTGATGTGTCGTTCTGTCTTATAGGGTTTAAACAAAGAAAATTCCTCAGTCTTGTGTCCTCCAATCATAGAGTTTGCCTATAGGATGCTCATTTGCATAGAATGCATGTTCGTGTGTCAATCCAGTCTGTAGGACAGAGAACCTAATATGGTAAAAACTTGAGTGTGTATCCTACAAATGCTATGCTTAGATACCTCACTACGCCTGTGCATTTTAGAGTTTATTTTAAACTTACTTTTAAACGTCAAAATGATCTTGCCCTGCCTTACCTCTCTGAGCTTCTTCATCCCTACTCACCTTTGTGGTCCCTCAGGTCAACTAACCAGCTGCTCAGGCAGGTCCAGGAGGAAGCTCAGAGGGGACAGGGTCTTCTTTATTACTGTTCCCCAACTGTGGAATAATCTGCCCTTGCACATTATTGACTTTGCACATTTGAAACTACTCTTAAAAAACATTTTTATTCTTTGGCTTTCAATCTTAGCAAGACTTAGTTCTTTATTTGATCTTATTTGTTTTAATTATTATTAGTATGATGTGTGGAGGGGCCAGGCTATGTGAATAATGGCAGTCATGATTTTTTCCAGGACAAGCTGGATCCCTGTTTAATAGAAGGTTCAAAAATATCTGTACTGTTTGGTAACAGAAGGAGGAATGTAGCTCGGTCAGAACAGAGAGAGCTGCTTATTAAAAAGTTAAACATACCCTGTGAGCCACAGTGTGACCCCAAACATAGGATAAACAATTCTGAACCCATCAAGTTAGCTGTATTAAATGTTAGGTTATTAGCAGGGAAAACATTTTAATTAATCATTTTATCATTGAGCACATCCTTGATTTTATGTTTTTAACAGAAACTTGGTTAAATCAAAATAACAGTGCAGCTGCTCTTATGGAATCAACCCCTCTCAACTTTAATTTTATCAGTGAGGTAAGACTGAACAAGAGAGGAGGAGGAGTAGCAGTCTTATTTAATTAATCATTTCAGTATAAGCAGTTATGTTTTGGAAATTTGACTTCTTTTGAATATGTGGCTCTTCAGCTGAAAGCTAATCTCAGGTCAATGTTTCTAGATATTTACCCCCCACCAGGATGCAGCACAGCATTTTATGATGAGTTTAGTGAACTGCTGGCTTTAATCTGTGTAGACTTTGACATTGTATTTATTGTTAGTGATTTTAACATCCACCCTATACACCTAAAAACCACCAACCAGGCCAGAAATCTAGGTTTATTGATGGACTCAGACCTAAACTTTGAAAAACACACGTGAAGAGAATTACAAAGTCAGCCTACTATCACCTTAATAATATATCAAGGGTAGGGGCAGCAGTGGCTCAGGTGGTAGAGCAGGTCGTCCAATGATCGGAAGACTGGAGTTTCAATTCCTACTCCCACAGTCATCTGCTGTTGTGTCCTTGGGCAAGACACTTAACACTCTTTGCCTCCAGTGTTGGCATTGCTGGTGTATTAATGTTCGGTGGTGGTCGGAGAGGCCGTAGGCGCAGATTTAAACTGCCTGTTCGTCAGAAAATAATAGTTCTTTTGCTGGTCTATAAAACTCTGAATGGTTTAGGACCAAAATACATCTGTGACCTCTTGACCTACCAGAACCCTCAGGTCATCTAAATCCAGTTTCTTATCAGTTCCCAGAGTCAGAACCAGACATGGAGAAGCTGCATTCAGCTTCTATGCTCCACATGAGCTGAAACACTCAGTTTATTTAAATCCAGGTTAAAAACCCACCTGTTCTCTACTGCATTTCAATAGTTTTTATTTAGAAGTCCAGACCTGCATCTTGTTCTTTTAAGCTGGAATCTTAACTTTATTTCTTGCATTTTATCTATTTTACGTGAGCTTTATCTTTGTTTTTATTTAATTAACTTTATTTCTTTTAATCTTTGTTTTGTAATGCACATGTATTGCTTTCTACACCCTGCTGTAATGTTTTATGTAAAGCACTTTGAATTGTCTTTTACATGAAATGTGCTATACAAATAAATGGGCCTTGCCTTTATTGGTCCTACTGTGTTAAATTTTTGCTGTTTTTATGTCATGTTTATACATCTGTCTGTTTTTATCTGTTTTTTAATAGTTGTGCATGAATTTTAGCATTCTGTTATGTGCAGAACTTTGTTTTAGCTGTGGCTTTTTAAAGTGCTTTTTAAATAAAGTTGGTATGGTATAAACGGCTGAAGCTGAAGTGGATTTCTGTCAGATTGCTAAGATTCAATCAAAACACCCCAGCAGTCAATAAAAGTTTCTTCTGACTCATACTGTTTGCTGGTTTTACCAGGAAACCAAGATGGAGGAGATGGACCTCATCAACATCCTGGAGGATTTGGCAGATGACGAATTCTCTAAGCTTAAGTGGTATCTCAAGAGAGAGTCATTTAACGGCATCCCAGCGATCAAAACGAACCAGCTCACACCGGCGAACAGGAGTGAAGTCGTGGACCTGCTGGTGCAGAAATACATGCTTGATGGAGCTGTGCAGGTGATGCAGAGTGTCTTAAGGAAGATCAGCAGGAATGACCTGGTGTCGCAACTTCAACCCTCTGCTTCAAAAAGTGAAGGTCTGTTCCAGCCAGACATTCATGTTGCATCACATCAGGTGATATGCTCTGGTCATCTCTGAATAATATTAAATTTAGACATGGCTATGAGTCTGGAGCAACATGGGGAGATAATTTGGCCCACATATGACCCACATCTGTAGTTTTTCATAAACCACTTTTAGCTAATAATGACCGAGATCTGGGTGAAGTGGCTGCCTAAACTCAGATACAGATCCACCAGAAGGGACCCAAATCAAACTTGTGGAAATTTTCATGACATTTCATCCATCCAGCTTGTGCCACACCTGAACTAAAAGTGGTCCAGATTCTGCTCATGTGATTCAGCTGCTCATGTAGCTGGCCCAAATTAGTCTGAAACGGGTATGAACTCGATGGGTTTGACAACAAGAAGCTGATGTGGTCTGAAGTCAGGATCGGGAACAGATTGTTGTTCGGTATTTCAGCCACAAGATGGAGACAGAAACTCGCTCATGAGACAAGAGACAACCACAGAATGAAGTCATAGCAATGTTATTATTGGTCCTTCAGACAGTGAAACATCACATAGGAGCTTAGAGAACATCCTAAGAACAGGAAATTCCAAATATTAAACTGGGAAAAGTTAAAAAGAAACAAACAGAAATCTGATTTTCATCTTTATGTATGAAGTCGATTTTCATCCTGGATTTAAAATTTATCAAAGACAATGAGAGGCCACTCAGGCTGTGAACAAAGCATTGTATCACCTTTAACTGTAAATAAGGTACCCCAAAACTTAAAAATAAATAAAAAAAGATAACCTCTAGGGTGTTTTTAACAACACAACAACTCAAAAATCATTCATTTAATGTTTTAATGTGATGAAAAACAACTTGAGGCAGATTTATTTTGGGTGCACTTTCTGAAGTACACAAATCTCCCTTATTTTATATTTCTCCTGTTTACCTTAAATTAACTCAGTTGTGGCCCCAACAGTAAAGCCCCACTCAAATAATAATACATGTTAAGAGTCACACAACCAAGGACCTACCAAATATGACTTTTTAAAATCTTCTTTCTGTTAATGTTTCTTCTTCTTTCTTTCTTTGTTTTTTTTTCTCTTATGTACACCTCATTAGGATTATTAGCATTAGCATCAATTTAAAAAAAAAAAGAAAAAAAAAAGCTTTTTAATGCTGTGGTCAGTGTATCATATCATTTTTAACTGTAAATACTAGCACTACATGACAGCACCTGGGTCCAACTGGACTCAAAAGCGGTCTGACTATCACTTAATTATGACGTCCCATCTTGCTTGAGTTCATGCTTGTGTTGTTCTTACTCTCAAATGTAAGTCACTTTGGATAAAAGCGTCTGCTAAATGACTGTAGAATAGAACAAAATAGAATAAATAAGTTTGGCAAAAAAGTCTCCATGTTGGTTTTCCACATCAAACTCAAAGATAATTCATTCAGTGTTTTGTTAGATGAAGAATAAATTCAGGCAGTTGGTTACTTCTGGTGGGTTTGTCTTCTTCTTCTTCTTCTTCTTCTTCTTCTTCTTCTTCTTCTTCTTCTTCTTCTTCTTCTTCTTCTTCTTCTTCTTCTTCTTCTTCTTCTTCTTCTTCTTCTTCTTCTACTTCTTCTTCTTCTTCTTTTTCTTCTTCTACATCTTCTTCTACATCTTCTCAGAGTTCCCACTTCCCATCTAATACACCAAATATATTTCACTACCTTCAGACTCTGATGTCCTTTGCTGCTCCTTAGATCACCTCAGATTTAGTCAAATAAAATGTTAAATCTGATGGGAACTCGTTTCTGTCCTGCTCTCACTTTTTATGTTTGTGTTTGAAACTTTTCTCTTGAAGCAAAGCAGCATCTGTAGGTACCTTATTCAGCTGTTGTCTCATCCTCATCCTGCAGATTCTGGGCCAGCAGTGACTCTGAGTGCCACCAGAGAGGCTCAGGCTGACACACCAGAAGCAAAGCTGTTAAAACATCGCTCCGAGTTTAACGACAGAGTGTCTGATCCGGTCCTGCTGAAGCTGCTGGACAAGCTGCTGGAACGAGGGGTGATAACTGATCATGAAGAGGAGCATGCTAGAACCTTAAAAAAGCTAGACAAGGCCAGATATGTGATCGACCTGGTGCGGAAAAAAGGGTCTGCTCCCAGCTCCACTCTGATCACTATTCTGAATGAGGTGGATCCATGCTTATCAGAACAGCTGAACCTCAAATAAAGCTGGGTTTGTGTTTCAGCTTTAAATCTTTGTTCTTTTTTAACAAGTTAATTAGCAGCATCTTAGAAACCTGCAGGAATAAGTTTCCTGTCAGATCAGCATCTGAGTTTCTGGCTGTCTTTATGCTTTTTTGTTACAGAACAATGATCCTGATTAAAAGCATTTAAGTTCATTGTGAGTTGGACTGTTTACTTTTGCTGCTGTCAGCTGTGTTCATACCAGACCTATTAGGGCATATCCTACAAGGTTCATTGCAGTACTCTGGTAAGCCTGCGTCATCTGATGAGGGTTTCTGAACTTTCTCTGCTGCTAAACATTATAGTTAATGATGACGCGTGATCAAATACAATAGTACACGCTTGTTAAGAGACCTGGAGGCTGTTGTACAAAAGTAAGTTTCAGATATCCAGGATAAATAACTAAGATGGGTTTATCAAACCCAAAACAAGAGCAAGCCAGGATGAACAGATGCAGATTCAGAAAACACTCACTACTCAGTTGAAACCATCACAATTACAATCCACATAATAAACCGAAAACGTAGTTGTACTCTGATTATGAATCCATTGAAATTGCAAATGAAACTGATGCAGATGTGAGTTAAATTATGTAAATATGTGTGTCTGTCTTCTTCCCTGTCCAAAGAGGACTCCACGACATCAAGGAGGATTTTATAGGATTGCAGGTACGAGAAATTACAAATTACAGAACAAGTGTTAACATTCATAGTAGGATTAGTAGGATGTTATTTGCTTTGTGTTACAGATTTCCCCAATATCATTTGTTCACTGAGCTGCACCTGCACATCAAAATGAAACCCCCCTCAGGTGCCAGTGAGGGGTATATAGGACATCCTTTCCCAGTTTTGCATCAAAATCTGTGACCTATCAGAATTTATAACCACAGAGGGTGACAGTGTACATTTCTCTACATGCACGTCTTAAAAGAGAAGCAGTTTTGAAAACATTTGTATTTAAGTCTGACTTCATTATAATGCAGGTACAGTAAATCAGAAATGCTGACATCTGTGATCTATGTGAGGGTCACATATTATGACACATAAGGGTCACATATGCTGTAACAATTAGTCAGCCAATTAGTAGGTTAAATTTAAAACTAATTTACCATTTTAAGCAACATCTAGATTTCTAATTATGGTTTTGATTCACATCCAGAAAATGTGAAGAAGAAGTGAATGGAAATGGTAAAAGTTGCCTGTTCCGAGGAAGACTTGATATCTGAGACATCTGAGTTGACAGAGACAACTGTTTAAATCTGATCTGACAAAGATTAAAATGACTTACCTGCTGTTTCTGGTCCAAGTCAACGAGCAATGAAGTCACTGACTGGCCAGTAATAACATAATATCCCAGACATGAGATGAAAGAAATGCCTCAAGGTGAGTTCTCTCCATTTTCTTCTTGGGGATGTCAACAGTTATTTATTCTTTCTTCTTCCAGGTTTGTTTCCTGTTCAGACAACTACTTCTTTTATTGGATTGCAACCAGTACCGGTAGCCAATACTTTTCCCTCCAGTGACTTTTTACAGCAGCCTTACCCAAACTGGGGGTCTCAGCCTCTATGGGGTATCCCAAGGCAATTTTAGGTATCAAATACATTTGGGTTCATTATTAGGGCTGATAAAATGAATGTGTTAATGCAAGAGATTAATCTGTGAAATGAAAGTTTTAATGCCTTAACACATAAAAGTTATTAGTCATGTCATGTTAAAAGTCCAAATCTGACATTATCTAGGCTAGAGAAGTTGATTTTGGGCACTAAGTTCTTGGTAACAGTGGTTAACCAAATCCACCAACGACCACTTTATTATTATTTCTGAAGTTTCTGATTAAGTTTTAAAAACCTTATATTTAGAATTTTTTATCATGGGGGTCCAGAAACAAAGTTATTACAGGTACTGTATTAAACATTTGGGGGGTCACAGACACCAATGTATGTTATATTGGGGGTTGTGGCTCAGAAAGTTTGGCAACCACTGCTCTACCATCAAGGGTTTTCATTTCAGACCAGTTCATGGAAATGTGTCTCATTCATGTTACTTTGTGGTATTTTTCAGTAGTGACCAGTGTTCAACCAGTGTCCAAAGCAACACTAAATAATTTGCTGGTTCCAACTTTGCAGCTCTGTCCTTTACCTGCCAAGTAAAGACTTTGGCTGCTGTCTAATTCACTTTCAAGCTAGATTGGCAGACTGAACTACTGGACATTTTTCCTTTCATTTAAGGCATGCAGAATGCAGTCTCGGGACTTTTGTAAATCTGTAATAAGGTGTTCACTGGGGTTAACAGGTGAATATGTAGCATCTGGAGGCTGAGGGGGTTTGGTGGTCACATATAATGCTCACCGAGGACATTAGATTGACCCCCCCCCCCCAAGTACTTTCTAAATATTCCTCGGTTTAAAACAGAACTTTTTTTCCAGGTGGTCTTTGATTTGGTAACTACTTGATTAGAGTATCATCATAGAGTATCATCATCCATCCCATGTTACAAGCTTTATTTTTCACTCTGAGGATAGAGTGCAAATTTTTTGTTGGGTGTCCTACAGCACAAACAAATTTATTTATTTTTTTCTTTTTGTAATTATGCTTCGCTGTCAGAGTGCTGGTCTGTCAGTAATTCTCTTCTGTTTTTTGTTATTGTATTTATGACCTCACTTCATGGCCTTTTGAAGACTTAAGCTTAGGATTTGTTATAATATTTATTCTTTTCTTCTCTGCACACACGCTGTTCTTTGTTGTGAGTTCCTAATGCTTACTGTAAGGAAAGTTATTTAGAATTAAACTTACTTTAATTAACTGTGTTTTTATTGAAAAATCTGCTAATTTTACAATCAGACTGTAAATATGATAAAACAAGTGAAACATGTCTGGTAGCAGTATAGGTCACAAGCACATGAGCCAAATAAAAATCAATTGTATTGATAATATTTCAGGACACTAAATATTGATCAAGTGTTTCTGTTCTTGAGGAGTTTACTGATAAGTTATTTGATGCTTAAACAAACTCCATCATGTTTGTATGCAGCCAGTAATTGTTGTCATCCAGTTGTGAGTAAAATCTGAGGCAAATTTTAATAAGCAATTTTATTTTTAAAACATCTTTTCGTACAAAATGTTAATTAGACTTGTCTCTGTCACCTGGTTAGTAGTGAATAGATAGTGCACAGGTTTCAGACTCTGGTCCTGGAGGGCTGTTATCCCTTTTTGTTGTTTCTGGGCTCCAACACACCTGACTGACTTTATGGGTCATTGCGAAGAAGTTGTTGGATCTATAATTAAGTCTGGATCTGAATCAGGAGTGTTGGAGCAGGGAACAAAAACCTGCAGATATAGGCTATGACAAACTCTGGTCCAAGGCCTGAGATAGGGAGTAGGATTTGTTCTGTAGCTGGCGCTACAGGTTGCAGTTCACATGGCTGAAAATAATTCTCTGTACACTGTTTCAGAAATGTATGTCTACATCTTGCTGCCGATTCAGGGCGGCAGCTTGAATCTGTGGAACAACCTGAGCTTCTCCTGCTTGTTTTGGTGCTATTGTTGGTGCTTTAGCTTTGCTCTGCCGTGGAAAACAAAAGTCGGAGTGGATAAAGATCTGGTATTGTTTTTTAACCAGTTTCTTTGGCATTTATGGATTATGGTCCCCCATCCTGTAAGTCATACGATCAATTGTTGTTGGCCATACAAGCTATAGATCATTTTCAACTATTAGACTAACATGTAGTCGTCTCAGCATTGTTATATTTTGGAAGAACTAAGAGCTCAGCAGGCCAAAACCTCCCTGAAGGTATGAAACTGCTCCAAGAAGATATAAACAAAATCAGTGAACTTGGTAATATACAAGAGTAACAGAGAAGTTTTCATGGATTCTATACTGTTGTGATTATTCTTTCATTCTCTCTCATGTGACCAGCGTTTTATAATCTGGCAGTATTCCACTTTAAACACATAATGTCACTGATAAGTACGAGCTTACTATCAAAAATAGACAACTATCGAAGTGGAATTGAACTATTAGGTTGTGTTTGCTTTTAGGTAAAACTATTTCTTGAATTTAGGGATTTTTTTTTTCTAAATGTAATTTCCAGCAGTGTTTCCTAATATTTTTTGCACTTCAAGCTTAACAGGTAAAATAATGGAGTTGTATTTCAAATTTAAGTCTTAAAAGAAGAAAAGAAAGTATGGAGAATGTCATAATTTTCATTGATTCTTGATCTTCTGATGCCTTTTAAGCAATGAAAATAACCAACAACTCATCAACCTTCATTCAACAGTTCCATTTGCATGTCTGTAAAAACAAAAATCTGGGCAATTCTTCATAAATGACAGTAAAGTAACATCAGTAATACCTAGTCTGATTATTGGTGTGGCTCAAAGGGTAGAGTGGTCATCTTGTAGCCTGAGGGTTGCCGGTTTGATCCTCGGCCTGTCAAGCTCATGTCAAGGTGTCCATGAGCAAGACACCGAACCCCAAACTGCTCCTGATGCGTCGTGGTTGCCTTGCATGGCAGCTTCTGCCATCAGTGTGTGAGTGGGTGAATGTGATTTATATTGTAAAGCACTTTGCCTGAATGAGGAATTTTAACCTGTGGTCACATGACTTTTTCATCTCACCTTGTACAATGACATCTGAAATGATAAACTTAAACTAATTCTGTACAGGTGAGTATCCTGTCAATCACCAGTAGTAGTAGGCAGCAGTTCAATCACTTGACACTTTTGGCAGTTATTTTTTTTTATTTATTTTATTTTTTAGATTGACTACACAGTTAATCATATAAAAAGAAAACTGGTCACTACTCAATGTCCCATCGTCAATGAGCTACTAATGATTAACTGAATTCTTAAATCTTGGTCCTTAAACCAAACCATCTCTTCAAACTTTTCTTTCTTGAATGGAAGAAACAACTTGTTCAACATCCAACTTTCTTCAGTCCTGTAAACAGGTCCAGCATGACTCAGCCAAACTGGTTCCCATCAGCATATCATCATTGTTCACTTAAACTATGCTTAATCAGGCAAAAAAGCAGATGTAGATATAAATGAAAGTAGCAAACTAAATGAACATTTGGGTATGCTGAAGTCTTCAAAGGTTAAAAATAAAAATCCTTCCCAGTGTGTCAGCAGACTCTGTGTAAAAGCTGATGGCAGCAGCATGGTAGACTGCCAGGCTGCTGACAGGACGGGATCTTATCCTGGTCCAGGTCAGATCAGCCTTGACCTGCAGGTTTTATCTCTGGGTGAAGAGGGCTCCCAGTGTTATCCCAGCTGCTCCCAGCACGACCAACCCAAACACTGTCCTCATGGACCAGAAACTGACAGGGGGTCTGGACTCATACAGCTCTACAAAGGCATCCTGGGAAATGAAAGCAACAGGAAACAGATGTAATTATTTCCTTGTTTACCTTAAAACAAACTCTGCTTTGTCAATAACACTCACTCATGTGTGTGAACACAGAGTTCAAATACATGAAGTGCTTGTCATGTGATATTTGTCTGTAGAGATGAGACATTCTGGCTTCTTTTCACAGCAGCACCAGCGTCCACTGACAATGTGCCTCCTCAGAGACTCTGTTTGGACCCTTTATGTTTTAATTTGTTGTGTTTGTGCACTTGGTGGCAGCAGAGTAAACACAACACACACCTGTATGAAGTCCAGCAGGTCCTGATGAGCTGGATACTTGTGTCCAGAAACCCTCTGGGTTCTGCTTCTCAAATGGGTTTTAGTAAAGAGACCTCAGGCAGCATGTGGAGGATATAGAGGTGTGTGTGAAGTGCTTAGCTGAGATCATCCACAATTTTTGTGTTCGGTTACATGACCAAGAGTTGCTGTTTGAATACACACAAATACAAATACGTGTGTGTGTGCTTTAGTTTAGTTATTTTATTGTTTTTTGTTTTGAAGTGTTGGTTTATTTCCTTGAACACTTTTGTGTCTGTGCCTGTGAGGACCATTTTATCTTTTAGACCTTGTGAAGACTTATTATTTTTGAGACTATTTTTTAAATAACCCACTTAAAGGTTCAGACCTGGTATGAGTTCAGCTTGGAAACTAGAAGTGGGTTTAGGTTCAGGGTTGTGATCATCTAGCATGTCAGAGGTAGTCCTCACAAAGACAGAAGTTAAAGCCATGTGTGTGATGAGTGACTGTAATATGATGATTAGGGGGGATCCCTTCTTTAAAGCTCTTCACGCTTGGCCGATGCAGAGGCTCACGTGTTCAGTTACACTCATCCAACAACACCACAAGCAGAAACCAGGACTCCTGCAGCACCTCATCCAAATGCAAAACATCTATTAGCTCAGAAACATGAAGTCAAAGCCAAAAACCAGGGAGCAACCAGTCTGAAACAAATCTAAAACTGGTCCAAAACTAGTCTAACCAGTCTGAAACTAGTCTAAACCCTAGTTTAAAACCAGTCTGAAACTAGTTTAAACCTTAGTCTAAAACTAGTCTAAAACCAGTCTGAAACTAGTCTAAACACTATAAAACCAACTGAAACTAGTCTAAACCCTAGTTTAAAACTAGTCTAAAACCAGTGTGAAACTAGTCTAAACCCTAGTCTAAAACTAGTCTAAAACCAGTCTGAAACTAGTCTAAACCCTAGTCTAAAACTATTCTAAAACCAGTCTGAAACTAGTCTAAACAATATAAAACCAACTTGAAACAAGCCTAAACCCTAGTCTAAAACTAGTCTAAAACCAGTCTGAAACTAGTCTAAACGTTATTAAACCAACTAAAAAAAAGTCTAAACCCTAGTCTAAAACTGTCTAAAACCAGTCTGAAACTAGTCTAAACGTTATAAAACCAACTTGAAACAAGTCTAGACCCTAGTCTAAAACTAGTCTAAATCCAGTCTGAAACTAGTCTACACTATAAAACCAACTTGAAACTAATCTAAACCCTAGTCTAAAACTAGTCTAAAACCAGTCTGAAACTAGTCTACATTTTAAAAACAAGTTGAAACTAGTCCAAACCCTAGTCTAAAACTAGTCTAAAACCAGTCTGAAACTAGTCAAAACGTTATAAAACCAACTTGAAACAAGTCTAAACCCTAGTCTAAAACTAGTCTAAAACCAGTCTGAAACTTGTTTAAACGTTATAAAACCAACTTGAAACAAGTCTAAACCCTAGTCTAAAACTAGTCTAAAACCAGTGTGAAACTAGTCTAAACATTATAAAACCAACTTGAAACAAGTCTAAACCCCAGTCTAAATCCAGCCTGAAACTTGTCTAAACCCTAGTCTAAAACTAGTCTAAATCCAGTCTGAAACTTGTCTAAACCCTAGTCTAAAACTAGTTTAAAACCAGTCTAAAACTAGTCTAAACCCTAGTCTGAAACTAGTCTAAAACCAGTCTGAAACTTGTCTAAACCTTAGTCTAAAACTAGTCTAAAACCAGTCTGAAACTAGTCTAAACACTATAAAACCAATTGAAACAAGTCTAAACCCTAGTTTAAAACTAGTCTAAAACCAATGTGAAACTAGTCTAAACCCTAGTCTAAAACTAGTCTAAAACCAGTCTGAAACTAGTCAAAACGTTATAAAACCAACTTGAAACAAATCTAAACCCTAGTCTAAAACTAGTCTAAAACCAGTCTGAAACTTGTCTAAACATTATAAAACCAACTTGAAACAAGTCTAAACCCCAGTCTAAAACTAGTCTAAATCCAGCCTGAAACTTGTCTAAACCCTAGTCTAAAACTAGTCTAAAACCAGTCTGAAACTTGTCTAAACCCTAGTCTAAAACTAGTCTAAATCCAGTCTGAAACTTGTCTAAACCCTAGTCTAAAACTAGTTTAAAACCAGTCTAAAACTAGTCTAAACCCTAGTCTGAAACTAGTCTAAAACCAGTCTGAAACTTGTCTAAACCCTAGTCTAAAACTAGTCTAAAACCAGTCTGAAACTAGTCTAAACGTTATAAAACCAACCTGAAACAAGTCTAAACCTTAGTCTAAAACTAGTCTAAATCCAGTCTGAAACTTGTCTAAACCCTAGTCTAAAACTAGTCTGAAACCAGTCTGAAACTAGTATAAACCCCAGTTTAAAACTAGTCTAAAACCAGTCTGAAACTAGTCTAAACGTTATAAAACCAACCTGAAACAAGTCTAAACCCTAGTCTAAAACTAATCTAAAACCAGTGTGAAACTAGTCTAAACGTTATAAAACCAACTTGAAACAAGTCTAAACCCCAGTCTAAAACTAGTCTAAATCCAGTCTGAAACTTGTCTAAACCCTAGTCTAAAACTAGTCTGAAACCAGTCTGAAACTAGTCTAAACCCCAGTTTAAAACTAGTCTAAAACCAGTCTGAAACTAGTCTAAACGTTATAAAACCAACCTGAAACAAGTCTAAACCCTAGTCTAAAACTAATCTAAAACCAGTGTGAAACTAGTCTAAACGTTATAAAACCAACTTGAAACAAGTTTAAACCCCAGTCTAAAACTAGTCTAAATCCAGTCTGAAACTTGTCTAAACCCTAGTCTAAAACTAGTTTAAAACCAGTCTGAAACTAGTCTAAAACTAGTCTAAAACCAGTCTGAAACTTGTCTAAACCCAGTCTAAAACTAGTCTAAAACCAGTCTGAAACTAGTCTAAACGTTATAAGACCAACCTGAAACAAGTCTAAACCTTAGTCTAAAACTAGTCTAAAACCAGTCTGAAACTAGTCTAAACGTTATAAAACCAAGTTGAAACAAGTCTAAACCCCAGTCTAAAACTAGTCTAAATCCAGTCTGAAACTTGTCTAAACCCTAGTCTAAAACTAGTCTATAACCAGTCTGAAACTAGTCTAAACCCCAGTTTAAAACTAGTCTAAATCCAGTCTGAAACTTGTCTAAACCCTAGTCTAAAACTAGTCTAAAATCAGTCTGAAACTAGTCTTTACACTATAAAACCAACTTGAAACTAGTCTCAAACCTAGTCCAAAACTAGTCTAACCAGTGTGAAACAAGTCTAAACAATATAAAATCAACTTGAAACTAGTCTAAAAACTAGACAAAAAATAGTCTAAAACCAGTCTGAAAATGGTCTAAAACCAGTCCAAAACTAGTGTAAAACCAGCCTGAAACTGGTCTAAACACTAGTTAAAAACCAGTCTTAAATTAGTATAAAACTAGTCCAACACACACACAAAAAAAAAACTTTTAAACCAGTCTAAAACAACTCTAATAGTGTTTTTTTCTAATGGTGATACTGACATAAACATATTGCTTTCTGTAGGATCGAAGGAGCCTTAAGGACTTTATTGTATGCCATGCCCATTCTTACTGGTCCAGTCCCAGATCAGAATCCCAGCAAGACCAACAAATGTGAACCTCAATTACCCATAATAGGGTGGTAAAAAGGGCCAGAACGCAGCCAACACATAACCAGAAGAAGATAGACTGAGATTAGGAAAGAGTTTACTATCAGTTTGAGTCACACTTCTCTGAAATAATGATTCATTTGTAGGGAACATGTGGGTGTTTTGTTTTGTTGTTTGTTTTTGTATCATTTGTGACACCAGAGGCTTGTATTAGGAATCTGGATTTTCTCTGATCGAGTTAACTTCAGGGTTAACCCCAGGGTTTCTGTCCTACAACGCAGGTTCACTTCTTTCCAGGGTAAGTCAACATGGTAACTTAAGATGAACAGCGAACCTGCTCCGGAGCAGGTTACGTTTTGAATAAGAGTATAAAAGCACCACCTCCTGACCAATCACAAATCGTGAGAGAAGCTCTTAGGAAAGTAAGAGTTTTTAGAGATAGATGCATCCTTTTGGTGTTAGGATGACATCCCATAGGAAAGATAAGTATTTCCATTGGAAGGACTGCACTACATTTGTCAACTAATGTGCTGCAAACAATGTCAAATAAATTGTGATGATTTCATCCATATTACAGAGACAGTGTGAAGAAATAAAGCCTTGTCACTGACCACTTTAAAGAATATTTTGTCTTGTTTCCAAGCCCGTTTAGCTCCATTAGGGGTGCATCTAAATAATGAGGTTAATAATAATGCTCACACAGGGCAGAGCTGCAAAACCTTGAATTTATTCAACGCACAGCTACTAGTGCCATCATGGTGAGGAATTAACATTCCAACAAAACGTGCTCACATGGGGTGCTGAGCCTCTGAACAACTGAATGAAAAATATAAAGGAAAGGAAGAAACTGAGGAAGCTCTGCCTAAAACATCTGTGCCATAATAAAGTGAAATAGAGTGATCAGAGTGCTGTTCGTTTATATTGTCCCATGACTTAATATTGTATGTTATGACTATATGAAGCATGAGCTCCTGGCTGCTAATGCTCTAAAAGTGTTGCTTTTGGCCTGGACTATGTGTCTAATTCTTCATGTTTTTGAGGAATTGTCCACTCCTCCATGGTGAACTAGCTGCTCTGCAGGGCTTCTCCATATTTGCGATTGGTCAGACCCTGCAAACACCACCTCTTTTATGTGAGAGTGCACTGATCAAGATGGAAAACCCTGAGTTGAATTACCAAGTTATTAACCAGCTTCGTAGTACTGCTTACCAGGATTGCGAATGTCTGGTTAAGGCAACCCAGGTAACTTCAGCTTCATAGTACAAGTAGAAAAAAGTTCAGTAAATGAATTCCAGACTGTTTGGTCTGAAACAATCGTCAAACTAAAGCAAACTTTAGAGTCAGTCAGTATCACCACACAGAACACGGAGCTCTGTCTCTGTCTGAACATCTTGATGGAAAGTTTTGATGTATAATTCTGAGAAAGCAGCTTGGCTCACCACTGCCTGTGTTCTTAGAGCTAACAACACACACATATGCACACACAAACACGCACAGCTTCACCTGCTGCAGAGTTGATGTTTTGCTTCGCACTCAGAATCCCCTGAAGAGTCAAACCACCCAGTACAAGACTCCATTTGAAAGTTAACTAAAAACACACAAACACACTTCAGGTCAGCTCTGTGTTTGTGTGTTTTCAGCTGATGTCGTGAGTCTTGTTATTCAAGTTGAACTGACTTCTGCAGAAACAGTCTGTTAGTTCATCTAAAGCCTGAGGCGGAAACTCAACCACATCGATTACCTGGAAAGATATTTCTGTGTAATACCACACACACATGCACAAAACTGACACACACGTTATCAGGCAACAGATAAAACTGAAGGAAACCACAGCGGCAGGAGAAAATATAAATAGAAAGTAAAAGCTCCTCTCTGCTGCGTTCAGGGCTCCCTCTCTTATGCTCTAAACAAAACTCTTTTAACAGTTAGCCAATCAAAATTCAGCATATAGGAAATCAGAATAAATAAAAAATAAAAATAATAGAGTATATAATCAATGACTGAATGATTTTGATGTGTTTTGTTTTTTGCTGTTTTCTTAAAAACTGAAAATCAGCAATTATATGTAAAAAAATAGTTCTAGAAAGCAGTGGCTGCTGGCAGAAATGACCTCCTGTAGCTTTCTGTGTTACGTGAAGAAGCCTCTGACCGAACACATTCTGTTTCCCCACTGTGTTGTGTAGAAGATGTGAAGAATTATCCATTATTTCTTCTTTGGACAGTCAGCTCCAGTGGTGATTGCTTCTGTACCATCCCACAAACTACTTTACTAGTTCCCTGTATTCAGCCTCTTGTCCATCACTGATACACTCCACAGTAGCAGAGCCATCAGAGTATTTCTGCAGATGACAGGTCAAAATGACGTATACAATGATGAAGAAAAACAGTGAGAGGACAGTCTCCTGTGGAGCTGACTACCTTCTCAGTCTCACAAACTGGTAAATCCAGGCGGTTGCGGAGGTATCCAGCTGAATATGCTCAATATTGTTCTGAAATGAACCAGCTCAGTGGCTCTGTCCAGACTTCCATCGGTGATCCTCTTCTAACCTGAAGCCTGTGATCTTTGCCATTCCTGACCCACATCCCTCACATTGTTCTGCTGCTTTCTAACTTTTTTTATTATCTCCTTGCACTTCTTAATCTTTAAGTTGTTATGTTGTCACTCTGTCTTCCTCCCTAAAGGCTTTCTTTTTATGTTTAGTACCTGGTTCAGGTCACTGCTGATGCAGGGTTTGTTATTGGGGAAGCATCTCACTGCTCTTGTTGGGACGATGTTGTCCACACAGAAATAATGGCATTTTTTCATGTGGTTCACAGAAAAGATTTCAATCTGTGGCCTCAAAGCACCTCAGAGCATTTTCAGCTTAATTAGACAGGTTTTAATATTCTGGTTGCTGCTGAACGATGGGTTTATAGGTAGGAGAAGATCCAGATTATGGTCTGATCCTCTTAAAGAAGGCAGGGCAGAGAAGCTGGATGCATTTTTAACATTTGCATAAAATAAGTCCAGCATCTTATTGTCTGTTGGAGCAGCTGACAAACTGTTTTAACGTTGACAGTGTTGCAGAGAGGGAGGCGTTGTTGTAGTCTCCAGATTGCCATGAATGTGTTAGGATGTTGTGTCTGTAGCATCCATAGCGGTACCAGCTAAAATATCAACTGTTACCAGACTAATACATATAAACTCTGGGTAAATCATATGGATACAAACAGCTAACAGTTTGGTGTCCCAGGTGCAGATCCTCCATTGTAGAGTGAAATCTTGTCCAGGTTGATGACAAGCACTGCAATACCGCCTCCTTTACTTTTTCTATTTACTTTGTTGTTTCATTCTGCTTTTACTGTTTTACAGTGCAGAGACACAGGGGATGTTCCTGTAGCCATGTCTCTATGAAAAACATTCAACTGCATTCTCTGCATTCCCTCTTTGTCCTTTTTAATGGAAATATATCATTTTAAAACAGCTTTTGGTGACATCTGTATAGTTGCAACACTGATAGGCTGTAGCAACAAGTGTTGTGTCAGTTTCTGTATTCATGTCTATTTGGTTGACCTGAAGCAAAAACTTAATCTGTCATTGAACTTTAGATTATTCTACTGCACAATTGTTGGTGTGAATGTAAAATTACAGTCCCAGACTAATGATGAATTAATGAAGTCATCAATTAAAAAAGGTTTATAAATATTTAGCTGTTTGTTTCATCAGATTATCTGTTAGTCATCAAGCTTAAATTTATAAAACAGTGAAGAACAAATTAACTGTCAACAGTGAACATTCAAGCAGGAATTTCCATCGAGGACAAAACGTCACCCACATAAAATCTTTTACATGATCTGAATCATAAGATTTTGAACTTTGTAAGGATGAGCTGAATGCACACCCACGTACACAGAGGAGTTGTGTACACAGCAAAGTTGTGTAGGAAAGTGGAAGGCTCATATGCAGGTCATCAGAGTGGATTTTTCCAGTGGATATTTGGTAGTTTATCTTTAGCATTTGTTTTTACTGGTGTTTGGAGTAAAGCTGCTGATTTTCAAGTGTTTTCCATTGGAAATTCAGATCGTTTTCAGTTCTAAGCTTTTCGTTCAGCTTTTATGCTCCTCACATCTGGAACAAACTCCCAGAAAACTGCAAGTCTGCTGAAACTCAGCAGTTTTACATCAAAGTTAAAACTTTTCTATTTGCTGCCTATTTTCAAAACAACTGTTAATACCCCACACTGGAACTTTATTTCTTGCATTTTATCTAGTTTATTTGAGCTTTTTTTCTTTCTGCTTTTATTTATTTATTTTTTAATGTTTGTTTTAAATGCACTTGTTATTAATTCCTGCACACCACTGTAATGCTTTTAATGTTTTATGTAAAGCACTTTGAATAGTCTTGTACATGAAATGTGCTATACAAATAAACTTGACTTGCCTTGTCTAAGAGATCTTTGGACTCAGTTAATTTGCAGTTATTCAAGTTCAAGCGGACACCAACAAAAATCTGTTTTCTGTACATAAGCAGCTGACTGATGAGAGTCCTTTTTTGACTTTTGAGCCTTCAGATTTTTTTTTATATATACATTCTGCTCTGTATAATAATAATGAATAAAGTGATCCATATACCATTTCTTTGATTAATTAATTCTTGTTGTAGTTTGCTAAGAGGACATGTGAGGTCAAAAGTGAATCCTCTCTACAGCAGACCACAAACACAAAAGAAATGGTGAAATCTGTAGTCTGCACACACACACACACACACACACACACACACACACACACACACACACACACACGCACGCACACACACTCAGAGTCTGCAGAGTTTTAGGGATTTTCTGCACTTTGCATATTATTTGCATTCAAACCAAAATACTGTCCTATCTGTCTGCAGAGTATTTTCAGCCTGCAGCTCAGCGTATCTGATCGAGAGGCTGTCTGAGTGTGTGTGTGTGTGTATGTGTGTGTGTGGGAACATCTTCCATCTTTGTGAGGACCTTGGCAGTGAACATACTGTGTTTGGTCTTCACTTTGTGACCTGGTTTCAGGAACCAGGTTAGAACCAGGTTCAAGATGATAGTCCTCACAACAGCAAAAAGATGCTCTGTGATAAAGCTGATAGTTATTGATAACATTTAATTTATTTCTGCTTATTTGTTAGAGTATGATAATCATTCACTTTGCAAATGTACCTTTAATCTCTACATGAAACATAAGGAAAATATTCAAAAACCTTTAGTTACTGAACTACAGCTGATGCGCCCTGGGACAGTTCGAGGATCTCTGGAGTTTCTCAAAGGACCACAGAAGCCCTGACAAGAACTTCATGGAGGAAACCATTAATTCAAAGAGCCTCGTCAGAGCACATGAGCCTAGAACCATGAAAACTGCTTTTCAAGGATTGGTGGAACTCAGTCAAAGACCTTTCAAACACAAATGTACTAAGATTATTTCTGGGATTCCTGGATGATCTGACTCATAAAATCCACTCAGACAAAACTGTCCTGGAAAACCTTGAAATGCCACTGAAAGCCTGGGAGGATATATTTTAGATATTTCAGTAATCAGTGATTACTGAAACCACTTACTGATTGATGAACCACAGATTTATCTTTCTAGAACACTGGAGGCCAAACACTTCTTAAACAAATCAAAACTGAAATTCCTTCAAACATACCATCAAAACCTACACAGAACTTTCAACAATAAGCTGGAATTTTATTAAAACTAAAAGACCCTCTTGCAAAATTAGCAGAACCTATTTACACCCAAATAAACCGTTGTTGGATTATTTAAACTCTTTCAAGCACACCTGAAACCTCATTCAAGATATGTAAAAACACTTTAAAGGGGATAAATAATACTTTAAAGGACCCTTGAAAATATCAGAAACCTCCTCTGAAGATCCTGCAAACTTCAAACACTGGAACAAAACCTGATGCATTTTGATTTGTGTAATGATAGATGTAGAAAAAGACTGAGCATTAAATAATAACTGATGAAATAAGTAATGACATGAGAAAGCATAGAAGGAATAATAAAATATACATGACAGGGTAGAAGGAGAAAATAGAGAAAGGAAAAAACTGAGATAAAAGAGAGGGAAGAGACAGGATGAAGGTAAAAAGATGAAGAAGAAAATGAGAAAATAAATGGGATCCAGAACAAAACAACAAGTAAAAGGAGAAAAGGGAAAAGAACGGGAATCAGACCAGATAGGAAAAAAAGTGAAATAATGAAAAGAAAAGCAACCAATAAAAGACAAGGACACAAGGAAATAACTGAATGGAACCAAAAAAGAAGACAAATAACAAAATTATACAAGAAAACAATCAATGAGACAAAGACATAAAGAGGAAACATGAAAACAAATCTGGAAAAAAGATAAACAAGGAAAGCATAAGCACAAGGGAGAGGAAAGAAGCAGAATCAGGAAAGGAAGAGGACAAAAGAAAACAAGGGAAAGGCTTGGAGAATGAAAGAAGAAAAGGACGTGTAGTGTCTGATCATTAGCATTACATAGGCATTTTAAGCTAATCCAGATGTGTTAATTACATTTAGGTGTACTAATCAAATTCAGATGTTCCGGTCTGTTTCCTGTAAAGACCACATGAACTGTATCTATGGAGTATCATACATCCTTCATATTCAAGTCTTTACATATAGATGTAAGTGGAGGGAGTTCTTTGTCTCAGTTCCCTACGACTAGACAAGTGACCTGTGACCAGAGTGAGTAAGATTTTCCACAACTGGGTTAGGAGTCCTCACAGATTCTATTGATCCGTTTTAGACACCAGACTTTTTGAAATACACCTCTTTTATTAATCATCAAGCTGGTGTTTCTGAACTCTTTTTTTTCCTCCCAACCATCTTTCCACATCACATGCATGAGAGACACAACAAGGGGACAAGGAAACAATCGAGGAAGACAAGAAGACAAGGAGACAATGGAATCAGACAAGGAACCAGTGGAAGAAGAAAAGGAAACTGTGAAAGAACTAAAGGAAACAATAGAAGAAGAAAGGTAAACCATGTTAGGACACAAGAAAACAATTATGGCTGGTATCATCACTAATTTCCTGAATTAATTCAACAGTCTGATTTGATTAGATTAAATCCGATTTGATCCTATATTGATATTTATAACAACAATTTCTCTGAATATAAGATATTCTTAAATAATTACTGTTTACATGACCATCAAAATCAGATTTCTGGGCGTAATCAGATCATTGTAATAATCTGATATGATGCATCTACATGCATTTCTGAATTACTATATTTAACAGATCCTTGTCTATGTTCACCACTCAGTGTTTCTGTACTCTCAGTGAAAAAAGTTCAACTTTTTAAATGCTCTGATGAAACTGTTTCATTCACTAAAGCCTCTAAATATTCTCAAAGTTCAGATCTCAGCTAACGGGTTGATGTTAAAACCTACAAAGTATATTGGATCTATTTTAAGCTGTAATACAACTCTGAACTGACAACTGTGATGGTAGATTCAACTTGTTCAGATGTGCATGCTCCTGCGATAAGCGCGACGCTCTCACAGTAACACCAGAGCTCGTCACGGGAGTCATAGTGTTGCCATCTTTACCTCCCTGGGAGGGAGACGTAAGTGGTGACATCACTTCCTGTTACTTTAAAAATATTTGTGGTTTGTTGAACATGGCGTAACCCATGGTCTTAGCGTTAGCTGCGAGACATAGTAAGCTGCATAGCAGTTTACAGATGAATCCATGAATGAAAAAATCTGAATTGGTTAAAATGGTAAATGGACTTGTATTTATACAGTACTTTTCCACTCAGCTTGACCACTTAAAGCGTTTTACTCTGCATGTCACATTCACCCATACCCCCATAGACAAATCGGGAGGCAATGCAGGGTTCTGGTCTTGTCCAAGGACACTTAAGCTGGATTTATACTCGTGTGGCATCTGTGTCACCACCGTAGGTGCTGCGTAGCTCCGCGAAGGCCCGACGCGCATGTCTTCCAGACCTGACGCGAACCCCTGCTACGCAGACAGTTACGCGGAAGTACTCCCTTATGATTGGTCAATTTGGGATAATGAGTTTCCGGATTTCTGGATCTTCTCGCTGAATTTGTGTAGTAGCCATTTTTAAAAACAACACTGAATGGATGAAGCTGATGAGAGGCTGATTGAATTATTTCTTCATTTTCTTCCACAAGCTAATAAAGACACTGCATCATGTTGGACACCATTGTTGTTTTAAAATAGAAAATACCTACCAAACTGAGGTGAACCATCAAAAGAACTCCGACCGGATGAGTTTACCAGCAGATTCCACCCCTGCTGCCCCCTTCAGATTAAAAGGAGAAACTGCAACATGACACCAAACAATGGGTACCCCCTACGCTCGAGTGCGATAATGAATTCACTAAATTTGAATTGATTCAAATTTATTAAAATTTTTCAGCCCAGCTCTAGAAACAACGCTAAAAGGAAAAAAGGAAACTATGAACGGACACAAGGAAACAATGGGAGAAGAAAAGAAAACAAGGGAGTAATTAAAGGAGACAGTGAAACAGAAAGATACAAAGGATGCTCCTACCCATCCTCCGTTCTCTTCTATCCATCTTTGGAGTGGTGGTGAGTCCAAACTTTCCACCATCCAGTCAGCTATGTTGTCCAACTGACCCATTTCACCTGTCCCAGCCACCTCAGCGCTCAGAGCTCCGCCCAGGGCCATCATGGTCACAATGCGCCCCCAATTCACGCCATCCCTGAACAACTCATTCCTAATCACAGTCAGGCTGCGCCATGGCGCTTCATTGCTGCTGTCCATCCACCTTTGCAGAGCAGACACCTGGGCAGACAGGTCACCATGGTAACACTGCTCAAACTTGTCACTGGCACTTTGCAGCGCCACCTGCAGTTGGGACGGGACTCGCTGTAGATTGTCTGGAGCCGGGTCTTGGTTTGACCTCCATGCCGTCTCAGATCTCCGTGGGGACAGTGATGAGACATCAGTACGCCTCTGCTGACGGCTTGCCTGGCGTGATGATGGGAAATGCCAGGTCACATCTCTGCTAAGCAGTTTGTAGCGTAGGTAACTGTCCACAATGTCGCGGCTGCTGTAAGTGGCAGCCATCTCCCCCTGCAGGCCACAAGCTGATGTTACAGCATATGATTACGTCATCACGTGGACCAGATGATGTCACAAGCTCAGCTACTACAGATGGTTACTTTAATGTAGCTCAGTCATCTGGTGTTGATAATCTAGTCAAGCAGTCACCGGATGTGATGTCAGTGTTTGTTGGCTCTTCAAAGTGATCAAACGTCAAAGTTTAAAGCCGGTTCAAACGTTTTAAACTGGATGTCATCACCAGGTCCGGTCACAGTTCCAGTATCAGCTGCGGTCACAAGCCGCTAACGTTGGTCCTACCTCCTGCCATGGCTGATAAGAGCTGCGGATCAGTCACCCAGGCACACGCGCACAGATCCTGCCGACCAGTAATCGATAAGAGCGGTGACAGGCACCTAACAACCAGCTGAAGGATCAGAGAAGTTCGGCTCTCAGGCTGCACGTGCTACACACACGCGCACACAAGCTGTGGTAACGCCCCCTTTGGTGTGACCGCCGGGATTCCCCTCCAACGGTCCTGAAGATCAAGAGGATGAAGGCTCCTTCTGTCTGCTGTCCGATTCTGCGCGTGATCCTCCTCTATCTCTGTCAGTCACTTTCAGCGTGCGCGTGGGTGGCTGGACGATGTGTTCCTGCTGGGGTTTGTAACATCAGGAGGATGCGCGGTGGGAGCTGCAGAGGGGTCGTTCATCAGAAGAACGGGTTAATGACAGAATCAGAGTCCAGGTAGCAGAATGATGTCGTTATTACTGATGTGAAGACAGAAATATTGTAGAAGTTCTGGTATTACCCACAGAACGCACGACATCCATCCCCGTGTGTAGTTGTGTGTTTGCTGCCATCTGCAGGGTTTGATACTCACTCACGCGCTTCATGTTATTTTGATCAGCAGCGGATCGAGAAAACTTTTAATGGGATGTCCCATCAATATCACTAACTGCAGTACAGCACGACCTTTGTAAACCTAGGTTTGAATGAATGTGTGAAATTCAGGGTTTCATAGAAATCCTTATACAACAGCTTTGAGCTCTTTCCAATGTCAAAAACAAAACTGCTTACAGATTTGAACTGATTTTTTAAAAAAGAGCTAATTGGTATTACAAATACAAAAAAGTCCTTAATCTCACAGAGGAAAGAAATAAACAGCAGGTGCAGTTGGTTTTGTAAATGGTAAATGGTTGAATGAGAAACGCAGAGATACCCAACAAACCATCAAATCCTGTCTGCCCCATATTTAATGTTGGCTGTAATGAACAAGTACATCTGTAACCTTTGCTGTGGCTTTATGTTTTATAGAAAACAGAAATTTAGATTTCATCACAGTCTTCATATCAATGCAATTTCACTTCATCAAATGCTTAAAAACAAAATATAAACAACAAAAACATGAAAGGGTACATTTAAAATAATACAATGAAAAAATAATTATAATTTTATTATAATGATTATGTAATTATTTGCAAATAATAATATACATAGTTACTAAAGCAAGAAAATTACTATTGATTTTGAATGAACTTTATTTACAAAACAAAAACCACAAAACAGCAGCAGCAAGGTAAAGCTCATCATGCTAGTGAATCCTCTTTGTATGTACGGATGCTTCATGATCTCTTGTGGGTGGTGCAGGTGTAGAAATGAGGACAGTGGCTGATGGATTGGCTATCACTCATCTGCTGATGAAACCTGAAACCAGCTATATGTTTTCGAGGCCACAATGAGCCCAGACAAACAAAGAGAAGACAAGAACAAAAAGAAAACAGTGAGTGACAGAAAAACATAGTCTTTAGATAAAAAAAAAGCTGTTCTTAACCTGCTTGGATCAAACATGTAGACAATGTCAGTAAAGGTTCAACTGAGCACTTGTAATGTCACGAGGAACATCAGGACATCTGTGAGGGTTCTGTTGAGGGATGGGCCGTTTTCCTTTAGATACCATTAGTTTATGCTACGTTTTACAAATACTTTTTGCCCCATAAAGAAAAATCACCAATTAAACAGTGTGCATCAATATCTTTATTTCAAAGCAATATGAAATCTAAATCAAACTCTTCAATATAAATACTTCAAAGAAATACCTATAAAATAATAAATATGTCAATAATTAGCATTAAAAAAAGAGATGAAAATAAATGTTTTTAACATTTCACAGGCTTCCAGGCTCAGTAGCCTAAGTGCTGCTTATCAATGCACTAATTAATTGATCATCATCTTTGTGAGCACCTCTATAAAAGCACCAGTTCTATCAGTTTGCTGCTCTGCAGTATTCAGGTGTTTTCACCATGTGAAGGAGGAAAGACATCAGCAATGATCTTAGAGAAGAAACTGTTGCTGCCCATCAGTCTGAGAAGATTGATCATTTCTAAGATGTTTGATGTCCATCATTCTTCTGAGGAGTGGACGTCCCAGAAAGCTGTGCAACAAGATCAGAACAAATTCTGGATACAAAAGCATTCATGAATGCTATTATCTTCATAAAAAGATTTTACATAAAATTTAAGAATTTGTTTATAGGTACCTGAAAGTGATGTCCTGAAGAAACTGGAACAAATCAAACCTGAACCAGGACCTGAGAGATGCATCTCGACCTTCAGTGGATCCAATGTTGGCCAAAACCTCATCAGAAATGGCCTCCATGGAACACAAGGCTGAGGTATTCCACGTGACACAGGAACTGGACTGCAGAACAGTGGCAACAGGTCTGATGGAGGGATGAACCCTGCAGAGCCTGACACTCAGCATTACTGAAGGACTCTGGTTTTCAAATGACTTTAAATCTACAGGAACGGGGTTGATGAAATTTATGTAAGTAAAAAAAAAAAACCACCATACACACCTCTTATGTGAGAAGACATTTCAGCCATTTTGTCTACCTCACAGTGTAGAACTTCTTTAGGTTTACCAGGAATGTAAATCTTTCCATCTTGTGGATTCCGTGATGTACATGTGATTGCCATCTTTGCACAAACAGTACTTTAAGACGCTGTCCTTTTATTTCTCCTGCTTGGTGACCTGGATTATTAATTTATTTTGTCTCTCTTTAATCAGGAAGGCCCCATTGAGATCACATATCTCTTTTCCAATGGAGTTATGGTTGATAAAAAGCAGCAACATGACCCACAGACAGTCCCAATTAAAATATAGTTGCAATAAAAACAAACATAAAAGTAAAAATACAATAGAATGTGAGAATACAACCAATGTGGAAAAGGAATTAAAATCACTCATAGGTCTGTGAATGCATCACCATATCTTTTCAGTACTTTTTTAATATAAATAATTAAAAAAGATCTGTACAATCATGAGGGATCAGTGTGTACACATCCTGAGAGCGCAGAGCATGAGGACTATCAGACATATGTTGAAGATAAACACACAGGCAGGGAAGAAGCAGACCATGAAGAACTTTGTAAATCAGACTGGTTAGGTCATCCAACCAGGAATAAAGTACACAGTGAGCTGCAGTTTTCACTTCATTATGAAGCACATGCAATACTTGAGCAGGTGCTTACATATATATAAAAGTCTATCCAGTATATATATATATATATATATATATATATATATATATATATATATATATATATATATATATATATATACAGAGAGAGAGAGAGAGAGAGAGAGAGGGGTAGATAGCGTGTTGACGCAAAAAGGACACAAGGAAACAATGCAGAAAAACGCCGATACATACATACACACATACATACACACATGCATATACACATACACACATACATACATACATACACACATACACACACACATACACATATACACACATACATACGTACATCCATACGTTCGTACATACGTACATACATACATACATACACACATACATACACACATACACAAATACATACACACATATACACACACACACACTTGCACCCATACATACATACATACAACCTTACATACATACATAGATACACACATACACACCTACACACATACACACACGTACGTGGACTGAGCAAATAAAAAAACTCAAAAGACATTGCAGGAGAGCAGAGAGAAAATGGAGGAAAACAAAAATAAATAATTTATTTAGAAATTTTTGAAGAACAACTAAAAACCTACAACAAAACAGTTAAACAAGCCAGAACACTTCATTTTTCCAATCTTATTACAGAAAACAAGAATAACCCCAAATTTCTTTTTAAAACAATAGATCTTTTAATAAACACAAGTTCTAATAAGTCTTCCATGCCTGCATCAGATGCAGCATGCGAGGCCTTTGCATGCCACTTCAGAAGTAAAATCAATGGCATTAGATACAGTCTTCCATCTCAACAACATTTTGATTTAAACAGACCTGAAGCTTTGCTTTTACCTGAGGAAACACTGGAGAGTTTTGTCCTGGTACATGCAAAGATGCTTGGTCGAGTTTTCTCCCAACTTAACACAACAACCTGCCTTTGAGACCCAATTCCCACATCACTTTTAAAAACATTTTATGGTTTCTTTGAGTGTGACCTTTTAAACATTGTAAATTATTCTCTTCAGACGGGTGTCTTTCCTGACGCCTTTAAAATGGCAATGGTGAGGCCCTTTCTGAAGAAGAGTAATTTAGAGCTAGACATTCTTGATAACTACCGACCTGTGTCCAACTTACCTTTTTTAAGTAAAATTATTGAAAAACTTTATGCAATTAGTTTTTGCATAAACATAATATTTTAGGAAAATATCAGTCTGGTTTTAGGACAAACCACAGTACCGAGACGGCCCTTTTAAAAATTGTTAATGATCTTAGATCTAACTTAGACTCAGAGAAACTTTCTGTTCTGGTTCTACTGGATCTTAGTGCCGCCTTTCATACAGCTGATCACCAAATGTTACTAGACAGACTCAGAAGTCTGGTGAGCTTCTCAGGTACTGTTCTTACATGGTTTTACTCCTATCTCACAGATCAAAAATTCTTTGTAAGTTTGGATACATGCTCCTCAAAAATCCATGAAGTTAAGTGTGGGGTTCCCCAGGGATCAATTTTAGGCCCAATACTTTTTAATTTGTACATGTTACCTCTTGGGGATGTCATCAGGAGACACAGCATGGATTTTCACAGCTATGCTGATGACACACAGCTTTACATTGCCGTGTCTCCTGATGACCTGGAGCCAGTCAATGTCCTTTTAAACTGTCTTTTAGATATAAAGTCATGGATGGCAGAGAACTTCTTACAGCTCAATCAGGACAAAACTGAAGTTTTATTTATCAGTCCTGAAGGCAAGAGAGAGATCATTTTACCAAAACTACATAATTTCAATGTGTGAAAAACCTAGGTGTTCTTTCGACTCTGAGCTTGATTTTATTCCACACATCAGAAATGTCACAAAGACAGGATTTTATCATCTTAAAAACATCTCCAGAGTCTGCCCATTTCTCTCTCTTGCCAGCACAGAGATGCTGATGCATGCTTTTATTTCTAGTAGATTAGATTACTGTAATGCCCTGCTCTCTGGTCTTCCCAAAAAGTCCCTTTCGAACCTACAGCTACTTCAGAACTCGGCAGCACGAGTTCTGACAAGGACCAGAGGACAGGAACACATTACTCCAGTCTTACAATCGCTGCACTGGCTCCCCTTGCGTTTCAGGATTGATTTTAAAGTTCTTTTAGTAGTTCATAAATGTCTTAATGGTCTTGGGCCCTCTTATTTATCCGACTTGCTTTTAGATTATGAACCCTTGCGGACCCTGAGGTCCTCTGGTAGCGGTCTATTAGTTGTTCCAAGGGTGAGGACCAGGACATATGGTGAGGCCTCTTTCCGTTGTTATGGCCCTCATCTGTGGAATGGCCTGCCAGAGAACCTCAGGGCTACAGAGACTGTTGATGTTTTTAATTTTATTTTTAAATTTTGTATCTTTTTTTTATTTTCATTTCATTTTAGTCAACTGTATTTATTTTATTTATTTGTTTATTTATTTAGTCTTAGCTTATTGTTTCTTAAGGTTATTTAATATTTGTTTTAACTCCAGTGTTTTCCTCATGGGGATCCTACATGCCAGGGGCTCTGCCTGGGGGGGTGGGGTGGGGGGGTGGGGGTGGGGGGTATCTGCTTTGTGTATATATATGCATGTTTGTGCGTGCAACTTTTTTTTCTGTTATGTAGTTTCTTTTTGTTTTAATATGCATAAATTGATTTTCCATATAAAGGACTTTGTGTTGCCCCAGCATGAAAAGTGCTTTATAAATAAAGTTTGATTGATTGATATACACATACATACACACATACATAAATAGGCTTTAAACATTGTCATTACTGTCCTGGATTAAATTGCTGTCCCTCAAGCTTTTTTTAATGAGCATTTTATACCTTCCATTTTAATGGTAAATGTTTTTATTTTGCTTTAATTTATCTGTTAAACTGTTCCATCATTTGCCCCTAAGACTTCAACACAGACTTCTTAAAGCTGTTCTGACATGCTGCAGATTTAAATTAAAGTTCCCTCTGAAATGATACCCTCTTCTTTTTTAAAAAACATTTTCTTTATTTGGAAGTAAATAGTTTCTTGATTTGAATATCATTTGTGCTGTTTTAAACTGAATAAAATCTGAACTTTTTAAAGCTTGTATTTCTAAGAAAAATAATTTCTCTGCATTCTTATTCATCAATCTGATGGTCCTTTTCTGCTTGTATTTATTATTTGTATATTACTTTTGAAGGGACTTTAATATTGTAAAATTAATTTACAATATAAAGTGTATACATAATTAACATAACTGTGTAGTTTCCATCAACACCTCACAGTGGAATTCAGTTTCATTTACTTTTGTCAATGATTAACTTTACTTCTTTATTTCTCTTATGATTTCCAAACAGCATAAAAATAGTTTATTCTATTTTAAAGGCAATTTTTGAAGCCCAAATTTTAGTTTGTTTAGTTCCTCTGTGATCACCTCCGAATGCTGCTGCAATTCCTCACCTGAGCTAAAAGTATTTGGGGTCATCTGAAAATGACACAAACTTTAATATATTTGATATATTGATATTTGATATTAATAGAAAACATTATTGGACCAAAATCTGATCTTTGATGTACTCCTTGTGTAATATTATTGAGTCTAGATTTATACTGGTTATTTGTACAATTTGTTGCCTGTTAAGGTCTCTTTCACCAGTCCAAAACAATATCTCGGAAGCCACTTTTCTTATCAGTGCTAGAAATGTTCTTAGTGAATAGGCCACATCTTTGCATCAGTACATTTGGCCCTCTCTTCTAAACTCATGAGTTCGGTTGTCAGTCTATTACTTTATTTCTAAATACTGACTGTCAGCAGAGGATGTTGATGATTTTAAAATTCCAGTTTCTGCTTCTTTTCTTCTCCTTTTAGTTATTTGTTGCCACTCATGTTAGGTTGGTATCATTTCAGTGGTTTATTTGGGTTGATGTCATCACTTCAGAGACGCAGATTGTGGGATTTACCGTACAGCTGACATCACTTAAACGCAGCACAATACTCTGGTTACCGGGCAGGGGGAGGGCCGGTGTCAGCTGTGTTTCTATTTTCTCCATCTTTCCATCCGACCCGGAACTGCTCTGGCGCACACACATGCACACACGCACACACACACACGCACACTCTCTCTCACACACACACACACCGAGAGGACGCTCCCCTGCACGCATCTCACATTTCTGTGTCCCTATCAAACTCCGCCTCGCGCTCCGCTCTTTCTCCGCCACCCACCCGCTCACTGACACCGAATACCAACCGACCTCTGCGGGCCGGACCGGGCCGGACCGAGCCGGAGCAGAACAACAGTATGTCTCTGCAGCTCCCCCCGTGCGTGATAGACTGCGGGACCGGGTGAGCGCGCACATGCACACAAACACACGCAGAGTATAATGTGACGTCATACGTGTTTGTGACCAGCATCATGTATGTAAAGCACAGATCTGTGTGTGTGTGTTGTGTTGTTTTGGTTGCCATTAAAGGAACAGTTCACCTAAAATAAGCGAATCAAGGTGATAACAATGACGTCATGAGCAGCGAAGTGAGTTTGTGATGCTGCGTTTCCTCATGTCTGCCACCTTACTCCCGCTCACAACAGCTTCCACATTCAGACCAGATTATTGTATCTCGGCAGTGGACCGCGGATCTACGCTCAGCGGCTGCTCTGTAACCATGAATGCTGGTCTGGGGTCAGTCTATTCTGGTGTGGATGTAGGACAGCTGCAGAAAGTAGAGCAGCAGCTGATGGAGTTCAGCTCCACATGAATTCTGTTGGCTCAGCTCTCCAGATCAACGAACCAGCATCTCAGAGAATCCTGTTGCTGAACCACAACAAAACCCAAATTCTGACCAGAACTCAGGTCCCCAATTTGACTGCTCCATACTGGTATTATAGTGAAGCCAGGCCTTTCTTTCTTTTTTTTTTTGCCTGTATAGTTGTGATAAATGGCTTTGGGACTTTTTAAGTAACAGTTTTATCTGGTTTTGAACCTGGTGTTAGAGTTGTTATGGGACTAATTTTGCCCATTGTGTGGGTCTGGTTTTAAAACTGGTAAGAGACTGGTTTTGATCTTGTCTTAAGCTTTTTTGGGCTCTTTGTGAATCTTGTTTGTTTTAGCTTGATTTACTTTGAAATGGTTTTAGATTGGTTTGGGAGTTGTTTTAAAATGGTTTTGAATTTGGTCTTAACCACTTTTGAGCCAATTTTACTCTTTGTTTTGGTTATGAATTGGGTCTGTTGTAGATCTACAGTAGTTTTGAACAGACCCAAGTCTTGGGTCCCCATGATAACACACAGATGTAAGTAATTAGCCCTGTTTTCAGTTTGGGACAGGACCATTTAGTGTGGTTTATTTTATCAAACCTTGACAGCCAACCGTACCCTTACCTGGTAGGTGGGGTATAAGCCAGACATCGATTTGTGATATCTGATGATGATAGTTTTTTTTTTATAGTTTTTTTTTTTTATTGTTATCAAATTTTAAGGATGCACACCGATCAGACAGTAGTGGATTAGAATGTGCTGAAGATGAGTGTTTCACAGAGGCCACACTTGGACCCGGAGCCAGCTGTTGGGAACTCTCCTTGTATGTCTAACAATAATTGTTTGTCCAACCACAGGTACACAAAGATCGGCTATGCAGGAAACACAGAGCCCCAGTTCATCATGCCTTCCTGTAAGCATCCCACACACATCAACAGCAACATGTTGACAACATCAGCATACTTTCATTCTGCAGTGATGTTGATGGTGTCCATCCTGAAAAGCAGGAGAAGAATAACACATCTGCATTTGTGATGTTCACCAGGCATCGCCATCAAGGAGTCAGCCAGCGTGGGTGAGCAGGCCCAGAGGAGGCTTGTACGGGGAGTCGATGACCTGGACTTCTACATTGGAGATGAAGCCGTAGACAAACCCAACTATGCAACCAAGGTAGGAGCTGAAAGAGCGGGAAGAGGAGGATGGTTTTCCTAATTAGACTGAAACGAAGTGAGGAGATGAGTAAACTGTGCTGTTGGTCTGTGTTTAGTGGCCTATCCGTCATGGGATGGTGGAAGACTGGGATCTGATGGAGAAGTTCATGGAGCAGGTCATTTTCAAATACCTGCGAGCTGAGCCTGAAGACCACAGCTTCCTCATGGTATGCACACACTGTACTTGTAGGTTATTCTGGTTCCTATAGCTGGAGCCCAAACCTGAGATGCCAATACTGTTACTATGGTTACCTTTGTACATACAAAATGAGCTCTGCAGATCTTCAGCTCTTATCCAAGCACAGTTTGATGCAACACTTGTGATTTTTACAGGCAGATGGTCAGAAATGGTCTCTGCAGTGAATATTTCAGATGGGAGTCCTTGAAAAAATTCTAAAGATTCTTGGGAAAATTTGACTGATCCTTGAGAAGGCTTCAGAGGTCTTTGCAGATGTTCCAGAGCTCCAGGAGAAGGCTGTTATAAAGTTTATGGAAATATTACAAAAGGGCCATAAAGCCTTTGCGGTGGTTGTTCAGCTTCATGAGAATCTTCAGATTATCTTTTAATCTGAAGCTCAATGATGGTCAGGGAATGTCCAACCTGTCTCCTATCTTATTTCATTTAACAGAACACCGTTTTGATATTCATCATCTGATAGAAACTGTCTCATCGACCAGATCAACTGTCTGGTGATGTGCTCACAGTGAAGCACACTTTGAAATATTATTTACTAACATCAGATATGTGATAATAAGTTCTGTAAGTTTTTTAGCCAATTAATCCTCTTGTCTTTTTTTCCCTATAAAAGATAAATAATTAGGTTGTTAGAGACATTTAGTTAATGTTGGTAAAATATTGATTTAGTTAACTATGAGACAGTATTGGACTTTAACAAGCTTAACTGAAGACAATTAAGTCTGCTCTGAGCTCCAGTCTCTGATTGGTTCTGGCTTAACAAGCCACCCATGAAGATTAAGTTTAGTTTTTAGTCTTTGACAGTGCTAGACTTATTTACTCATAAGGAGTATTTTTCATTTATTTTGTTAACTCCTTTTTTTCACTCTGTATTGCAACGTTTTCAAGTAAAGAGCGTACAAACAAGCCAGGGACATACGGTACTTTTTTGGAAGCACATGTTAACTACATGCTTGGTCACAGCAGCCAGAAGAAGGCTTTATAGTCAGCGCCACTCTTACTGAGTAATTATTTTGACAAAATAAAGAATGTATAAGAATTCTGAGATTGCTGACACCTATTAAAATAATGCAATTTCTCTGTTCTACCACAAGATTGCATGCTTTACACATGGTCAGAGCTCTTCTCATATTTAAAAACATTTCAAAGTACAAGACAGTAAATTCCCCACTTTGCATGACAGTGTTCTTAAAATACAAATTACACACAAATCTGTACATAAGAATGGTAAATGAGGCTCTGGAAACTAAGTAAAGTCAGTAGTCACACAGAAATGTGTGTGTTTGCGTGTGCAGACAGAGCCTCCTCTCAACACGCCAGAAAACAGGGAGTACCTGGCTGAGATCATGTTTGAGACCTTCAATATACCTGGACTCTACATTGCAGTACAGGTGAGACTGGCATGAAAATCTCCAAAGGTTCTTGAGTGGGATTGAATTTCCTTGAACAGTCTCCAGGATATGTCAGACCTCTTTGAGTAAAGTGTGTTTCTCCATCAGGCAGTTCTGGCTTTGGCAGCATCATGGACGTCTCGTCAGGTGGGGCAGAGAACTCTGACCGGCATTGTCATCGACAGCGGAGACGGAGTCACACATGCCATCCCTGTGGTGAGACGCACACATGCCTTAAGCATATAGACTGAGGTTGGAGGCTTCCTGATCACTGACTGGTTGGTGTGGCTGTCCGTCACAGGCTGAGGGCTATGTGATTGGCAGCTGTATAAAACACATCCCTATAGCAGGGAGGGACATCACCTTCTTCATCCAACAGCTACTCAGAGACAGAGAGGTGGGGATTCCTCCGGAGCAGTCCTTGGAGACCGCCAAGGCCATCAAGGTACCGAGTTCCTCAGCTCCACATCCATCCTTCTCCTCTGCTGCTCCTTCTTAATACCCTCTGTCATTTCTGTATATTTATAGATGGATTTTGTTTTTATTTTTGTTTGTACTTCTATGTGAAGGAGCGCTACTGTTACATCTGTCCAGATATCGTGAAAGAGTTCACAAAGTATGACTCTGACCCAGGGAAGTGGATCAAACAATACAGAGGAGTTAATTCCATCAGTAAAACTGCTTTCCACATCGACGTGGGCTACGAACGCTTCCTGGGCCCTGAAATCTTCTTCCACCCTGAGGTGACAACACACAGTTTGTGTTCCATTTAGGTTTGCTGTCAACAAAAATAAACACAAACTAAAACAAAATGATTGGAACTACAATGCATCAACAAACTGAAACTACAATGGACCAATGATCCCTGAGGTACCCCACAGCAGCTGAACAGGCTGCTCTGCTGCCATCTGGTGGAACAAAGAGTGAATAGACGCAGACTAAGCTGTTGAAGCTTACAAATCTGAAGCTCAGACTGAAGACATAAAAAATGTATAATCATGTGTGAGAATAATTTTTGTGTCCATATAAATGTGCTTTCCAGTTTGCTAACCCAGACTTCATGCAGCCGATCTCTGATGTTGTTGATGAAGTCATCCAGAGCTGTCCAATTGATGTGAGAAGGCCGCTCTACAAGGTGTGTCCCACAGTGTCCTCATCCCAAACACAAATGGTTGTTGTTAGGTACCTCACTGCTGTGTATTTGAGTGGCCTTTCTCTTTGAGGACCATTGTGGTAAATGGTAAATACACTGTACTTATATAGCGCTTTTCCAGTCTTGTTTACTGCTCAAAGCACTTTACACTACATGTCACATTCACCCAATCACACACACATTCACACCCCGATAGACACATCGAGAGGCAACATGGGGTTCAGTGTCTTGCCCAAAGACTGCTCTTCCTCTTGAGCTACAGCCACCCCATTAGAAGTTACTGAGAACATTAACAAAACAAATCAGAAATATATTTCAAGTGAATTTGTGAAGAGGTCAACACTGAGTCGTGTATTTGCTGGTTCACACAAAGAAGCATCAGCTGTTCGGCTGAAACTCCATCCTGACTCATTTCTTAACAGAACAAAGAAAATAAATCTTGTTGGTCCTGATCAAATAAGCCTGGATGGAACGTGTGTGTCATTTCTATGTTAGAACATTGTGCTCTCTGGAGGATCCACCATGTTTAGAGACTTTGGAAGGCGGCTGCAGAGAGACCTGAAAAGAGTGGTGGATGCCCGGCTGAGACTGAGTGAAGAGCTGAGTGGAGGGCGAATAAAGGTCAGACACACACCTGACTGCTGCATTTCACCAGAACTTAGCTGGAAAATCTGCAAAATAAAACTTTTTGTTGTTTGTTGTGTAGTTAGAATTTATTTACTTCAACCTCACTTTTTAAGGATCATTTATTTAAAATTGAAGGGGACCCACAACAGACCCCTGAGGGGCTCCATTGGTCATTACTGGCTCTGTCAGCAGCGCAATGTAGTATTTAATTTTAACTTCCAGAATACTGATCAGGAAAAAGATGGTCATAATAACAAATATTTGGTGATGTGCTTATATGCACACAACTGAAACAGAGGTGATATTTGTGTTCGCTACATCCTTAACTTTTTTGTTTTTTGCAGCCAAAGCCGATTGAGGTTCAGGTCGTCACACATCATATGCAGCGTTATGCTGTGTGGTTTGGAGGTTCCATGTTAGCATCCACGGTAATTAAACACATATCATTTCTTCTATTTTTGTGTGGGTCATAATGAGCAACAAATAATACCTTAAACAAGACAAAAAACTGATCAAAACTCTCTTTAAAACCAAGCGTAAACTTTTAAATAGGCCTCTGTAGAAGTCCAGAGAAATTATCCCCAACTTCCCTTTTTAAAACATAAACAAAAAAAGGCCTAAATATATCTTAACAATATCATGTTGCTTTTGTGTGTTTTCATGTTGTTCTGTTATCTAACTTTTCTGTTGTTTGCTTGTTTGTTGTATGTTTGTGTTGCAGCCGGAGTTTTTCCAGGTGTGCCACTCGAAGAAGGACTACGACGAGATTGGCCCGAGCATCTGTCGACACAACCCAGTGTTCGGCATCATGTCATGATGGTGGCAACAGCGACACAAGGCTAGCCTGTTAGCATATTAGCCTGCTAGTCACCAGCCACTTAGCTGTTAGCTCATTAGTGTTTGCCCCACTCAGTTTTTAACCCACGTGGCTACTAGCCTTTTAGTGGGCTAGCCCAGTCTAATGAAGGTCTGGTAAATGAAAAGCACAAGGTTATATAGAAAATGATAAATATTTATTTTAATACATTTACTCCACAGAGAAGTTGTTTTATCTAAAAGTGAACTGAACTGTTGAAGCCTGTGGTGTAGCTAGCCTATTAGCCATCCATCGTGTAGCACTGAGGATGCTGCAGCTTTTTTTATTTTTCCTCATTTATTTTGTGTCTGCGATTCAGGTGTGGCAGTTTGATCAGAAAGTTTTGTTCATCTGGTCACATGATCACCTGCTGAAGCTTCAAGCTAAAAGCAGCATCACGTTAAGCTGGCACAGGTGCTGCACGATGAGCCTGAGGAAGAATGCTGGATGAGTTTCCTCTTCCTCTCCATCTCTTTCTCTTCTGCATGCGTCTCGGTGTTTGTAGACCTGCTGATGCTGCTGTTTCAGCTCTGTGATCACAGGGCTGAGTATCTCAGACTGATTCTTGTTCTTGTTTATTTTCTTTAAGCCAGCAGAGTTTTGGACTCTGTAATCAAACAGACGTGCTGCATCATGTTGTCAGATGCTTCATCAGTTTATTGCGTGTGATACTGAGAGGAAATGTTTTAGTTCTTCATTTTTCATATTGGTTATTTCTGAGTTTAGCTGTTTTTGTAGTATCATAATCAGGAGAAAATCCCACCCTGTCATTGGTTTTGGACAATTGTGTGTCAGGATGATGGTCTGAGACAGTCTGCCTCACAGATCATCCTCCTCTTCCTCAGAATCTAACCTTTTTTTTTTACTTATGTTGATTGTTGAGGTGAGTTTAACTTGTTTTAAGAAGTTTCTTCTTTAAGATAAGCAGAACACCTTAAAACTTACTAAAGATATCTGAGGGATAAGACTTTACAGATTTTATATTTAGGAACTTAATTTTTACTATTAGGATCATCCCAACTTCAGGTTCTTTGTGCAACTGGTCCTGAGCTCTTGAACTCCTGGACTGATCCTCTAAGATAAAGCTCCAGAAATCTAGTGAGAAAGCAGAGAAAGACCACTCTATATAATCATCTTAATGCATGTGCAGAGCTGAAATGCACCAAAAGCATCCTGTCACTCACAGGTTTTGTTTCGATTAAAGGGAAGTGTTTAATTTTGCTGGTCGTCAGCAGCTGCAGTGAAATTTATTGCATTTATTTGTGTTTGTTGTTGTCTCAAACAACCTCCTGTGTATTATCCCGAATGTGCGCATGTTGCTGCTTCTCATCTCAGACTGTTTATATTTGTAAACAACTAACAGATCACTATATTATTAATACACGTGTGAATACTGTATATTGTGAGAGAGCACTGAGGCTGCAAGCTGATCCAGGGTCAGGTCCAAACCACAGGTAACCATATTAAAGTGTGGTGCATTCAGGTTTCAGGACAAGCTCCAGTCTTCCAGACCCACAGAGAAGATGAGGCTAAAGTCTAAACTTACTGCAGGTCCTCTGGTGTCTTGGATGTCCATGTACATGATGTTTGTTTTTTTTAGCAACATTTAAAAGAAACAAGGAATCAGGAACATGAGTAAATGTATCAGTACGGAGGCCCACAGGGGTCAAGTGGGATCAACCAGCATTCATGCACAATCATTCTGAGAAAAGCGACACCTGTTGCAGGTAAACACTTATTTTCTGGTTAATGAATGAAGCAAGTGCAGCTTTCCAGTGACTGCCCCAGTTAAACCCTCACACAGTGTGTTTGATTGTCTCACCTGAAACAGGACCTGCTGGTTTGGACTGACCATGTGAATAAGTGACGTAGTTTGATGCTGATCTGCTGTCAATAAACTGATTTATCACAGTAAACTGAGTCCATCCTTAATGTGCAGCTGAGTGTGAATCTTTGATTAGAAGAGTTTAGAAATACACAAACATGGCTGAGTGTGTAACAAAGTGAGCAGTTACAGGCTGGAACATGCAGATGTTCAGAAAGAGTTTCAGGAAGTCAACATTAAACCACCAACACTATTTTTAAAAATTAGGTGGTGGAGAAATGTGATGTGTAAGACTCAATGATAATGTGGACCCAAACTTCAGTTTCGCCTGATTCAGTGTTTATTGTATTCAGTACAAGCAGGAAATAAGAGAATGGGTCCAACTTCAAGGTTTCCAGCATATTTGTCTCAGGTGCCACGTCACCTCTCAGACTTCCTCTGTAAACCCTGTAAAATTAACGGCCAATAATAGAAATTAAGGGTTACTCAAAACTCCAACCCCCAAAATGACTAGAACTCAAGTTCTGCTACCAAAAATTTAACCTGAAACATAAAAACTGTATGGCAGGCAGCCATCAGGATAAGGGACTCTCATAGAACTGGACACTGGGGGCTCTTTCATACCAGTAATTCAACACCAGTCTTTATGGTTGTTGGATCTCAGAGTGCAAGCTAACTCAATCAGCCATCAAACTGAGGTATCAAGCATCGGGGACAGTTACTCCATCCTGGTCCAGCCGCCAGCTGGCTCCTAGTGCATCAGATGTTGTTGGTTTTGACTGCCACCTCTGAGATTCACTCACGATAATACACATACAACCAACTGGTGTGAACGCCAAGAAGAAAATATTAGTTTTTAAATTGAACGACAGCGTGTAGCTGCCCCCCCCCCCCCCAATAGCAACAAAAAATAAAATGAATAAATAAAAATAAATAAACAAAAACTTTTCACGTTATAACGTGATAAGTTTTTATGTACATTTTATGGAAAATATTCTTGTCAAGCAGAAACATCTTAGTTCTTTTTGTCATTGATGAATTGATACTCTGATTTATTGTTGTACACATAGAAATGTGTCACAGTTATTAGCAACACGGTGCGTCACCTGCCTGCGCGCAGTGAGACGATGCGTGCGTGTAAAGAGTGTGTACCAGTGATTAAGCCTATGTTTGTCTTAAGATATGCACAGCTGGGACTAGGAGACATAAGTTGCCGAGACGAAGACGTAGTCCTGTTTGCTTTAAAGGTGCAACGTCAACAATATCAAAGCGTCCCCCAAGCTTCACCAAACCTCTCCAATGAAGTAGCCTACAGCCTAGACCCATTTGGTAAAATTGGGGCGGCGTGGCTCAGTGGCTAGAGTGGTCGTCTTGTAGCTTGAGGGTTGCCTGCTCGATCCTCGGTATATCGAGCCGGTGTGTCCTTGAGCAAGACACCAAACCCCAAATTGCTCCTGATGAGTCATGGTTCAGCGCATTGCATGGCAACTTCCGCTAACAGTGTGTGAAGCGCTCTAGGTATCATCCCAGGTACAGTAAAGCGCTATATAAATACTTACCATCTAAATTACATAAAAGCTTTTCTCGATTTACAATGAACTGACACTTTATAATGTGGTAAGTTCCTGTTTTATTTTATTTAGATGACAGCTCTAAGCTTCCGTACGACAGAGACTGCCTAACATGTAGGTAACCTGTTCCATAGTTTTGGTACTGCCCGTTACTGAAAAGGTCTGATCTTCTCTGAGTTTCTTGTCCTTGGAACAACCAAAAGCAGCTGATCAGCTGATCTCAATGACTATGAGGGGGAGGAAGAATACAGCAAGTCTGGTAGATAAGCTGCGTCAAGGCCGTTGAGACGTTTAAACAAATAAAAGACGGCCGTTCATTATTCGATTTTTCTTTTTGGTTTAGGAAACAATCATGGGAAATCATCTGGTTTTTCTTGTTTTATTTTATTTTATCTTAGTTTAGTTTTTATAAAGAAAACACAAACTGCCTGTAAGAACACGGACTATGTTTCGCTGCAGTTTATCGTGCTGCCGCTGGGGGCAGCAGAGAGATAGCAGTTGTCGCAAGAACAGCTTCAATCTCCGCGGAGAAGAAGAACCAGCGCCGTTTGTTTAGTTAAAATCAGAACCAAGCAAATATGACCGAATTTGCTGAGCTATTCATGAGTACATTTGTTTAGCTGCCAACTTGCGCCTCGAAGTTACCGCCCACCGTCGAGTTGCCTCTCCGGACGGAAACATCGCAAGCAACGATATTAACGGTGTCCGACAGTCCAGCCGTCCAACCTTCTGAAGTTTTACGAAAAAAAAAACGGTAAATGGATAAGAACCTGCCCTGAGATTTAGCTCAGCTAACAGCTAATGATACCGAACATTTACCCGTTATTACTGACACAAGCTGGGAGAAAGAAAGAAAGAAAAAACTTTTATCTGTCAAGCAAAAGAAAACTACCACATTTGGAAATATTATTTCATAAACGTGACCGTAAAAGTTGTTGTTGTGAAGTACATGAAACAGTAGCAAAGCTGAAAGTACTACTACACTCCAGTATGTAGGATTGATGCTTTTCTTCTCAACTTGTATGTCCATGAAGTATTTTCATCTATACCAGCTGCCATGTTTAGTTCAGTACAAGTTAAAATCAGCGTTTTAAGTGAAAGTCTGTTAGTGAAAAAACAAACTTCAACATGAGTTAATGTTCCACATTCAGAGTTACAGAGATGTTAAAAACGGAACTTTACATAAATTTGTCACAAAGACAAAAACACAGAAATAAGACCAGAAGTAATAACAACTTAAATGAACTGAAACTCATTATGAGAGTAACAAACAGGAAAGCATCTCATCCTGATAAACCAGGTCCCCATGAGTCCATAGCTGCTGGACAGGACTATGAGAGTCCTGAACCTGGTACATCAATAAACTTGTGACTAATGTATAGTACTGGAAGAGTAACAGATACCTGCTGGTGATGTGATGCCACCTGCAGGTTGTCCAGATGAAACCTGACCATGACTGGAAGAGGAGGGAGGTGGGCTGCCAGAGCAACCTGGCAGAGACGAGGGACGCCAGCGTCCAGGTGGACCTGCTGACTCAGCAGTTCAGCAGGAGATGCTCAGGTGAGATGGCTGTTAGACTCAGTAGACACACGGACTCCTGCTGCAGGCTGATGGAAACACACAAAGTCGCCACCTCTAATCATTTATCTGCTTGGATTTAAATATTTTGTTTCACTTCTTATTTGTGCAGCTGTTGTCTTACAATAATAGAGCATACCCAGTTTCAAGAATCAGGTGGTTTCCTGACTAGCGAGTTAAAGGTAAAAGCTATTCAGAATGGAAGAGGTGATTTTTCACCATCTGAAACAAATCAAATCATACAGTAACACTCTTGAGTAAGAGTGTTGGTGTATATTTCGCCACCTCTGCATCAGACTTGTTACTTTTTCTCAACTGGAGATTGTCCTGTAGCAGCAGGTCCTGCAGTGCTGTTAAACACAGTCCACCGTTAGATGCTTTGAGAATGTTTGGACTGTGTTAAATCTTAGCTTTGCTCTATTATTAAATACACATACGTACATACTTTGGTCCTTTGGTTTCTTAAAGTGTAGGATGCCCAATGTAGCAATAGTAGTCTGTTTCTAATCTATATAACCAAATGTTAAGCACCTCTGTCTACTGCACATCTAAAACAATTTTTTTTAATAATTTAAACATTTAAATGTGTCTTTTTTATAAACATAATGACTCATAAATCCATTACAAATGACTATAATATAATCACATCACTGAATGTATTTGAAAGTATTATAATTTGCTTACTTTTCATAAATTTACCCAAAATATTTTGTGATTTCGGCACGTAAGTCAGCAGATCTTAATTCAATGCTTTGATTCAGTACCTCCCTGTAAGATCCATCTTCCTCCTATTTCCATTCCCCATGTCTTCTCCACCAGGTCTGACCGACCAAACAAAAGCAGGCTACAGTGGTTATAAAGGAAATTAATGGTGAAGCATTCTTTACCAGACTGTTCTCATCCCAACATGCAACATGTCCAGAATACACCTGTAAATTTCCTCTGAAATCTTTGATGTTCGGGTTGTTTTAGATGGTAATCTGTCCCAGAATGCAGCGGGTTCATCGTTTGATCATGTGTGATGTCAGCTGGTGGCGTTTTGTCTGACCTCCTGATGCTTCTCCCTCCTGCAGGTGGCTGTGGTACGCAGTGGCAGTGTGTGTCCATCAAAGCAGATGAACCATTAGGGGGTGATCTGCTTCAGCACATCAACCGGTCACTCCCTCAGACTGCTGGCAGCCCTGCCTTCTACCTGCTCTACCCCACCTTCTTACCCACAATGCCTTTGTTCTCCAAGTCTGAGTCTGTAGAACCACTGCATTGCTGCTCCTTACCCAGTATGCTTCAGTGCAGTGCGTCTTCCACCGAAGGGGGGATGTGCAGTGCTCCTTCTCCTGCAGATGTCCTGGCTGTTCCTCCTGGACTCATTGCTCCCCTCAGCCCAAGTCTGTCTGAGGAAGAGGAGGAGGAGGAGCAGGAGAAGAAGGAGGAAGAATGCTTATCAGAGCAGGAAAATAGTGAGTCTGAACATCTGTTGTGGTCAATGTAGAGATGTTGGAAATTACACCAGACAAGGTGGAGGTGATGCTTTTGGCAGCGTTGGTTTGTCTGTCTGTCTGTTAGCAACATAACTCAAAAATTAAAGGATAGATTTTGATTAAATTTTCAGGAAATCTCAAAAAGGGAATAAGGAACAAGTGATTAGATTCTTTAATATGAGGAGATAGGGATAATTTAGCCAATTAGAGCTTCTAACATGAAAATAATGCTCACAATTATTGGCAAAGACAATTAAAATGTCTTAGCAGAGGTCTGCGCTGCCTGAGTGCTTCTAGTTTAAGTGTTATAAATAAAAATACACTATGAAGAAAAATATGCACCGATCTATCTATCTGGGGCATAGAAGCGTAGAAGGCATAAAGTGCAACTGATGTTTTTCATAAAGTGTATATAACGTTAAGCTAATTTGCAACTCTCATCCCTGGTTGGGCATTTCAAAGAGGAAAGTAAAAAATAAACAAAAACCTCTACAGTATAAACAACATCAACATGAAGCGGCACTAAAAATAGCTTAAGAAAAATATATGTCTAATTCTTATCTACCTAATGCAATATAAAAACTCACAGAAACATTCTGCACGAACATGACCGTGCAGACCTTTTTACAGCTCATAGGTGGAGAGTTTACGGTTGTTATTGACTGAGTTCCTGGTGATTCGGCTGCTGGCCTGTCTGAGGATCAGTCTGTATCAGCGTTGATGCTGATTTATTGACACATTTCAACATTAATTTCAGAAAACAGAGATTAATAAAGCTTTCAAAATTTAGCTAATTACATTTTCTTAGTATGTGACAGTGAAGAGAATTGACCTTTTTCCATGATTTTGAGGGTTTGGTTATATAATAATATTACTTGTTTAATTGAGGAACAGGCTGCTTGAGCCCAGACTGTCAGACAGGATGAGATATGGGAAAAGATCATGCCATGCATATAAAGTAGAGCTGCCTGGTTTGTTATATAATTCCTGGAAATAAACATTAAATTATTTAAGTATTTAGGAATTATTTGGAAACAATTTAAAACAAAATCAGCAGAAAACCCATTTGAAAAAACAAAACAAAATCCATCCAAATGTTTTCTATCGCTTATCCAAGGTCAGGTGGGGGATGCAACAGGTCAGGTGGGGGATGGAGGCATCCCTCCACCCACCAACACTCTCAAGCTCCTCTTTGAGGTCTACCAGGCCAGAAGAGATCTATAGTCGCTTCAGCTGGTCTGGGGTCTGCCCTGGTCTCCTTGTTGAATATGTCTAGATATGACCAGGAGGCATCCGAATTAGAGGTCGAAGCCACATTCCTTTTGATACTGAGGAGAAGCTGCTCCTAGCTCCCTCCAGCTCATACCAGGGTTGGACGATAGATTAACGAGTAAATCGAAAGCTTTGCTGTGGCTCAGCTCTTCATCACTGCAACGCCTCCATTAGTGCTGACAAAGTTCCAGTCTGTTCATCAGTCTCTTGATCCATCCTACTATCACTGGCTAACAAGATCCTGAGATACTTCAATTACTCTTCTTGAGACGAAGACCCATTCCTAACCATGAGGAAGCACCTTTTCTAGTTGAGAACCATGACCTCAGACTCAGAGAGGCTGAGTTTTATCCCAACCACTTTTCGCTCAGCTGGGAACCACCCCAGTGCGTGGGGGAGATGTTGATCTGAAGAAGCCAACTAAACTACAACAATCTGCAAAAAGCATCGATGCAACTCTGAGGTCCCCAAACCCGACCCCCCTCCTCTCTCTAGCTGAGATCTTGAGATCCTGTCCGTGAACACACAAACAAGATTATGGACCCAGCTCTCAGTTTGGGCATGGGCATACAGGGACCTGCGATTCAGGTACCCTTACTCATTTCACCCCAATGATCAGACCAACGATCGTAAGTTGTTCTGAAGTCCACAAAACACCTAGCCTGAGTGATGGAGAATGAGAGTCCAGCCGTCCTTCAGGATTTTGGTTTCAGAGCCCACAGTGTGTGTAGTGGCAAGCCTACCATATTGTTGTTGGTACTGCTACACCTCAGGCACCAGTTCAGGCACCTTCCCTGCCAGACAGGTTACGTTCCACATCTTAAAAGTGGCTCTTTATGTCCAGGATTGGCATGCTTTTGGTATAGTTGCTCAACCATTACAGCAGTCCACTTAAGTGATTAAAACTATAGGAATGAGTTTCATTATTGTGGTTTTAACAGTTGTATCCTATTTATTACAGCCATGCAGACCAGGATTTACACCCCCACATGTTGGACATGTTTCACAGCTGGATGTAGACACAGCTGTTGAGTTATCAGACATGTGATTTTGTTTACTTGATACCAGCAGAGCTGGTCGTTATTTTATCATTGACTGAGATGTTTGCTCCACAGATAAGTGTTCGTCTGCTGGGCAATTGACACTGAAGGCAAAAAAGAGAAAGAAGGTGTCTCATGCGTCCAGAACAAAGTCCCAGCCAACTGACAGCCTGACCAATCACAGAGCAGGAAAACCCCCGCCGAGCAGGAGGAGTCTCTGCAGCCCTGCCCACCAAAAGACTAGCTTGATGGAAGATGATCAGAACAAGATGTCAAAGACCAAACAGCAAGAAGAGAAACATCAGGGCAGAAAACCTTCAGCTGGAGTCCAACACAGCCCAGCTGAGGGAGGAGTCAAACCAAAAACTGATGCATCAGAACAGGCCAGGAGGCCGAGGAGGACGATGGTCCATCCTCCAATCAGATACCGACAGGATTATGAGGAGCAGTCACATGGCCTGTCATCAGCCAATCGCAGTCGAGAGAGGAGAGCCGAGCTGAAGAAGAAGCAGATAATGATGAGGAGGACACATCAACAGGAGGAGATGAAGTTGGACCAGGTGTCAGGGGGACAGACAGACAGCAGTAGGATGGAGTCAGAGAACAGAGGAGTGGAAAGGTGGAGGCAGCACTGTCAGGTTGGTCATTCATCTGTCTACAGAGCTCACCTAAACATGGTGAATGGACTGTACTTATATACAGGGTATCCGCGGATCCTTAAAAAGTCTTAAATGATATTTTTCAAAATTAAGGCCTTAAATATCATTAAAAATGACAAGTAATCCTTAAATCCAGTGTCCCAAGGTCTTAAAAAATGGCACACATCAAATAAACAGAACTTATATATATTTTATTTGGGAATCTCTAAAGAACTTTCTAATTACTGTTTTGTATTTTTGTATAAGAGGTTGGAATCTGCAGAACCCCTTGGTTATCTGTGTGTGGGGGGGGGGGGGGGGGGGGGGGGGCTATTTTCAGGCACATTAGCAGTTTGTACTTCATTAGCTAACAGGTGCATCAGTCATGGGGAAGTGCAGATTTAATGTTCGCTGGTTGGATGATCCAACATTTAGGACATGGTTAGCAACGATTCCAGGCAACAGCTACGAGGCCCGCTGTACGCTGTGCAAGAAGATTTTTAAACTCGGCTCGATGGGAGTTAAAGCTGTGGAGTCGCATATGCGCAGCAAGAAGCACGAAGCTGCTACCAAAAACCGCCAGCAGATGCCCGCCATTTCTCAGCTATTTCATCAGTTCCTCAGACTTCAGCTACATTTCCGATCCCAGCGACGACTGCTGCATCAGAAACAGACTTCAGGGCAATCTTTGGGTCCATCGCTACCATTCAGGCAGAGGTACTGTGGTGTCTGCATAGCGTGACAAAACACCAGTCCTACCTGTGGTAAAGACAAAACAGCCTACATAACGAAATTTGGTTTGGCTCCCTATATCATTAAAGTCCTCGTGGCCGATGTCAACAGAGGCAGTTTTGATGTTTGATGAAACCCTCAACAAAATGACTAAAACAAAGCAACTGGACTTACATGTTCGTTACTCACTATACCTCAGTGTTTGGACTATTTGTAAGGTGGTTCCATGCTTTACATTTCGTGAATGTAAGGTCTTAAATTTTTATCAAAGGGGGATTAAAAGTCTTAAATTTGGCTCCCTTAATGCTGCAGATACCCTGTATATATTGCTTTTCTTATCACATGTTCACCACTTAAAGTGCTTTTAGACTACATGTCACATTCACACACACTCAGCTCTTCCATTGTAGAGCTTTCTACTATCACCCAAATTCATACCCCGGTCTTGCCCAAGGCGACTTCAGCATGTAGTCAGGGGAAGCTTGGAATGAATCCCCCAACTTTCCATTTGGCAGATGACTGCTCTTCCTCCTGAGCTACAGGGCCTCAGGACTCCCTGCCCTGCATGTTTTAAATGTGTTCCTACACCAACACGCCAGATTTAGATTAATAAACTTCCTCTGAAGCTCTTTCCAAGCCTGTTAATGAGCCATACATTTCATTCAGGTGTGTTAAAGCAGGGTAATATCTAAAACATGCAGGGCAGTGGGTCCTGACACCCTGTCCTCTAACTGTCCTTTAACTGTCCACTTCCTGGTTGCTCAGATAACAGTCTCTTCATGCAGATGTCAGATCAGCCAGGTTAAACCACCATGATGCCTTTTTTTAATCTTCATGTATAAACTGTGTAGCTGCTGTTAGTTGAACATGCTACTTTGTACTGAATCTGTCCACTAATCACAGACCGTGTTCTTGCCCTGTGGACCAATCAGACTCTGGTGTTCTCATGCTTTAAAGCAGTGGTAGGGAACCTTGGCCCTCGTTCTGAATGTTCATGATGTTTCCCTGCTCCAACAGATCTAATTCAAAGTATCGAGTCACTGTGCAGATTTTTTTTTCTTTTGTGCTGGACAGCTATTTAAATTTCCAATCACAATTAATCGCATGAAATATTGCGATTAATTGACACATGTAAAATATCCTTATCCTTTAAAAGAAGGTCTACTGCTATATGAAGAAAATGCAGTAAATTTTGGTTTACAAACACTAAATCAGGTGTATTCAACCGGTGACTCAAGTGGCTCTTAATACAAGGCTAAAAATGCTAAAGAACTAACTAATGTTTTAAATATAGATGTAATTTCAGTTCTTTCATGGAATAATTGCATTGAATTTCCACAACATAATGACACTAAGAGTACCAGTAATATTTTTTTAATCTATTTTTCTTGTTAATAAGTTGACAACTATGTTTTTTTTTTTTTTTTAAATACATCATTTTCACAAATACACCCCATAGAAGAAAGTTTGTCTACTGCAAAAGTTTTATGTTTTTCTTTTTATAAATGAAAAGAAGAAATAAAAATGTGGTTCTTCAAAAAGGACAAATTTCCTAAAGTAGATATTTATAAAAAATTATAAGTAGTCTTTTTTCAAAAGGTCTCTTTACATTTGCAGCTTAAAGGTTTTATTTAGCTGGCTGAGGGGAAAATGGCTGTTTGGATTGGAAAGACTGGCGACCCCTGCACTAAACACATGAACAGATGTAGCAGCAGTTTTCTCTTTAAACAGCAACAGTTAAAATATTTCTTAACATAAATAAAATCAAACATTTATGAGAAAGAAGGATGAAATGTTCAGGATTTACTAACTAGAAGGTAAAAAGTCAGCAGGATGAATTTAAAGCTGTGAAGCTGCTTCCTTCTAAACACAGAAGGAACAATATGTGATGAATATCAGCATCAGGTGAACAGACAGAAAGCAGGATTAGAATCTCACAGCTTCTAGATGGTGAGGAGAGAGAAATATTCACTATATGCACAATAACTTCCATCCATGCCGATTTCTGGCCTATAATTTCTCTGACCTTTCATTCTTAGCTTGACTGTTTAGCTTAACACCTCTGCACCTGAACCCTCCACTACTGGGAGTTAAGGGGTTAACATGCGGTTTTACAGGTGTAACATCAGATCTGTAAATGTAACTATAAACGTGTGGTATCTACAGAAGGTCTAGAATCTCAGCTAACAGCTCAGTAAAACCAGTTCTATGTTCCCTCGTCCTATATATATATATATATATATATATATATATAGGACGAGGGAATGGGTATGGGTTTAGATACATCCGTCCATTATGGCAGCACTTCCATGTGCTTCACCAACAGTTGATCAAATTCAACTCAACTTCCTGAACAGACTGTTGATAAATCACTGTTTTCTTAACCTTGGTCACCTGACCCACCTGCTGTGCTCTAATTGGTTGTAGCTCCCACACTGACTGTAACGTGTCCAAAACCATTCGCACAGTGATTTGTTTGCATGAATATTGCGTGAACTGACCTTTCTTCTTCATGCTCTTTAATTTAATTCACCTGTTTACCTGTGTTCTACCTGCCTCCAGGTGTGCGGTCTGAGCTTCACCACCTGGGCATCTCTGCAGCTCCATCTGTCTGTCCACAGAAAAGGATGGATGTTCAGCTGCCAGCTTTGTAACAGGAGGTTCAGTCATAGCAGCAGCCTCCACACGCACTGTCACACACACCACAGCAGCTACAAAGCTGGTTGCCACGGCAGCAAAATAAGGGCGAAGCTGAGGGAAGCTGAAACTGGTGACGGCAAAGAAAAGTGGAAGGAAGAGGAGGTGGAACAGGTGGAAAAACTGCCTCGCTTCCCAGAACCTGATTGGTCGAGTCAAAAACATATTAGCAGGAGTGCATGTTGGTGGGTCGACTACAAGGCACTGAAGAAGAGGAGTTCACAGAAGAGGAAGAGAGTGCAGCAAGAAGATGGTTTAATGGAGTGGAAAAAGAAGAGGTTCAGAATGGAGAGTGGGGAGGTGGGGGTAAAACGAGTCTGTGTGGGAAAGATTACTAGAGTACAGGAGGTGGAGCAGCCTCAGAGGCCAAGGAGGAGGATGGTCGGCCCACCAATCAGATACCTTTTAGAGTCTGAGGAGGTGTCACATGGGGCCATAATGACCAATAAAACCAGTCAGTATGGAGATAAAATCAAACATGGAGTAAGAGCACAGAAAGAGGTCATTGAGGGTGGGGCTTCACAGGTGATTAACAGGCTGGAGGACATGGAGAGACCAAGTGGTCTTATCACAACCAAGGGACTGACAAGTCACATGATCGCAGAAGGAAAAGCTAAAGATGGAATAGAAATAAATGACAAGAAGCCTCAGAGACCACAGAGGAAGATGGTCGGCCCACCAATCAGATACCTTCTACAGACAGAGGAGCCGCCACATAGTCTTGTAACAACCAATCACAGCCTAGAACACAAAGCCAAACAGTGGAGAGGAGGACCAAAAATGGCCAGCAGTGATGCTGGGGGCGGTACCTTAAAGATGATTGACAGCTCTAAAGCTGTAGACGAACAGAAGGATCACATCACTTCAGAGAAAGAGACAGCCCACACGGTGTCCAAGGAAAATAGAGAAGAGCATCAGAGGCCAAGGAGGAAAATGGTCAGGCCGCCAATCAGATACCTTCAAGAATTAAAGGAGCTCTCACATGTTATTGCAACACCGAAAAACACTGAAAGCGACATCGGACAAAGTTTAGGAAGTCCAAAGAAGGTTATTGGTGATGTTGAGGGTGGGGCCTTACAGATGATTGACAGTCCTAAGGATGTGGCTAGAGAAACAGGTCACATAGTTTTAAAAGAAAAAGAGGAGGAAGATGGAAGAAGAATACATTGTGAAGGAAATGAAAAGCCTCACAGGCCTGGGAGGAAGATGGTTGGCCCACCAATCAGATATCTTTTACAGATACCTTTTATAGAGGAAAAGTCACACGGTATAGTAACAACCAATCACAACGCAGAAAACAAAATCGGACAAACTTCAGGAAGAACAAAGAAGGTTGTCAGTGTCAGTGATGCTGGGGGCGGGGCCTCAGAGATGTTTGACAGGCCTACGGATGTTGCAACACAAGCAGGTCACATAGTTTTAAAAGAAAAAAGAGAGGAGGAAGACAGAGGAAGAATACATTGTGAAGGAAATGAAAAGGTCATGGAGCAGCCTCAGAGGCCAAGGAGGAATATGGTCGGCCCACCAATCAGATACCTTCTAGAGTCAGAGGAGTTGTCACATAGTTCTGTAATAACCAGTCAGAAGACAGAAAACAAACCCAAACAAAGTGTAGAGAAACCAAAACAGGTTGAGGGTAGAAGTGATGCTAAGGGCGTGTCCTCAACAACAATAATTGACAGGTCTGAAGCTGTAGACAGACAAACATGTCACATGACTACGGATAGAAAGGCAGTTCATTTAGTTTCAAAGGAAAAAAGAGAAGAAGAGCATCAGAGGCCGAGGAGGAAGATGGTTGGCCCACCAATCAGATACCTTTTAGAGTCAAAGGAGCTGTCACATGGAGCTGTGGCAACCAATCAAAGCACTGTAAACTGTCCTGGAAAACCAACACCAACTGATGGAGAAAGTGATGCTGATGGTGTGTCCTCAGAGATGATTGACAGGTCTGAAGTTGTAGATAGGGAGACACATCACATGGTTTCAAAGGAAGAAAGAGAAGAAGAGCATCAGAGGCCGAGGAGGAAGATGGTTGGCCCACCAATCAGATACCTTTTAGAGTCAGAGGAGCTGTCACATGGAGCTGTGGCAACCAATCAAAGCACTGTAAACTGTCCTGGAAAACCAACACCAACTGATGGAGAAAGTGATGCTGAAGGTGTGTCCTCAGAGATGATTGACAGGTCTGAAGTTGTAGATAGGGAGACACATCACATGGTTTCAAAGGAAGAAAGAGAAGAAGAGCATCAGAGGCCGAGGAGGAAGATGGTTGGCCCACCAATCAGATACCTTTTAGAGTCAGAGGAGCTGTCACATGGTGCTGTGGCAACCAATCAAAGCACTGTAAACTGTCCTGGAAAACCAACACCAACTGATGGAGAAAGTGATGCTGAAGGTGTGTCCTCACAGATGATTGACAGGTCTGAAGTTGTAGATAGGGAGACACATCACATGGTTTCAAAGGAAGAAAGAGAAGAAGAGCATCAGAGGCCGAGGAGGAAGATGGTTGGCCCACCAATCAGATACCTTTTAGAGTCAGAGGAGCTGTCACATGGTGCTGTGGCAACCAATCAAAGCACTGTAAACTGTCCTGGAAAACCAACTGATGGAGAAAGTGATGCTGAAGGTGTGTCCTCAGAGATGATCGACAGGTCTGAAGTTGTCGATAGGGAGACACATCACATGGTTTCAAAGGAAGAAGGAGAAGAGCCTCATAGACCCGGGAGGAAGATGGTCGACCCACCTATCAGTTACCTTTTACAGACACCTTTTATAAAGCAACAGTCACATGGTATAGTAACAACCAGTCACAGTGCAGAAAACAAAATTGGACAAAGTTTAGGAAGACCAAAGAAGGTAGCCAGTGTCAGTGAGTCTGGGGACAGAACGTCAGAGATGAATGACAGGCCTAAGGATGTGACGAAACAAACAGGTTACATAGTTTTAAAAGAAAAAAGAGGGGCGGAAGATGGAGAAAGAATACTTGAAGGAAATGAGAAGGTAGAGGAGCAACCTCAAAGGCCGAGGAGTATTACGATTGACCCACCAATCAGATGCCTTGTAGAGTCAAAGAAGCTGTCACATGGTTTCGTAACAGCCTATCACAACACAGAAATCAACATTGGACAGAGTTCAGGAAGATCAAAGAAGGTTGTCAATGAAAGTGCTACTGAGATGATTGACAGACCTGAAGGTGTAGCAAGACAAATAGGTTACACTGTCTCAAAAAAGGAAACGGAGGAGGACGAGAAAAGAGTAGATGGTGAGGGAAATGAGAAGGTAGAGGAACAGACTCTGAGGCCGAGGAGGAAGTCTGTCGGCCCACCAATCAGGTACCTTCTAGAGTCAGAGGAGCCATCGCATAATGCAGAAAACAAATCCAAACAAAATGTAGAAAGACTAAAGCAAGCTGAAAGTAAAAGTGGTGCTGATGATGGGGTCTCGAGGATTATTGACAGGCCTGAAGTTGTAGATGGATGGAAAAGTCACATGATTACAGAGAAAGTAAAAAGTCACATGGACTTCAAGAAAGAAAACAATGAAGAGCCTCACAGGTCAAGGAAGATGGTCGACCCACCAGTTAGATACCTTCTACAGTCAGAGGAGCTGTCACATCGTGTTGTTACAACCAGTTACAATGCAGAAATCGACATTGGACAAGATTTAGAAAGGTCAAATGAGGTTGTCAGTGATAGTGATGATGTGGGCGGGGCCTTAGAGATGATTGACAGTTCTGTGGAAAAGGGTCACATGGTCCTTGACAAAGAAACATGGACTTACCTGGCCTACAGAGACCCGCAAAGTGGTGAAGTGACCATCATCCTACCATGCTTTGTCAGACTGCAGCGCATCCTGTAAACTGGTGGAACACTTTTGCAGTTGATCTTTTTTTTTTTTTTTTTTTTTTTAGTCAGATTGTTCTGTTAAAAAATATCTAGTTAATTTGTGTCACCTTTTATTAGTTAGATGTTTATTAAATAGTTTTGGAAACTGAACAGGTTTGTACAAGTAAGACAGAATTCAGGACAGTGTGCAGGGGTACTTTTCCACGAAATGTTCTATTCTGTTTTATTCTATTCTATTCTTCAGTAATTTAGCAGACATCTTTCTCCAAATGTGAAGAACAAAATATAACTTAAAAGTATTCTGACAGTGGTGTGTTGATTACACACTTTTTATTCTGTATTTAAAATTCAAATTTAATATGTTCCACATGACAATAGTGTACATTTTTTTCTAATGTATTTACTGTAAAAGTGTATTTTTACTTTGTAAATTTCTCTCTGATGGAAGTGTAATTTCTTACACTTTAAAGAAAAATGAGTTTTTAATAAATTTGAGTTTAAAAGTCTTCTGTATCAGAGTTGAAGTTAATTTCGTCCTGTTAACTGAACCGCATCTTTTTAATGCAAAACAGCGGAAACAGGAAGTGAATTCAAACACGCGGCGGGGTCCAGAAGAGGAAGAGGAGGATTATTGTGAAGCTCGCGGTGAAATGAGTGAAAGTGGTACTCAGGTGAGTTTCTGGGACGTCATGTCTGACGGTGTTGCAAGTATCCGCGCGAAGCCTCAGGAGCTAACCACTTTGATATCGTAGCTATAAATAATTAGTCTGACCTCGCGCCCACCGGAACAACCGCCGAACGATCGTTACAAAGTAAAAGTCCTGAACTGGAGCTACATTTTTAATGTTAACTCCTGGTACTGATCTGATGCTAATCCCCAAATAATTTTACGTATACTACGAATAGTGCTGCTAGTTGTTAATATTACAGCTAGTACAGCTAGTTGGAAATCATACAACAGATTTTTCGACTAGTACTACAAGTGATACAATAACTAGTACAACTACTAGAAATGCAACTGCTGCCAATACTGCGATTACTACTGGTACTGATATGGTAATCTGCTAGTACTGCAACTAACTTTGCAACTAATAATATTACTTACACTACAATTAGTGTAACAATTCTACTATTAATACTACAGCTAGTACTTAAACTACTGCAATTAAAACTACACCTAATGGTACAACTAATGCTACAGCTAGTAGGGAAAGACTGGAAGGGGGGCTAAGTGTGGTAAACTTTAGTAACTGCAACTATTAATCACACAGAGGTTCCTTTTTTGTACTATTGTATTATTTTATTTTTTAAATAAAACACTTAAAAATAATTTATTGTATTTTCTCTGCTATTTTAATGTATTCTTTGCTATGTAATGTATTTTTTCATTATCTGTCATTTCAGTGATGTATTTTTGTGGCTGAATTGAAATTAGCTAGAGCTACAATCTGGTACAAAGCATATTTTACTCTGTGATAAATTCTGCTGTACATGGTCCCTGTTCGATAAATTAAACCAAACTACTTAAAAGCAATTTATACTACCACTTATTATTTTACCAGTAGCACAATGGACACTATAGCTAATGTAACAACCAGTGCTTCAACTTTTTGTCTTATACTACTGCTGTTACTACACCTAATACTACAAGTAGAACTGATTCTTATAGTTCTACAACCGATACTACTAGTATTACACCTAATACTACACTACTACAACCAATACAACTACTAGTGCTTCTGCTAATACTACAGCTACTATTCTAAAACTAAAAATAGAATGAGTAGCACAGCTAATTCTACAACTACTATTACTAGTAGCACTACAACTAATACTTCTAACTTCTACAGCTAATATCAAAATGCATGCTACAATATTGTAACTGATACTATAACTTGTACTACAACTAATACTATTACTAGTACCATTACTACACCCAATGCTACAACAAGTACTAAAAAATTTTCTGCATCTAGTATTACAACCATTACTACTATTACAAGTAATGCTTTAATTAATTCTAAAACTAGTAAAAAAAACTACTGCTACTTGATGAGACGTCCTCTTTTCCTTTTCTGGCTGTTCCTTTCAGGGGTTGCCATAGCGAACCATCTGCCTCCATTTAACCCCATCCTCAGCTTCCTGTTGTCTTACACCAGCTAACATCATGTCCTCTTCACTTCGTCCATAAATCTCCTCTTTGGTTTTACTCTAAACCTCCTTCCTCAACATCTTTCCACTGATATATTCACTTTCCCTCTGTACGTGTCCAAACCGTCTTAATCAGACGTCTTTGACTTTGTCTCCAAAACATCTGACATGTGCCGTCCCTCATTTTGGATTCTGTCCATCCTTGTCACTCACAAAGAGAAGCTCAGTATTTTTTTTTAGCTCTGCTACCTTCATTTCTCTCCTGTCTTTTGCTCAGGGCCACTGTCTCCCAACCACTCATCTCTAATCTCACCATTGTCACTTGAACACTTTTCATTCTCGCTCACACTCTTTTATTACACATCAGACTCCAGTTAATAAAACCTGCTTGAACACGTCTCTTCAACTTTTTTCCACACGTTGTTCTGGACTGTTGACCTCAAGTACTTAAGTTCTACTACTAAAGTCCCTCTTTACTACTTTATTAGTGGTCTATTAGTAGTGATGTATTTCTGATAACTGTAGTCAACATACTGGTACGACTGTTTTCTGGTGCAGTGTGTGATGAACTAATGAACTTTGTGCATCTTCAGCTGTTTGCTCGTCTGGAGGCTCGTCGCTCTCTGAAGGACATCGAACCTCGTCTGTTTCCAGATGATGGAGGACCTGACCAGGGTGACCTTCTTTCTATCAGCTTTCCTATAACCTGTAGTCAGATTATTACAAATTGTGGAGGGATTGCTGGGTAGAGCTCACTTGTGTGTGTTTGACTCCGTCAGGTGAGGTGGTGGAGCTGTACGGATTGGAGGGCACAGGTGAGTTAACAGCAGGTGACCTGCCCAGACCTCCGTGTACAGTAAACTGTGTTAAATGTGCTTCTCAGGTAAAACAGAGCTCTTGTACCACCTGCTGTGTCGCTGTGTGCTGCCGGAGGTGGCTGGTGGTCTGGAGGTGGATGTTGTGTTTGTGGACACGGACTACAGTCTGGACATGTTCCGGCTGGTCAGCATCCTGGATACCAGGCTGAATGCAGGTACCACGTACGTCTGAAAGCAGCATGCGCTGGAAACAGCTCAGCTGGAGATGAGTTAATCTCTTTTTCTGTGTTTCTAGGTCTCGCCACCAGCTCGTCCTCAGCTGGATCAGACGAGTCGCTGCTGCGTTCGTGTCTTTCTCGCCTCCTTGTCGTTCACTGCTCCTGCTCCTCCCAGCTCCTCCTCACCCTCCACTTCCTGGAGACCACCCTGTCCTCGCGGCCCCGTCTGGCCCTTGTCCTAATCGATAGCATTTCTGCTTTTTATTGGCTCGACCGCTGTGAGGGGGGGGCCACCATCGCCAGACAGGAGGAGAAGCTCAGCAAATGTGCAGACCTGCTCGGACGGCTGCTCAGGTGGATGTTTTATTGGGAGCCTCAACTGGTCCTGAAGCCTCAACCTTCTCTGAATCAGTGCCCCCGTATCCATTATCTAGGTCCCCAAATGTAGGCTGCGTTCACACTGCAGGTCTTAATGCTGAGATAGCTTCTTTGAGTGGTTTTTCACATTATAGTTTAATGTGAACTCCATCAGACTCCAGTGTGAACAGTTTATAGCCCTGAAGAAGTGCTTTACATAACAGATTAAAAGCATTACAGGTGGTACAAAGAAAGCATTAAAAGGAATAAAAGGCAGCAGCAAATAGCAAAAATCACAATAAAACCGTAATAAAATCATAAATTGCATTAAAATGATTAAAAGCAAGATAAGTAAAAAGTTAACATGCAGATTTCATGCATAGGCGCATGAGAAAAGAAATGTTTTTAACCTGGATTTAAAAAATGTCTACATTTGGGAGTTTGTTCCACTTGTTTGCAACACAACAACTAAATGCTGCTTCTCCATGTTTAGTCTGGACTCTGGTCTGGACTAGTTGACCAGAGTCTTTAGATCTAAGAGCTCTGCTAGGTTTATATTCTCTGAACATATTACAGAAGTATCCTCGGCCTAAACTGTTCTGGGATGTAAATAATCAGAAGGGCTTTAAAATCTATTCTGTGACTGACTGGAAGCCAGTGTAAAGATTTAAAAACTGTGTGATGTGTTCAGATCTCTTAGTCCTGGTTAAAACTCTAGCAGCAGTGTTTTGTATGAGCTGCAGATGTTTAGTGCTCTTTTTAGGAAGTCCTGTTAAAAGACCATTACAGTAATCCAGCCTACTGGAGATGAATGCATGGATCAGTTTCTCCTGGTCTTGCTGGGAGACTAAACTTTTAATTCTCTTGATGTTTCTGAGCTGGTAAAAAGCTTCTTAGGGACAGCTTTGTGACACCAAACTTGAATGGTGACTTTAAGAACCCGAGACCCTCTTCTCTTTGCTACCAAAAAAAAAAACTAAACTAAATTTCGTCTTCATTTAATTGTAGAAAACTCTCCCTCATCCAGGTATTTTTTGCTGCAGACACTGACACAGTAAGCCTGCTGACACAAAAAGTTGTGTTTATTCTTCATAACTTTGATAACTAATGCTATAGTTCTGTAATATTTGACCCAAAGGGAGCACATACAAGTTGAACAGAAGAGGTCCAAGGACTGACCCCAGGGGGACTCCACAAGTCATGGCCACTCGCTCGGATTCATAGCTGCCGATTCTAACAAAATAACTCCGGCCTTCTAAATAGGACCTGAACCAGTTAAGAACCGCTCCAGAAAGTCCAACCCAGTTTTCCAGCCTGTGCAACAGGATTCTGTGATTTACAGTATCAAACTTGGCACTGAGATCCAACAGAACCAGGACTGATACTTGACCAAAATCAGTATTCAACCTAATGTCATTTTAGAGAGGCATCTAGAGTCCTCTTATTTAGGAGTGGCTTAATAGCAGCTATCTTTAGTAACTTGGGAAAAATGCCTGATGCCAGTGAGCTGTTAACTATAAGTATGGGATCACTTTCTACTGAGGTAAAAACTGCTTTTAAAAAGTCAGATGTTATCATGATTTCAGATGCCAAACTATTTCTTGTAGGATTTAGGATATGTTTTGTCCATTGTTTACATTATGCTGTGTCCCACCTCCTGTGGGATACTTGTGACGTAAAATGTGACATGATCGTTCAGACTGAGGTCTCTTAGAAAAACTAAAATTAATTTAAAAATCAGATATGAACAGAACAGTCTGATTTGCCTGCAGTGTAAACATAGTTTTAAGCATCTTACCTGAATATCAGGCTTGATTATTCTGTTATATCATAAAAACCCTGTAGTGAAACTAAAAACCTTAGAATACATGTTACAGTGCATAGCAATATGAAAAGCAAACTTTAATTTGGTCTTATTTACAAACATTGTTTTCACTGCAGGTTTCCGAATAGTCTGTTTTGGTCATTGTACACCTGAATTAGTCAAATCAAAATAATTGTGGTACTTTTATTTTTAGGGTTTTGTGACTCTAGTGGCCTTTGTTGACGGTGACATAATGTCCAATGGTCTCACTCTAGGATTTGAACCCAGCCTGGCATTGTTGAGGAGCTCTAGTGTCTAGTGACAGCTGCTCAACCACGGGTGCTAAACACACCCTTGTGATTGTGGTATTTGGGTTGCACGTAGCGGATCTGGGTGAATGTTTGCAGTAAGGCAAGGCATGTTTTGTATAGCATATTTCATGTACAAGACAACTTTAAGTACTTTATATAAAACATTAAAAGCATTACAGCAGGTGAAAAAGAAACAAAAGAAAAACTAAAAGAAACTTAAAAGAATAAAAGAAGTAGAAACTTAAGCTAAAATAGAGAGAATGAAATGCATAGTGAGGCAAATCTGTAAAGACAGACATCAACGGGAAATACATTATTATTATCATTATCACTATAATCGTCATCATCATCTTCATCCCCTTTACTATCAATGTACAGATATGAGTAAATATATTCTGAAAGAAAAAGTTTCTACTTTAATAAAGAAAACAGTATTAAATAAAAGTTTTAATACCTGATTTATAAAAACTAAGCTTTGGGTCAGACTTCAGGTTTTCTGATAGTTTGTTCCAGATGTCAGAAGCACAAAAGCTACAAGTTTAGTATTAACTCTCAGGATGGAAAGCAAACTTGACCTGGATGATCTTGGGAGTCTTGGTGGCTCATATGGTGTCAGCAGATCAAATATATACTTTGTACCCGAACCAGTTAGAGCCTTGCACACCAACAGCAACATTTTAAAATCAATTACTTGTCTCACAGGAAACCAGTGTGAAGAGATAAGACAAGAGTCAACATCAGACTGACTTTTACTGGCTGGAGAGAGCTCGGAGAAGAGACAGAATGCAAGCTGGATGCTGAATTAGCCATCGTTAGGGGCGCCAAATTGAGAAAATCTGCCAAAGTTCAGCAGTAGCAAACAAAATGACGAGAAGTAATTGGCTAAAAGCTTTTATTAAGGTTTAAAACTTTACAAAATCAGAGAATGTCTTACCTTTGCTGCTTTGAGATCAAAACCTGTACTCCAACTGGGAAAATGCTACTAAAGTTTACCTTTGACTCTGTGTAAATTAATCACAAAGTTACAGGTTATTTCTTTAGGATCGAGTGAGCCCCTTTCCTGGATCATCTTTAGTGTTACTATGGTGAATTTCAGGGCTAGACCTAGTTTCTCCTGACTTGGACCATAGAGGTGTTAAATTATCAAAACTGGCCTATAGTAGTAATATAATAAATATTAAAACGCAGTGCTCAAGAACAATAAACCTGTCAAATATTAAAACGCCATCATCATCACTAACACTAGCAGCATCAATGTGACATCATGACATCTGACAGGCTACCATAATCATGTGACACAGGAAACATGGAAGGAATCCATTTTTTTTGACAGGCAGATGTCAAAGTATCGACCCCAGAGTATCGATATGCTGATCATTAATCCAAGTTGTCCTTTAGAAAGAGTATCAGTATCAGATCTCATGTTTAAAGAGGACTTCAAGTTGCCCTGTTGTTGGTCCAGTTGATTGAAGTTTGATTCAGCTGTTCTTAGTTATCAACAGAAGAATTATGTTGTTTTAGAACCAGATTCTAGTAGCTGGTATCGGGCCTTTTTAGGGTTCAAACTATCCATAACGGAGCTACAGCGATTCATCACAGACTTGGTGCTTCTGGTCATCCAGTGGGATGTCTCATGTGCCATTAACTGGTGTAATGGTCCACAAAATATTTTTTGATGCAGTGGGAGGTTCCTGTGGTTTAGTTCAAAGTTGAAAGGAACTAATGAGGAATTCTCGTAGTCCTTTGGGAATAACAGAACATCATAAGGTGGCCCAGTCCTCAATAAAGAGTTAAAGTGGAACTGTCTGCTGACGTTCTGATTTCTGTTTTTTCTCAGGGATTACAGATTTACCATCTTTGCTACCTGCCATACCATCCGGAGGAGTTACAGTGGACCTTCCTCCTCTTCATCATCCTCAGAAACAGATCGGCCGTATCTATGTCGCCCCTGGCAACGACTAATCACCCACAGGCTGCAGTGCTCCAAGCAGGAAGTTCAAAACAACCCAGATGCTGCAGCCGGAGGAAGCAAAGACCAGAGAAGACGTCAAGTCTTTTCTGTCCACTGCACCTCCTCTTCCTCGAGGATGAAGGGCTCCAGGATCAGCTCCATCTGTGTTACGGATAGAGGAGTGGAGTTTATCTGAACTTATTTCTGTGAATATTTACTGTGAATACAGAAAGTTTTCATTTTTTTAAACAGGTTGTCTGTGATGTATAACACATTTATCTAAGTTAAATAAAATCCAGGAAGTGTTTTTGTTTGGGTTAGTGTTTGGTTCTAGTTAAGTGTACTTTGGTTTTGTTGAAAGACCCTTTAAGTGGTTTTGATGGCTCTCTGATCAGTTTAGTCCTAAAAAAACTGAACCTTGTAACTCTAACAGTTCATTAATCTAATGTCAGATAGTACTCCAGTGTACTTGTATATAAATATTTTTCTAAACACTGTTGACATATTTCATGACTATGGAGATGACTTGATATGTTCGGCCTTTTCTTTAGTCTAGACAGATTAATATATCTATCTAAACGTTACATTTCAAAATGAACCAGGAACACTCTGTCAGTGTCATGTTTGGAGCTTGTGTATTGGTCTATGTTTACTGCACGTGCAGTTACAGTCCAGATCTTTGTGGATCCGGTTCGGGTTTTTCAGGTCTGATGACAGAAGCCGCTTCACCGGAGCAGCCCTCCGACTGATCCTTCCGCGGGGTCACACACTTTTTACACAACAAAAACAAACGAACCCAGCCAGACACAGACCTACGCACCGACAAATATCCAGTCATTTCTCCGACTGTAAGCTAGCTGTATCCTGGGCTAAATGATAGCGTGTGTTGATTAAAGGTTGGAGTTGTGGTGCAGTAGGAAATGTTTTCTTGGGCCTACTTCTCCTGCTGGCGCTGACAGGCGGTGCTTCGGTCGCTCCCAAACATGGCCTCCATGACGGAGCGACCGCTTCAACTTTAATTTTTCGCCAATTTTCTGAACAGAAACAACATTTTTTCCCTTCCACGACCAACGGGAATGTTTCAACGGAGAACATTATCATGGCAGACTTGTGAAGCAGATGTTATCTGTCGGAGAAGTTCACTGTTGGCTCTGAACACATCGCTCTAAGTTGGCTGGAAAGCTGGAGAGGAAAAAGAGAATCGCATCAAATCAGTAAGCAGCTTCTTCTATCTTTTCCGCAGCTGAGCAGCCATGCTCGGCGGGGTCCAGCCGGTTCCTGCGTTAACTCACCGCCTGCCAGGGACATTTGGAGCGGGGTGGTGGTTCAGCGCGCCGTGGAGCCGGGGTGCACTCGGTCGTAGTGCGCGCTAACAGCTAGCCTGCCAGTTACTGCTAATGCTAATAGAGAAGTGTTGAGTCTGCTGGGCGGTCCGAGGAAGCTAATGGCTAACACCTAACTGCTGTACTCACCTGACTTTAGTTCACAGCGTGAATATAGAAAGTGTGCAGTCTCCGAGGGAAGATGCCGTCCGCATGGAGCCGTAAAACGATGGGCTGCAGCTGTGTAAAGAGCTGTTTAGCATCCGCTGACAGATGTCTCTGTTAGCATGTTAACCAGCAGGTTAACCAGTCAGCCACTTCACTAGCCAGGGGTCATCAACTCTCTGATCATAAATCACTTAACATCCGACCTGACCACAGTCTGGACTCGCATCTCAGCCGAGCCGTGCACGTGTCGGCTGTAAAGGAAGGTTCTGGGGGGTCGCTGTATGGTTCTGATGTTCCAGTCAGAGGTTCTCTTGGCCACTTCCGTAGTTACAATCATATAGTAAGAGGTTCTCTTAGTCTTTAGCCTCTCTTTAACGTGCCGTAAGGTTCCACTGGTTCTTTAGGATGTTTCGAAGTTCCAGTTTGGAGTCAGGTGGATTTGATGATTTTGTGTTGTTTCTGTTGGTCCAGTAAGATGTTGTAGTTTTTTCTCTTGGAGGTTTTTTATGTGTTGATCGACTGGTCTGTGCTATTGCTAAGTTGTCTCAAGAAGTAGAGCTCCAATTGTCTGGACTGGATCCAGAATTATCCTGTGTGATCCAGGTGAACGTGTGAGGTGCGCCTTCTGTACTACTACTACAGCCAGTTATTCAGACTTGCACAGTTCTGGTTATTGACCAGAGGCAGAAATGATCAGATTAGTTCTGATTGATTGATTATATCCTGACATGCTTTGGTTCCAACAGCTCAACTCTGAGGATTCCCACCTGTCTCGGTGTGTTTGGTTCATCTTGGACTCCAGAATTTATTATATTTTGCTGCTGATTTACAGTCCAGAGAACTCATCATTCTGCGGAAACCAATTAATCATCAGTGATGAAGACGATGGTAGGTTAGCAGCTTTCAGTGCTCCAGTTAAACCTGGAGAAGAAAGAACTCTGTGAGGAAGCAGAGAACTGCTGAACTTGTTACTTGCGTGTTGTTTTCTCCTCAGCCCCGATCCACTTCCAGGGTCATGGTGATGAAGACTATGAAGAAGTCTCTGTGGTTCTGGTATATTTTGGAGCATACTGACTGAACATGTGAGGCAAGAGTGGATTGACCAGTCAGTCAGCTTATCGCTTCATGATAACAGTGAACACATCATGGATTCACACAGAACTTTGTCTTAGATCATCTCAGTATGTTTGTTTTTATAAGTGAAATAAAGTGAGCTGGATACGACATTCAGGGAAATCTTAAATGATTTGAGGGTAAACCATAATAATATTCTGTTATATGAACTTTCAGACTTCTGCAACAGCTCGCTATGTATGATTGAATGAGTTGTTCTGATTGAAGTTGGCTTCACACAGCGGTACATTTTTAGTGAAGAACTTTAAATGTATTATTTTCTTCGAGGAGTATGTGGTTCTGACTCCTGAACCAAATTGTAATGAGCTGGTCTCTGAGTGAAATGAAAAAGTGGCTTCAGATTCAGTTTTTTCCTCAGGTCAGCGCAGATCAGATCAGAGCTCTTGATTTTCAGTGAGGATGCTGCACTCAGGGCTGCAAGGCTGAACACAGGTCTGCTTTTCTTCCCAGTTTCGGTCCTGCTGCTTGTTCTGACTATCTGATCAGGAATAATAAACCAGCCTGTGGTCCAGCAGAGCCTTTGGGGTTCTGGCCTGGTTCTGAATATAATGTAACCTTATGTTAACACTATTGATGTTTCAGCTCAGGATGGGGAGCAGACCAAAGCCAACTTTTTCTGAGCACAGTTGCAAAGGATATGTTTGGATCTCTGGCATGTACTGAGTTCATGTCAAACAGAACCAGTGCTTGATCAGTTTGGGTGAAAGAAAACCTTTTATCTGCATTATTTTGGAAATATTTCTGACTGGATCAGTTTGAAGTTTCGTTGTTCCTCATCCAGAGGTCCAACTCTCCTGAAGGTGCAGACATGCATATAACAAGACTTGGTTTCCTGTTAAAACTTGTTCACATGTAGCTGATAGATCTTAAACTGTTGAAGATGAAGCGTCTCTGTTTCCAGAACTAGAATTTAAAATTTGATATATGTTTATTTATCATAGAAATAATTACAACTAATGATTTGTATGTTTCATCATAATGTAATAACACAAGATTAAAACCTCTTTTCCTTTCAGACTTTGAAAATAAACATCTGAGGTATCAAAGTCAGTTTCTCACATCCTTGAGAACATTGTCCTTCATTTAGTTGGAGAAACTGTGGACATTGGTTTTTCCAAGTTAGCCAGCTCTCCCTTTTCTTTTGGGTGAAAACACACGAGCGGCATGGTGTGTCTTCAAATTACGTGAGGTCTGATGAAGGTGAGGCTCCTCAAAATAAACTGTTGGTAGTAGCAAAACTCTTTGTTCTGCATAAGATGGTGCACAGAGATGATGTCATTATGGACCAGTCTGATGTTCTAAAGCAGCAATTCCCAACACTGGTCCTCAAGGCACACTTTCCTGCAGGTCTTAGATGTCTCCCTGCTACGACACACCTGATTCAGATTCATGGCTCACTAGCAGACTTGTGCAGAGCAGTCGGAGATCCATCAATTTGAATCAGGTATGTTGGAACAGGGAGATATCTAAGACCTGCGGGATCGTGGGCCTTAAGGACCTGGGTTTGGAATCACTTTTGTAAAATTGTGTGGAAATGCCATTTTTATGTTTAGTTTCATCTGACTGTTTCCAAACAGGTGAATAAATTAAAAATAATTCAGATCCTCTCAAATTATTTGCCAGTTATGTAATGATTGTGATATCAAGGTTCAGAACCTCTGCAGTGTTAAGTTGAACACCAACTCCACCTGTAGAACAACAACTGTGTTCTGTACAATATCTGTCAGTCCAGAAATGTTCCAGAAGTCCTGGTGAATCAGCTGAACAGAAGAAATGTTCCAATAATGTTCCACATTCAGACCTGAAACAGGTGAATCAACCTGGGCTGTGCTCCATTTAGTGGAAGTTTTGCTTTGGTTTTACAGAGAACTTTTAGTGAGGGGAGATTAAACAGAACAACATAATACCTAATTATATTAAAACACATTAAAACAAACAACTGGATTCTCCTGGAAATGTTCTGGAGCTTGGAGCCAAACTGTAGCCTACTTTTAAGAAGTGCTACTTAACTTGGTCAGATTTTCTGAGTGAGCCGCCTCCTAACGACGGCTAATCCAATATCCGTCTTTCTCCTTTCTCTTCTCCGAACTCTCTCCAGCCAGTAAAAGTCAGTCGGATGTTGACTCTTCTCTCATTTCTTCCTCTGTTGCTTTCTCTCTTTCTTTTCTTTATTTGATGAATCAGTGTGCATTAGAAACGCCAGCGTGTTGATATCTTGTTAAAATGTGACATGGTGCATAAAGCAGACCTTAGCTGTAAAGTGATGCAACTTTCCAGAAGCAAAAGTCGCGTTTTCTCAGCCTCTGGACTCTGCAGGGAAACGACGACTTAAGGAATGTACATAATAAATGTCACTGTGTCACCAATACAGGCCAGAAACATATTTTTAAGGTCAGAAAATTAAAGCACTTTGTTAAGAAAAGAGCAATGTTTGAAGAGAATTCACACGGTGTAATACTTATTCATTTTTAAGAAAATATCAATAAACATGTAGAAAACAACATCCTGGAATCCAGGTTGATCCCAAACATCCTCTGCGTTTATCCGACCAGAACCACAAACGGTGAACACTACAGGCAGAAAATATTGACATTTTATCCGTGAAAAATTCAAATGAATATATTTAAGTGTTTGATTCAGTGAACATATGCAGCTGTGATCTAATATTTGAATAATAACTTTGGTAGAAAACTTCCGTGTTTCTTCTTTTGTTTATTTTTTTTTATACTGAACTCTCTAACCTGCAGATTTATTTATTTTATTTTTAAATCTTTTTTTATAGAGAAATATTTATTGAAAAATAAAATGAGCAGTAAAATCTCCAGAAAACATAGGAAAAATGAGATAAAAATAATTTATAATAAATATCTCAGACAGATATCAGCTGTCCCATCATGGTGATGTTGAGGTTGCATTGTTTACTGCATCTTGATTGGCTGCTGTGAGCGCTGCGCTGTGATTGGTTGAATGAGCTGCTCGTTGTGGTTCGTCAGCATGCATCTGGGTCGCTGAGCTGCTACCGGTTTCATGTGTGTTTTCAGGACTCGTGGACTCCGTTCTAATCTGAGTTCAGTTGCTGTCACTTAAGTGAATACCTCTTGTATCGGATCAGAACTTTTACTGTATCCGGCTCAGATCCAGTCCTCAGAACCTGTTGTTCAGAAGTTCATACTGGAGGAATTCTGTAAACGCTGATCTGTTCATCTGCCAAGGAGCTCTGACAGGTCCAGACTAGGCAGCATGTTCTGGATCTGTGTGAGGAATCCTGTACCAGAACAGAAACGGTCACTTCTCAAATGCCTCCATACTGTAACTGCAGAACTTCAGGTTGAAGATGATTCCAGGGCTTCTTATAGATCTCTGTCCAGCTTAAGCAGTTTAACCATCAGACAGAAGCTGGAGTCTGGAGATGTTGGACGTGATGGACCTCAGTACCAGGTTGTTCTGACCCCATGTATCTTTGTGTTTGCTTTTTAATTACCCAGAATGCCATCTGAGGCTCAGACTCAGGAGCCTCGAGACAGAGGACCGGCCCCTCCTGTCACACGAGCCGGACGGAGCGCTCAGCTGGCCAAGGCTGCAGCTACTAGCCCCGCCCTCGAGAGGCGGCCCCGTGGGAGACCTCGGAAGGATGGGAGCAACGGGCGCTCTGCACCTCCCACACCGCCGCCTCCTCTTCCTTCACCTCCTCCACCCCCCAAACCAAGGAAGAAGTAAGTGTGTGTTAGAGCCTTCGTGTTGTGTTTGTGGGTCACACGATGAAGTTCTAGCTGTTCCGCAGAGTTCTGTTCTGGTTTGTGTTCAACCTGGTTTCAGATAGAGAAATGAGGTTCATTCAGACCTGGGGCTCATTTACAGAACCATTCAGTCTGTAAACAGTTAGAACCAGACAAGGTTCTGTTCATTGATCCGTAAGACTCCAAAACGAACCTCTGAAAATCAAAAACAGAACAACAGATTCCAAACAGACCTTTGAGTCAAAGAACAGCAGAAATAAAAGTTTAATTTATCCTCAAACCTCTGCTGGCACCCCCGAATGTAATCGTTTACATTATCAACAGTTTCTCAGGAACAGTAGTGTGTCTCTCTGTGGGGTAAGTTGTGATGGATATTTTACCCTTTAGGTGATCTAGACATTTATATCCTATCCAGGATGTTTACAGTCCGGCCACAAAATGTGCTGTTTATTCAGAGACTCTTTATGGCAGGGGTGCCCAAGTCCGGTCCTCGAGATCTACCATCCTGCAACTTTTAGATGCAACCCTTTTCCAACACACCTGAATCAAATGACTGGCTCGTTGCCAGGCCTCTGCAGAGCTGAATGACATGCAGATTGTACCTGATTCAAGCGTGTTGGAGAAGGGTTGCATCTAAAAGTTGCAGGATGGTAGATCTCGAGGACCGAACTTGGGCACCCCTGCTTTATGGTAAATCCACACTGAGTGATCCATGATAATAGCATTATTTATCACATTTTCATCATAAAACCATAACTATCACTACTATTTTGCCAAGAGACTGCTATTTAGACCTGGACAAACTTTCCACCAATCAAAGAGCTTAGATTGACGGTACTGTCCAATCAGGAGCAGCTAGAGATCAACCAGTGAGCAGAAAGTTCTATGTGTGTCTGAAAAGAAGAAAAATAATGCTCCTATGGCTGAAATAAAGCCAAGAAGACATTTCGGATGCACGGTGGCACCAAAAAGCAGCTGAGTTGGAGTTGGTTTTGTGAGGAATAACTGTACATAGCAATAAACAGCTGTTTTCTTGTTTTGGTTGGCCTTTATGCTGCTGTATCTGTTGATAAATAAATTTTACATAATTTTAACCTCATAATCTGACAACTGTCCTGTCCTGAACTCATGATGTTTGGATGTTGACTGGCATTAAAAGACTGCAGCTTCTGCATGCATTTTTACATAAAAAAAGACCAAAGATGGCAAACAAATGGCTTGGAGTTTCCAAGGTCAACTCAGATAATCCTGAAGAAAACGGTTAGATCAGCCCAAATGAGCAGCACTGACAGGTCAAACAGAACCAAGCAGCTGTGGACTAAACACAGTTCAACTGAAACTTACTGTTGGCATATGGATGGATATGTTGTGTTTAATACAGCTCCATGATTCAGTAAAACCTGGTTTAAACATCTTCAGTGGACACGTTTCATGTGTGGAGTCCACGGTCCACTCGTGTTTGGTTCCGTACCTCATAATAAACGGTCATCTCACTACGGATCATTACAATTTTAGGAGTCAGGGATTTGGACTTTTAGTGGCTCATTAGAAACTGGATCGCTTTAACCTCCTTATAGACCAGTTAGAATTGGCTAAAGCAAACGGTTTAGTCTAGTTAGAACCTCTTTATGGCTGACCTGTTTGGTCCAGTAGCTTCCAGTCCACAGAATGAGCCCAGCAGAATCTGGTGCTGTTACATGGCTGTTTGGAGTAAACAAATAAAGATGAGGCTGTCAGAACCGAGAAACAAGTCCAGCTACGAACATTTTTTAAATTTAATCAGTTCTGGAGATCATCTCATGCCTGTCTCATGGCCTTCTGTGCTGTCCTGACTCTCATTTTAGGAAGAATTTAATAAACGAGTCTCCTTTGAACTTTCTACAAGAAAAACCTTCCCACTCCAACAGAACCACTGGATCCACCTACTGGAATCAGAGAACCATTATGGATTCTTAATGGAATATCAGATGTCCTATTGGACCTGCACAATCGGCTCAGTCCATTAAAAAACCTGAGTAATGAGGTGATGAGGCTTGGATCCGTTCAAAAATGACCCGGTCACTGTGGGTTCTGAAGGCCTGGGTCCAACCTGACTCAGCCTGATTGGGTTCTGCTCAGAATCTGGTTTCTTTTCAGGTTTAAGGTTCTGGAAGTGTAGGATGTCAGCAAGGGTCCTCACAGAGACAGCAGAACTGTGTGTGTGTGTGTGTGTGTTGTGGTGAGATGTGTTGGGGAGGAAGTGGTGGGGGTGCATTCTGGGTAATGTGCAGTCTGACAGAAGGTGTGTTCTGGACTCTGCTCCAGGTTTTAACCACTGCCACACACGTGTGATTAACAGCTCCCCATGTGGTCAACTGGTCTTTTAATTAGGAGATTGTGGGTTTGATTCCTGATTCGGTTCTGAATGTTTCCTCCTGAAGTTCCTGACATGTCTGTAAATGAAGGTAAACTGCGATATGACTTGATGAGATGCTGCGCACACACCTGATGTGATGAAACAATAAGGAGCAGCACTTCATGGTCTGATCAGTGGGTCGATTCTTTATGTTGCAGTTGTGCTGCTGCTGTGAACACACTGCACCATCATCACGCAGGTGTGTGCGCAGCCAGAACCAAGGTCCAAAATGACATTACAGTCATTTAGCTGACGCTTTTATCCAAAGCGGCTTACTGTGGATCCAGTCCGGTTAAAGATTGACTGAAGGTTCTGAGTCAGAAACGTCTGAGCAGAACTGGGTTTGTGTCTGAAATGTAAACCTGACCCAGATCCCCCTGCAGGAGATTTTCTGCTGTTAAAGTTCTAAGATGTTCTCAGTGACATGTATCAAGAACAAATCTGTAGCAGTCTGGGTTTAGCTGAACTTACAGACCAGATGAGATGAGGATTGAAAGGTTAGAACCCTCTGACCCATTTCAAACTCTAAACCCAGAAATGTCCATTTATCACATTATCATTTCATGTTTTATAAAATAATAAGTGAACATAAGCTAACACCTGTTGATGTGTGTGTGTTCTTGCTGTGTGTCCAGGGGGCGGAGCCGAGGCAGAGCACAGGTAGACGATGAAGAGAGCATGGACGCCACGGAGAAGAACAACCCTGATAAGACAGGTGTGTTTGAATGATTGTCATCATGTTCACATGCAGCCATCTGGATCATAGAGCTTGTTTCATACCCTGCATTAAAAAAAGAGGTTTGTTCTTGTTCTCGAGGTGCCAAGAACGTTGAGAACAGAGTTTGAGCTCAATTATTTCATACTTCTTTAGAAACTTAATCTGTGGTTGGGCAGGGTGTGGCATGAGGGGGTGTCTGTGTCTTTCTCTGCCATGTTTTGTATTTATTTACATGCATCCTAACCACCTCCACCAGCTGTGGAGCTGTTCCATTCAGCATTGTTAAATCTTTCACATCAGCAAAAACGTAGAAATGACAACTTTTCTCTTCATGCTTTTCTGCATTAACCATGCCCACTTCAAATTTCCAACCAATCACACAACAGTTCTTGGACGCCACATGGAAAAACGTTTAATCAGTGATGATCCTGACGGTGTCATAGGTGAGAGGTCCACTCACAACCAATCAGAACAATGTGGAAGCTTCCTGTTTTCCGCCTGTTTACATCACTGACACAAACAGAAGCCAGACTACACCCATGTCAGTTTCTCCTCTTCGTTGGAAACAGACCAACTTTATCTGCAGACTTAAGTTAAAAAAAAAAAAAAAGGTAAATGCAGCAACACGCTGGAATAAGTGAGGCTGATCTTTTATGATGAGCTCAGCAGAGCAGCTGCAGGACGACCAGCTCATTTAAACTCACTTTTTCAGACTCTTTGCTGTTTCTTCACATCAAAATAGCTGAAATAACGAAGAGACGGAAAACTACAAATCTGAGTTACAGGTGGACAGAAATACAGTTTACAGGCTGTTTACTAAAGGTTCTCCTAGCTGTAGTTTCCCCAAAAGCTGAGAATGAAAGGTTTTAGTTTGCTGTTTGATTTTACAAAAAACCAAAACAAAAAAAAACTCAAAAGTTTTTTCCTTCAGAGAACTTTATTTAAAAATGCACAACTTAACTTTTGCCATTTTCTCACTGACCCTCCATCAATGGCTAATTCAGCATCCATCTTGCATCCTACCTGTACTGTGAGGTCTCTCCAGTCAGTTAAACACAGTCTTATGTTGGCTCTTGTCTCTGGCTCTCTTTTGTTTCCTTTCTATCTCCAATAATGTCTTCTAATGCTTCTTTGCTGAATCAGCTATTCAAAACGGCCAGTCTGTTCACATCTGCTTGGTAGCATGTAAAGCGTGTGAAAAGCGAAACTTGGCTGTAATGCCTCGAAGCATCATGGATGAAAAAGTTGCATAGTGCAGTTTCTCAGCCGCGGGACACTGCTGGACAGCACAGCTTCAGAAATACGCACAATATATGTCACTGTGCCATCGAACGAGTCCAGAATGCAGAGTTTTAATGTTGAAAAGTTACGGAGTGGGTCTTTAAGATTTGACAGATAGTAGTGACAAACAAACCTCTTCCCTAAAGGCCCATTTATGCTAACTTACGTACGTAACGTCCGTTTCAAATGTTGTCATATGTCGCCATTCCCATACTTCCATGCATCTTTTGTGTTGCCATGGTTGAGTCAGTTCCTCCACTCGTGGGCAGAGTTGACTCCAGTGAGCCATCGTCAGTTTCAGACACCGTTTGGCAGCAGTTTCTGCAGTTGTGCACGTCATTCTGCTTTTTTGTTCCCTTCCTGATCCTGTCCTCCTCCTCTGTTTGTTTCTTTCGCTGGTTGCACGTCAGTTGTTCTGCTCAGCACTGCCTCGCGATTTCCGCTGGTATTACTCCGTCTTCTGCGTCAAGCGACGGTAGCTAAGCTTCCTGAAAACGAACAAAATTATGCGCGTAACCCGAAGCAGAAGACGGACGAAACTGTCCGTCCGTCTGTGTATCCGTCTTCTGCGTCGAGCATAAACGGGCTTTTAAGTGGTGCGTGTATCACCCTTAAAATTTCTATGTGATCATATCATTTTTCAGAGTGCTGTAACAAAAACACCAGGTTTAGGTGTTAGCCTCACCTGCTGTCAATTTCACTTAAAAGAGCGGGTTCAGAGATATGAACTCAAAAATATATACTGAATCAGAGTGTAAAAGTGGGATAGGATGGTATTTCGATATATTTGTCATTTGTTGCCATGGAAATAAAAACAGTCAAATCATCTGGTCCTACTTGCCTACTTAAATTATTTTTTTATTCTTGTTGGCCCAATATGTTAATAAAGTAGGTTAAAGTTATCAGATCATGAAGGTGAAGTTGTGCTAAAAATAAAAGAAAGCAAACATGGAGATGGTAAACATGTTCTATGCAGTTAGGGTGAGGCAATATATCGAGATTTTCAAATATATCGAGACTTTATCAGACGCATATAGAAGGAAGGAATATCGTTTATATCGAGATATCTTGTTTTGAGTTAAAATAGTCTTTTATTTTGCATTTTGCATAGCTGTATTTTTGCTATGGTCATTGAAAAGTATTTTTAATTTTGTTTTAGGAGCATTTAATTTAATATAAACATACTTTAATTTCAGTCAGCTGTTTTAATGCACATGCGCTGCTGATCCTTAATAAAAGTATATTTAGGCTGTAAATTAGAACTGTCTCTTTGGTTACTTGACAAAAAATATATATATTGAGATATATATCGTATATCATGATTTAGGTCAAAAAAAAAAATATTGAGATATAAGATTTGGTTCATATCGCCCAGCCCTATATGCAGTATATCAAGGTAAAATGAGCTGAGACCCCTGAGGGTTAAAATATGATTCAACGCTTCCTCTATCCTTGGAGGGAAAGAAGATAGGGGGAAAAAAAAACCTACATTACCTACAAGAGATGAGGCAGGAGGAAGGGTCAGTGTTCCTGACCTGCCCAATCTGTTCGGTTCTGTCATATCAGTTCTGTGATCTGATGGGTTCTGTGTGTGCTCCACAGAGACGAGGGAGGTGAAGGACACGAGGGAGGTGAAGCCGTCTGGACGCAGGCGTTCCACTTCGAGGAGAAAATCCAACACAAACCCTGAACCCAGCCCAGATAAGCTCAGTCCACATCCTTCGCCCGATCCTGACCCAGATCCCCTCCAACCCGACCCCATATCCCCAAAGTGTAGCCCAGAACCAGCGCCTGGTCCTGAGGAGGAGGACAGACCCAGCCCTTCTCCTGCTTCCCCTCTCCAGGCCCCCAGTCCTGGGGGAGACCCTCATGTCAGCCCCCTGCCTCCATCCCCAGACCTCATCCTAGCTCACAAACCAGATTCTGATCCGGTGGAAGAGGACCGGCCCAGTCTGAGCCAAAGCCCCTCCCACATAGAGGTTGCCTGCAGTCCCAGCAGAGTTACCAGGGAGACAGATGAGGGTGAAGCTAGTCCAATGGAACAGAGTCCAGACGCGAGTCCCCGGTCCAGTCCTTCAGTGTCCCCCTGCCTGCGGCTGGAGGATGAGGACGAGGACTCCTTGTCTCCCCTGTTCCAGCGCTCTCTGTCGGAGGACTCGGGGGGCTCTCCCACCCCTATCTTAGAACACACCAAAAAGCGGTAAGTTAGAGGGTGTGTTGTTCCTGTTTAAAATTCCACATCATAACCAGGATTAGGCTGAGTTTAGGATCAGATGATGAACAACTTCTTCTGCTGAATTATAACCAGCAGCAGTTTAGCCTAGACCCCCCCCCCCCCAATGTACTGATCTGTTTCTACAGCCAGTTGGTTTAACTTTAACACTTTTGTGCTAAAATGGTTCCAGTTTAAATGTACAAACAATTATTTCTGTTTCATTACGCTTAGACATAAGTGGTTTCAGGTCAGCATCAACTATTTGCTGGTATTGATCCAAGTGGCAGAACATCCCTCTGTGTACTTTCAGCTCCTCCAGATGTTCAAGTGTTGCATCACAGTTTGTGCTTTAGCTTTACTTTGTTGTAGAAATAAACATCTGCTTTGTGTTGGAGTGGAGCTTTTAAATGACGATTATCTAGAGCAGCTGCACTCTGACTTTCTCACCTGAGTTTCTGTTTGACCCGTTCTCCTCTTTGTTCTGAAACTAGTTGTTGTTGGCCAGAGTTGGTTCCTTCCAGCTCAAGCTAACCAGTGCTAGACCAGAACCAGTGTAGTGCAGTGTCAGATCAAACAGTTAGAACTGAGCTTCTACATGGACATGAAGTCAAAACAGCAGCAGAACATGAGTTTAGAGTTCCTCTCATAGCGCTTTCAAACAGACTCTGTTCTGGTTCTGGGTCCAGCTTTATTCTGGAAACAATCGGATTTCCTGAACCTAGGTGTTTTCTGCTGAACCATTCTGCATTAACACTAGTTTAACCAGAACCAAATTGGGAGGACTTTACTCTGCAGAAATAAACATAAATAGCTTAGAGATTTGGTCAAGTTGCCAGGCTCCTTTACAAACCCCTTTTTCACAAAATAAACAGCATGATAAGATGACTGAATAAATTTTGGAGGATGTAAGGATGTCAACACAAGCTCACATAAATTTTGAAATTCAAATTGTTTGCCTGGTTGGCAACATGACAACGCAGCACCTTTCAGGTCTTACGCTGGTTTCATGTTGATGTTTCCATCAACACAATGACATGGCAGAAACTGGTTTCTAGAAGGTTCAGATGTTTAAACTGGAACCAGAGCCTGGTTGAAGGTGGAATAGAGGTGTCTTTGAACCTCTTACTGAGAATTTTCTTCAGTGTGCGCTGAACTACACATGGCCGTTTCCATGGTTACAGTACAGTGGTAACAGGAGCAGCAGGACTTTCCATGATGCAAATGAGTCAAGCTGTAATCAAAGTGGTTTACCTGGAGGTGGTCTAAGATGTTTACCTGCTCAGGTGTGTCTACAGACAGACTCTCACACAAACACCACACCTTCTGTCTGCAGTGTGAAGCAGTGTGCCTTCTGTTACCGTGGCGACCACCCTCCTCTGGGACAGGGTCGCCTGGTGGTGTTCGGCCCGACGCCTGGCTACATCCCGCTCCACATCCTGAACCGCCGCACCTCCTCCGACCGAGACAGTGACTGCCATGACCACTGCTACCGTGGCAACCAGGCCCCACCCACGTGAGTGACCTAATTTCCTGTTTATGGTTGGACACCCAGAACAAGAAATGATGTGATTAATTAACTGTGTATGTCTGTGTGTGTGTGTGTGTGCATTTGCGCATGTGCAGGTGCAGCAGTCCAGAACAGTGTGGTGAGTCCTTTTCATTCAGCTGGACTTTCTCTACTGATCATGTGACCTGCTCTGATCAGAGAGATTGATCAGCAGCAGATGAATGTCTTAGTGTGTGTGCGTTCACGTGTGTGTGTGTGTTAACATTTGTGCTGATGTTCCAGATGAAGAGTCTTCCTCAGAGTTTATAAAGCAGCTCGGACCAATCGGCCTTCCACATGACATCAACGTCCAGCTACTGTTCGACCCTACAGGTACCTCTTTTTCTTTCACCTCCTCCTGTCTGAGTGTGTGTGTGTGCTAACGTGTGTGTGTGTGTGTGTGTGTGCAGGTCAGTGTTGTGCTCACCTTCAGTGTGCTGCGTGGTCAGAGGAGGTGCATCGAGGGGAGGGTCAGTCGCTGCTCTACGTGGATAAAGCCATCGATGCAGGAAGTACTCAGGTGAGTTTAACTGTTGGATCATTTAGCCATCTGCCTCTGAGTTATTTGCACCCTTTCTAAGCTCCACCCTCTCTTCTTTCTGTCCAGGTGTGTGTATTCTGCCAGCACCTTGGTGCATCGTTGCGTTGCCAGGTGACTGGCTGCGGGCGGAGCTACCATTTTCCATGCGCTGCTGCTGCTGGAGCACATCAAGACTGGAAGCAGAGACTCACACTGTGTACAAGACATACACACACAGGTACACACAGTGACCTCACCGTGTTGTCATGATGGTTTCACACAGTGTTTGTTGAGAGCGTCTTCTTCTATGGTTTTAAATTGTGCGCGTGTGTATGTGTGCAGACTCCTCACAGTGTGTGTTGTGCTCGGGTGGCGGTGAGCCCAGTGGCCTGTTGATGTGCTGTTGCTGTGGTAACTGTTACCATGGGAGCTGCCTAGATCCTCCTCTGAACCCGTCACCTTTGTGTCGGGCTGGCTGGCAGTGTCCTCAGTGTCGAGTGTGTTGCAGCTGCAGGTAACAGAAACACACTAAACAGGGTCTTTGATGCATTGTTTATGTTTTTAAAATAACACACACTTCATCTTTACTGATTGTGGTTGTTTTTATTTACAAACAGACAGAATCCATACACTGTGTTTAAACTTAAAGGTCCAGTGAAACTTGTTCTGAAAATGCACATTTAAATTTGAGATTGTTTAGATTTACAGTTCTAAACCACACTAATTTATTTCCATGAAAACTGGCAACAGCTGCAGACACATGTTCAAACATGAATATAAATACAGTATATGAAGCAGAAATACAATTTGTCTGTGTACTGTCCCTTACCATGACCTCCAGTATTGAGCTTTTGGCCACGCTGTGCTTCCATTGTTTGCAGCACATACACAAACATAGCGGAACGTTGACACTTGTGTTCACAGCAAGTATATCCCAGCCCTTTACATATGTAAATAGGAACGTTTGTTTCAAACGTTGTCTAACATATGAAGTCAATTCCTCCACTAGTGGGCAGCGCTGAGTTCAGAGTTCACTCCTGCGATCCGACGTCAGTTTTAGACACTGGTTGGTGTGTCGCTATAAAGTTGTTTCCAACCGCCCAACACACCCTAAACACTCGCATAGCCTTTCTTCAAATCTTGCACATTTTCTACATTTGTTGTCCTCATTTTCATTCTTCTTCTGCTTTTTGTTTCTTGCTGTTCCGCTGCTTTTTCTCTGGTTTTTTCTTTCGCTGGTCGCATCTACTCAGCACTGTCCCTGTGATTTCTGGTGGTATTGCTCCGTTTTCTGCATCAAGCAACAAATAGCTAAGCTCTGTGAAATTAGACACAGGACACGGACAAAACTCTACCGTGTATTCGTTTTCTGCATCAAGCATAAATGGGCCTTTAGAGGAGCTTTAGGTAATTTCTTTTGGTAGTCTTCAGGGATAGTTCTTGAAGCCAACATGCAAAGCTCTTCTTTGGATGTTAGCTGCCTTTTGTTACACAATAAATTTATGCCGTCTCTGGGTTTCTGCTTTTACTTTGCTGTTTAAACCTAATGCAGTTTTTACAAAAATCTTTTCATTTTAAGCAGCAAGCTATCCAGCATGTTGCGTTATGACGCCTCTTCTTTTCTCTTTGGTTCACTGGATGGTCCGTTTGCATTCACACTGTAAAAGAATCGCACCAGGGTTTAGTTGCAAGTGAACACTGCCCCTCTGAGTTTGCTTCTTCAGTCCACAACAGAGTGCGATTGCGAGTTAATACTACTTCAAATAAACCAAACTATCCGGTGAAGCGGGCCACATGGTGCCAGCGTGACTGTGTCCTGCTTCAAAGCTTCTTAGAGTTACCGGGCTTTACTCTGAGAGGAGCAGCCACAGAAACATCACACATACACATGCTGGTGTATAGAAGCTGGTTCAGATAATGGTTTGTAGTTTCTGATGTTCACTTATTAATGTGTGTGTGTGTGTCAGGTTGCGAGGGGATGAACGTGTGCTGCTGGTCTGTGAGCGCTGTGATAAAGCTTACCACACACACTGTCTTACGCCACCTTTGGAACAAACACCGAGCTCTGACTGGACCTGTAAGGTGAGGTGAACATCCACACATGTGAACACACACACACACACCTTCACCTGTCTCAGTGCTAAACTCATGAACTGAATCTTTTCTCCAGAACTGCAGGGTCTGTCTCCGCTGTGATGTGAGGGCATCAGGTCAGTGGGCCAATCACCCTTTCTTGTGTGAGTCATGTGACTCCGCCCTGCCCTGCCCACTCTGTGGCCACGTCCCCGACCTCAACAAGCCCCAGGAGTATTTTACATGTACCTGCTGCTATAGGTACAAACACACTCTCAAACACTTATCATGCGTTTCCTGTCACTGCAGAACAGCTGAAGCTGAAATGTGGGTGTTTCTTCTGTTACAGATGTGTCCATGTGGACTGCTCGGTCCAGGCCGGGGAGGTCAGGGCAGGGTCTGAGGGTTATGTCTGCTCCATCTGCAGGCCTCAGGAGGTGGAACTAATCCAACAAAGTCCTTCCCCATCCCCACCTACTTCCATTTCACAAATGCAAGTCCCAGGTCACACAGAAGCTCCACCCATAAGTCATATCACTCACAGTCCAGTCCAACTCACACCATCACAACCTGGTCCCACAGAGATCCAGCACAGTCCTGCACCATCTCCCTCAGACTTGCAGCAGGGTCTTGCATCATCTATTCAAGACCTTCAACACAGTCCTGCACCATCTCCCTCAAACTTGCAGCAGGGTCTTCCATCGTCTATTGAAGACCTTCAACACAGTCCTGCACCATCTCCCTCAGACTTGCAGGAGGGTCTTGTGTCATCTATTAAAGACCTTCAACACAGTCTTACACTATCTCCATCAAATCAACACAGTTCTCCACCTTCTCCCAAGGAGATCTCTCAGAGTACCCCACCTGAGGACACACAACACATTCTTGAACCATCTGTCAAAGAGCTGCACCAAGATTCTGTACCATTTGTGGAAGACCTCCAGTCCAGTATTACAGCAGCTCCTACAGATCTTCAACCAAGTCCTGCACCATCTCCAAAAGACACCAATCAAAATCCTGTACCATCCTGTGAAGAGATCCATGACAGTAACACACCATCTCCTGGAATGATCCATCAAAGTCCTGAACCATCTCCAAAGGACACCAATCAAAGCCCTGCACCCTCGACAAAGGAGACTCATCTAAGTCCTGAACCACCCACTGAAGAGATCCATCAAAGCCCTGCACCATCTCCAAACAAGGCACATCAAAGTCCTGTACCACCCCTTGAAGAGATCCATCAAAGCCCTGCATCATCTCCAAACGAGACACATCAAAGTCCTGAACCACCTCCTGAAGAGATCCATCAAAGCCCTGCACCATCCCCAAACGAGACACATCAAAGTCCTGAGCCACCCCCTGAAGAGATCCATCAAAGCCCTCCAACGTCTCCAAAGGAGACACATCCAAGTCCCAGACCCTCTCCAAAGAAGACCCATCAAAGCCCTTCATCACCTTGTGAAGAGATCCATCAAAATACCGTACCATCTCCTGAAGAGATCAATCAAAGTTCTCTACCATCTCAAAAATATGATCATCAAACTTCTGAGCCATCTCCAAAGGAGACTCATCTAAATCCTGAACCACCTTGTAAAGAAGACCATCACAGTCCTGCACCATGTCTTGAAGAGATCCATCAAAGCCCTCCACCAAATCTTGGAGAGATGCATCAAAGTCTTGAACCACCTTGTAAAGAGGACCATCACAGTCCTGCACCATGTCCTGAAGAGATCCATCAAAGCCCTGCATCAAATCTTGGAGAGATGCATCAAAGTCCTGAACCACCTTGTAAAGAGGTCCATCACAGTTCTGCACCGTGTCCTGTAGAGATCCATCAAAGTCCAGTACCATCTCCAAAGATGATCCATAAAAATCCTGGTCCAACTTCAGAAGTGATCCATCAGAGTTCTGCACCATTTCTAAAAGATGCACACCAAACACTCGAACCACCTCTGATAGAAACTCCTCAACATCCTGAAGCATCATGTGAAGAGGTCCATCACAGTCCTGCACCATCTCTTAGAGAGGCCCATCAAAGTTCTACATCATCTCCACAGGAGGTCCATAAAACTTCTCCACCAGCTCCAAAGGAGACCAATCAAAGCCCTGCACCAACTTGTAAAGAGATTCATCACAGTACCACACCATCTCCTGAAGAGATCCATCAAAGTCCAGTGCCATCTCCAAAGGAGATCCATCAAAGTCCTGCTCCTCCCGAAGAGAATCATCAAAGTCCAGTACCATCTCCAAAGGAGATCCATCAAAGTCCCACAACACCTCCCGAAGAGATCCATCAAAGACCAGTACCATCTCCAAAGGAGATCCATCAAAGTCCCACACCACCTCCCGAAGAGATCCATCAAAGCCCTGCACCATCTCCAAAGGAGATCCATCAAAGTCCCACACCACCTCCCGAAGAGATCCATCAAAGCCCTGCACCATCTCCAAAGGAGATCCATCAAAGTCCCACACCATCTCCCAAAGAAATCCATCAAAGCCCTGCACCATCTCCTGGTGAGATCAACCAGATATTTGCACCATCTCCCAAAGAGACCCATCCCAGTCCTCTTCCATCTCCTACTATACTCCAGCAACATCCTCCACCATCCTCTGAAGGGATCCAAACTAGTCTTAAGCCATCTCTTTCAAACCTTCCAGAAATTTCTGAACCATCTGCTAAAGAGATCTTTTGTAGCCCCCAACGTCCTGATGCTGAACCAGCAGAATACAAGAAAAGTCTTACCCAGTCTCCCTCAATTCCTAAAGAGGATCAGGACAGTTCTTTACCATTCCACTCTGATCCAATGGACTTTGGAGCAAGCACTTCACCATCGTGTCCTGATCATGCAGCTCTGCAGGAACGTCCTTCATCACCTCATCTTTATTCTGCAGAATGCCAAAAAAGAGGCCCCACATCTTACCTTAGTCCAGAAAAGCTTCAAGAGGGTCATACCCAGTCTGAGTCTGGTCCAAGAGAAGTTGAATTGAGTCCAGGATGGGGTAGTCCTGCATCAAGTATCCTTGCATATCCACCACCACAAAGCCTAATTCACCAGGGTCTTAGTCCTCCCAGTGTTCATCCAGGGCCTCGACCAGATGATTCTCCACACAGTCCTGAACAGGACGATGAGACCCAGAACAACACATTATGTAGTCCCTCAAACATCACCATCTCGCAGCCTCATCACACTTCTTCACAAGGACAGTTTTGTCCCACGCCAAGCAGTCCTGCACAAGTTGATGTATCATCTCACATGAGTCCTACCCAAGAGGCAGAACCAACACTGGACCAGGAGAACCCTGACTCAAGCCCTGTACAGGACATTTCTACACTGGACCAGAACTTGCTACCAGTCTGCTGCAGGTCTCTAATGACAGCCACATCACATGCAACACTGAGGCCCAGTTCAGCTCCATGTAGCCCATCTGCATCTTCAGTCAGACCCAGACCACGCAGTCTGTCACAGCCTGGCAGTCCGGTACAGCCCCACTCCACAGAAAAGAGTCCTCACCCTGACAGCCAAACACTGGAACGTAGCTCTACAGTGCTCTCTGCAGAGAGCAACCCCAACTTCCCCACCCCCTCTCATGTCCGTGCTCTGCAGACACCAGTAAGCCTTGATCACTTCAGCACTTCAGTGGAACACAGTAGCCTAACGGGGGGAGGTCCCCCTCCTGCCCATGACAGCCCGTCACTCTGTACAGAAGCTATGGAAGCAGCAAACCTTCTACCCACAACGGTTCTACCAGCTACCTGTCTTAATTCCTGCGAGGGCTCCACACCCTTGGAGAGTGACGCTGCTGAGACTGGACACCTAACCCAACCAGTCAGCCCATTGGCACCATCTTTGGGATGCAACACAGAACCAGAACTGGCTCAGCCCACCCAGACCATCTCATGTCAGGATGAAGAGATAGAGGGCCACTTGTCAAGTGAGCCAGAAACTAGTTCCAGTCCAGTTCTCACAGAGGCTATCAGTGTCTCTGATCATCAGGAGAGAACCAGTAACCCATCAGAGCTCACAGAACCTCAGATTAGTCCCACACAGCTCCATAGTTCCTGCCATCCCTCACAGACCAGCCCTGCATCTGGTACCTCCAGTCCCCCACACTGTTCTCTGACCCATACTGGATCAGCTGGTATCATTTTGGTTTCTTCAGACCATGACAACCAGGTGAGTCCCCACTATGTAGGCGTCACTCTCAGTCCACCAAGGTCTAGTCCTGCTGGTCAAGCTAGCCCTGTTCACTCAGTCCACTCAGGATCGATACAAACACAGACCACCTCAGACCACAGTCTAGCTGATGTTAGCCCACCTCATAGTCCAGCTCTGGCAGGGGAAATGCAGCATAGCCCCCCAGACAGCCCCCATCATCCCAACCACAACACAGAAGCCAGTACTGCCATTACTGGTGTACAACTGAGCCCCACATCAGGTCCAGATTTGATTCTGGCAGTTAATCCATTAATTGAGACTTCTATTCCTCCCAGTGTGGCTCACTTGGATTCTAGTCTTGTTAAACCTGCAAAACCTGACCACTCATCCATTGTTAGTCCCAACCCAGCTGGTTCGGAATCTGCCGTGTCGTTGACCCACTCACATCTAAGACCAAATTCTCCTGCTCAGACTGTTCCAAGTCATCCCAGTATAGTTTGTTCTGGTCCAGCTCAAGATGACATCACGATGCCGAATGCTGCCCTCACTAAAGAAATGCCTGCTTGCCCCTTAAGCCCCGCCCTCTCACAGGTGAGCCCTTCTCAAACAGCCTCCATTTCCTCTTCCCACACTCAAGACCCATCAGTGGACATCAGCCCAGATGCAAGTCCTGTATCTGGGCAAGTGGATTCAGTAAGTCCTGGTCCTACTAGTCCTGTTAGTCTTGGACTTGGTCCTCCTAGTCCTGCACACCCACAGCTTGGCCCTGGTCTTGATTCTCTTAGCTGCATGCTCTGTGGGGATAGTCCTGGTGAAGGTGCTGCTAGCCCTGTTCCTGCTACCCTTAGAGAGTCTGAAGCTAGTGTAAGTTCTAGTCCCAATAGTCCAGCACAACTCGGTCCAGGTTCTGGTTCCCCCCAGCTACAGACAGAAACAGAGGTGGAGTCTGCAGCTGCTGTGGGTGAGTATCAAAATATGTAGTACAGATTGTTGATGTAGACTCATGTGGTTTCTGAAGTTATAGATTTCTCCTGTTCCTGCAGATGTCACAGCAGCAGAGGAGCAGAGGGATGTTTACGAGGAACAAAAGGAAAACAGAGAAGCTTTGCATCAGCAGAAGCAGGAAGAAGAAGAGGAGGAGGAAGAACATCCTCATCAGAAAGTAACTGATAATCAAGACGATGTGGAGCCTGCTGGGACAGCAAAAGGAGAAGACCAGGAAGAGGAGGACGGCACTCGGCTTAGAATAGTTCCCGTTTGTTCTCCTTCAGGTAACCAACAACTGATACTGGTATGGTATGTTTACATTGTCCATACCAGTACCAGCCACTGGGTAGAAACGAGTCCAATCAGTCTGGCAGGAATCTCTGGAGACTCCTGAAGTGTCAGCAGACTACTAGATGTTTAACATTAGACGTTTAGTTTCTGGTTGCCATCACCTGCTGTTCTGATTCAGATGTGTTTACATGGAGGTATAGTTGTTACCATGGCGATGGGATTTTCAGCATGAAATATACTCAAGTTGAATTTAATGTTGAATGATGATTGTTTAAACTACAGTTTATACGAAGTTATAACAGAGGATCCGTTCTTCACCTTGAGTTGGAACTAGATCTTGTTGTGGCCGATGGTCTGGCCCATCTAAGAAGCTTCTAAAGCAGGGCTGTTGAGTTCCGTCCTACGATGGCTGCAATCCAGCAGGCTTTCCATGTATCCCTGCTTCAACATACCTGCATCAGCCAATCAACTTCTGCACAGTGACTAATTAATTTGAGTCAGGTGTGTTGAAATAGGGATACATGGAAAACCTGCTGGGTTGTAGCCCTTGTAGGACCGAATTGAATAGCTCTGTTCTAAACACTCCGTTCACGGCTCTAGAGTGTGACCATTTTGGATACACAAAAATTTGTCATATACAACTATTGTTTTTTATTTCCTTGGTTGCACTGGTGTGCCTAACATTTGGCAAGTCTAGATGTAGGACTCTGTAGGACATCAGTAGATCCCTATGATTTCTGAAGTTGGGACCGAAGTGATCGGATGTTGGATTGAATTCCCCGATCCACCTCACCAATCCAAAGAGGGAATTTTATGGTCCCATGTTGACAAATTATAGGTATTATAGAGGTTTAAGCCTACCAAAATACACTGCCTGGCCGAAAAGAAAGTTGCCTCCAAAACAAAAGGTCACACACTTTAATATTGTGTTGGACCTCTTTTAGCTTTGATTACAGCAGCATTCACTTTGGCTCGGTCTCAGTAAGCTTATGCAATGTCACAGAATTTATTTTTATCCAGTGTTGCATTAATTTTTCACCAAGCTCTGCTATTGATGACGGGAGAGTCAGAATGCACAAAGTCTTCTCCAGCACATCCCAAAGATTCTTAATAGGGTTCAGGTCTGGACTCAGTGGTGGCCAATCCATGTGTGAGAAGAACTTTGATCTGTTGCATATAGGATGATCACAATCTGTCTGCAATGCTATCAGGCTATTTAGTGTTCCCAGATTATTCACATACATCTTATGTCTCTTTCACACACACCCTTACATCTTACTAAAGCAGTTGTTACTCTTAAATTATAACTACCTTTGTTTTTATTTAGTTTATGAAGCAGCTACAGACATTGTCTTTGACTATAAATTATCTTGAAAAAACATTTAAATTGGATTGATTTTGTTCATCGGTAGCAGAAACTTTTTTTTGCTGGTGCCCCCAAATTAAAAAGTTAGGTGCACTAGTGCAGCCAATTAAAATAGTTAGTCTGGAGTCCTCCCATGTGTGCTTCTGCTTTCAGTTCTGGTTCTGTTTGTTCTGGACTGAGACTCTGGATCTGTGCTTGGACCTTCAAACTGGGCTAATTCTGTGGTGTTCTGGTTTAACTGGTTCTGGCTTGTGTTTCTGCAGGAGTCCAGCTGATGGGAGACCAACAATCTGCTGCCTCCCCTCTCCTCCCACAGCAAACTCCTCCCACCTCCCACCACCCACCCTCACCTCCCTGTGCCTCACCTCCTGCCTCCCCCTTTACTTCACCACAGTCGCCTCCTTCATCTCCTCCAGCTGGCTCTCTGGAGGCATCCTCCTCATCCTGCTCCCCTTCTCACAAGACTGCCTTACCCTCCTCTCCCCCCCGGACCACCCCCCCATCCACAGAGAATCTTCCCCAGGATGAGGAATCCACCAGTGTAGGAGAAGAGGAGGCAGGGATGGAGGACAAAACTCTGCTCTGTAATGACAACCAATCACAGAACCAGTTTGAGCCTGTTGCCATGACACTACCCACCAAAGATGAGCATCAATCACGTACTGAGCCTTCAGATAAGGAGGAGCTGCAACAGCCAATGAATGAGAAAGAGGAACCTGAGGAGGAGGAGGAGCCGGTGAGCCCCGTCCTGGACCTAGACCCCTCTTTAGACATGGAAGTGATGGAGCTGATGACCTCCTCACTCCCTCCCTCCCTCCTGCACCTGTCTTCTCCCAGTCCACCTCTTCCTTCCCGCAGAGGGAAGGGGCAAAGCCTTAGGCCTCCTCCCTTCTCCTCCAGGCCTTCAGATGACCTCTCTATTCGCCTGAGGCAGTCGCCCTTCTCCACTGAGGCCTCCCCTGAGACCTCCCCTGCCAGAATTCCCATCACGCCGCCTCCCCTCACCCCGCCCTCACCTCCCTACAAGTCCTCGCCCCCATCCAGAGAGTCTCCTCCTCTGTCCAAGGTAAACCTAACGACCAACACTTGTAATGTCTCTGGGTGTCCTTCCCCTGTTGACTGACCTCAAGTTCTGTTCTTATCCCAGGTTCCTCCCACAATGCTGTTCCCCTTCACTCCGAAGATCGGCATGGGGAAACCAGCCATCTCCAAGAGGAAATTCTCCTCTGGCAGAGCCCGGGGCAAGCAGGTATGTATGTCCTGGTCTGAATCTGGTTCTGGAGAACAGAGTTCTTCACTTAATGTTTTGATTGATCTGCCAGTAGTCATGTGTTTAGTTCACACTGATTGGCTGTGTGATGTTACAGGTATAAAGTGTTCAGTCAGACATGTTGACTGAAGTAAAACGAAAGATTAAGATGAGATGAGAAGCAGCAGATTGATCAGGCAGTTAAATTGATGGTTATTATTGTCAGTTTCACCATTAATGTAAGAGTTCCATCTACGTGGACTGTGTTCATGTTCACCATGGTAACCAAGACAGGAAGCAAGCCTTCTCCACATAACACACACAAGTGTTCAAGGTTTTCTCCTACAGAGCAGCCAAAGCATGACTAATCACCCAATACTGAGTGTGTTCTCCTGACCTGTCAACGTGGACTCGCTGGATCTCTGTGGGTCGAACCATCATTATCACACCATTAATGTTCTTGTTGGAGTTGGGGCCTCCGTGGACTGGACTTGTTTGCGCTTTAATAACTATTTGACTGAGAAGGACAACAATCTACACCTTCATCAAAACCTGGTCGCTTTTCCACCATTTTCATTTCATTGGACCACTTTTAGTTGGTTGTAACTAGAACCAGACTGATATTATATTTTTGTAACCAAGACTGATATTTTTTAATTCCTGTACAGATTATCTTCCCCTATACTTAAAACACCTCAAATGTGCTTCTCAAACACACAAGACAAGGTGAAACAAATAAGTTTTGCAGGTTAACAATATTAACTTCGAAAGGAATCAAATAATATTTATAAAACTAATTTACACTGAAATTTCCAACTCTGAGAAATGCTGCATACTAAATCTTGAAGAAAATGCCACTTTACTAGTAAGTAATAATGCTTTAGACAGTTCTACCCAGTTTTAGTAGTTTCATCATCTCCTTAGATGTTTTCTTTTCTTAAAGCCAGTAATTAGACCCTTCTGAAACTTGTTGCCCGCGGAAACAATTTATTTTTTATCTTATAACTTTTATTCTCTTGATTAAATTACTGTAACAACTGTAACGTTTCCCCTCAGAGATCAGTGAAGTATTTAATATTCAGATTTATGTTTAGGAATATGTAAACATCTATAGTTTATTGAGTGAAAACATTTGTTTTAAATGCCTAACCTCATGTCTTAACCAAATATATTGTCATTTAACACCAGAGTCCAAACACACCTTCTCCCTGATGACTTTAATTCACAGTGAGCCCATATATGTGACCGTCACGGTCCGTCATCAGGGAGTAATTACATTTAATTTGAATAATTATTGTAAAAATAGGATCTGACGCATAAACCTGCATTACTTAATTTAGATATTTGAAAAACTCTTAATATAAAATCATAAAATGGATAGGTAATATTGACAAGAAAATAGCACATTCTTAATATTTTTAAAACATCCGGTCTTTGTTGAACAGGGCGGCACCTGCAGTCATAACATTAGCTGCTAATAACCTGCAACCTAGACAACATGTGAATGCTTTACTCTATTTATATTCCCACTTCCTGCTGCTACGTGCCACTATGTTTCTGTTGTGTTACGCTCACGTTGTGACTACGTTGTGGCCATCTTGTTTTAATGTCTGCCTTTAAAAAGACTAAATAGAAACACTTTTTTGCACATGTGCAGATTCGAGGGATTTTTTTTCTTCAAATATGGCATCATCTCAGCAAGAGAAGCTGATTTTGGGTGGAAATTGTGCTGCTTTTTGCACATGCGCAGATGTAAAAAGACTAAATAAATCAAATATATGGATCCACATGGACGCCAACATCTGGTAATAGAGAAAAATCTACATGTGTAAATCCAATTTTTCTCATTAGCACTTATTTGATAAAGGATATCAGATTTTGTGCTTTAAATTAGAAATCAGGTAATGGTCAGATTTTTGGTGTGCATGTAAGCAGGCTCACTAAACCAGTTTACTCTCTCAACAACAACAATTTCTCAGCTAAGTGCATGTTATGTTATTTAGCTAGCTGGTTTGACATGATGCTAAAAACAAATTAGTTGTTCCTGAGCACATGCAACATTGATTTTTCATATCAATATCAGTCATTAACATTGCTAATTAGCCACTCCTCTGTGTGATATATAAAAGGAAGATAATGAGTTTACTATTTTGTTTTATATATTACGAGGCATGCTGGATGTTTCTTCTGAACATATTCTCAGCGTCATCTCACCAATGTATTGTGAAGTCCACAGTGTGTGTGTGTTTCTGGTCACAGTGACTATTGCGAGCTAACACTAAAAACTTTTGTAATAAGAGTTAATATCGGTCCGGTTCTAGTTGAGACCACTGCAAACCAGGAACTTCCTACTGAAGATGCAGTTGTGGAGACTCGACTGTCTTTGTTTCTGGTAAAAGTTGCTCAGTTTTCCTCACTTTCCAACATCAAAAACAGAACTTTAACTTGATGTGTCCCACCTGCTGCCAGTTGCCATGGTAGTGAGATCATCACCCCACCTGTCAGCGGTCACAATGTTATGGTTGATCAGTGTGTACATGTTACTTTAAACAAAGAGCGGAACAGCTTTACGAAGAGAAAGTCAGACTCCGAAAGGACCCAAACTAGATCGGACCAAACAACATCAGTTGACTGTGAGGACGTCCAACACGATCCGGTCGGGTTCCTGTGTCTTCATCCTCATCCTCACCTGTCAGCCACTAATTCTGCATCCAGGCTTTCAGCATGTTGGATCACACACATGCGCGCACACACAAACAGCTAGAGCATGTGTTCAGGCATGAAGCAGATCAGCTGATCAGTTGAAGCTTCTCAGTATGACAGCATGTTCTGAATTGCATGTGGTTGTGATAGTAACGTGGTCTCATTATGACATTGTTAATTTATTCTGCCTGATTTGTTTGGGTTTTTTTTTTTTTTTTTTTCACTTTGAAATTTTGTTTTGGAGCTGTTGCATTTATGTTGCTGCATTTTGTTCCCCTCCTCTTCCTCCTCCTCTTCCTCCTGTCATCCGTTTCTTTGGCCTCCTCTTCACCTTCATACACTTCCCTACTCCTCCTGCCTGACATAGGGTTCGTGGTGGAGCAGTCGCAGGGCCCTGAGCCCCCCCTCGTCCTCCCAGGATTCCATGGGGGAGGGAGGGTGGGATAGCCCTAAGCCCCACCCACCGGATTCCCCCCTGTGGAGCATGAGAGTGGTAAAGAAGCATACCTAACTCTGATTGGCTGTAATTAACGGTGTGTGTGATCTGACATGTTCTTGGTGAGGAAAACAAATGCACCCTTACTCCCTGACTGGACTAACTGTGTGTGTTTTTGTGTGTGTGTGTGTATGTAAAGGTAAGAGATAAAAAGTGAAGTGTTCAGTTGTCAGATTAGATTGTAGTTTGTGTGTTCTGAGAGATCACAGGAAGTGGTGTCCTAAGACGTTGGTTAAAAGTTAAGCACCTTTTTTAGCTGGTTTTATTCTGTTGACTGAGCAGCCTGAGATCATTAGATCTTCCTTTATGCTCCCTTTACACATGCAAATTACTATGTGCATGTCAAACATTGTCAAATGTCACTTCCTTCAAACTTTTGTGCATTCTTTATGTTGGCATGGTTGTTAGTAAATGTACCCACTTGGTCAGTGGTCGTTTTGGGAAGTGTCGTCCCTAACGATCAGCCACTCCCTTTGGTCTTGGTTTGGTTAAAAACCGTAATTGCTGAATGCGTGTTTAGTTTTTTTTTGTTTTGTTTGTTTGTTTGCTTTTTTTGTACACATAAGCAGATGTAAAATAACTATATAAATCAGATATATGGGTCTACATGCACTAAAACATGGGTGCACTGGAGAGAAATGTAGGTGTGTTCATCTAATTTCTGATAATCAGATAACTGCTCTTGTCTCAACCCCAGCAGAACGTAGTGAGTGCTACAGAACAATGTCGTAACATCTTTTTGTGCAGAGTTCACTCCTCTTCTGTTGGTTTTACTTAGAGGCTAAAGTAAGACCGTATTTTTTATGGTGAAGTGAACATGAAATCTTCAGGAACCAATCTGCGAGGGTTTGTATTGACAGGAAGGCGGCAAAATATCTGGAGGTTCAAAAACTAAAAACGTTTCCATGTTAACGGCTGAGTGATGTTACAAAGTGATGGTTTGATACACGCCCAACACACACACACCTCTCCCCCCTTATTTCTTTTCCTCCTCCTCTTTCCCCTCCTCTTCCTACTCTTTCTCCCTCCTCCCCTAGGGTCGTGGTTCAGGGTTTCCAGGCAGGAGGAGATCCAGAGGAGGTGGTATAGGGGGAGGAAGAGGAGGCCGAGGAAGAAGCCGGCTGAAGACTCAGGACAGTTTGATTGTGGCGCCTGGAGTAAGGACACACACATATATACAAATAAAGTTTATATATGTATCACCATGGTAACATCTAGCTGTGAGTCAGATGATGTCAGTATTAATTACTGCTGTGTGTGTGTCAGTGTGAGTATGTGGAGGCGTTCCAGATAAAGGAGGAGGAGGAGAACTCAATGCATAACACAGTGGTGATGTTCTCCACGTTGGACCACTTCACCCTCAGACAGGTACTCTCACCTGTGGAACACACACACACCTATGAAGGTCTTCACTGTTTTGAATGAAACAGGTTGATGTTCTGTGTAATAAATGTGTGTGTGTGTGTGTGTGCACGCACGCAGGACATGTGTGTGGTGTGCGGCAGCTTTGGTCAGGGCGCTGAAGGCCGACTGTTGGCATGTTCTCAGTGTGGACAGTGTTACCATCCCTACTGTGTCAACATCAAGGTCAGTACTTTATAATCTGATTACTTCACCTGGTTCCTCTGGAAGTGATTCTCCTGTAATCAGAATACTCTCTATTCAGTCAGAATACTGACCCGGTTCTCTTGAGTCAGAGTACTGTTCTGCTACAGGTTATCCTTTTATGATCAGACATTTGCATAACTGATCGATTTTAATCTGATTACTCTGAAGTGTAATCTAATTACACATTTAAGCTAATTACTGTTTCTATTAATCTGTTTCCTTAAATTGTAATTGTAATTACTTTTTAAATCTAATAACTTTCTTTATTAATTTGTTTCCTGAGCTGTAATCTGATTCTTCCCCCTTTTTTTTGCTTGTAATGTGATTACTATTAACTATAAAGTGTTACTTCTCTGTGATTTGACTCTTAGTGTAATCTGATTACTTTGTGGTCTGTAGATTACACGGGTTGTCCTGACCAAAGGGTGGCGCTGTCTGGAGTGCACAGTGTGTGAAGCATGTGGCGAGGCCAGTGACCCCGGGCGTCTGTTGCTATGTGACGACTGTGACATCAGCTACCACACCTACTGCCTGGACCCGCCCCTCCACACGGTGCCCAAAGGAGCCTGGAAGTGCAAATGGTGGGTTCAGCTGTCAATCATCCTGTCTGTCTTTGTGTGTTTGCTTGTTTCCTCATGTGTGTAGTTTTTCTCCTCAGGTGTGTGTGGTGTGTTAAGTGTGGCTCCACCTCCCCGGGCCTGCACTGTGATTGGCAGAGTAATTTCAGCCTGTGCGGTCCGTGCAGCAGCCTGAGCCGCTGTCCTGTTTGCCAGAGAACGTACTCTCAGGACGACCTCATCCTGCAGTGCCAACAGTGTGACCGGTAACACACACACGTTCTGGTTAATGTGCCCTGTAGAGACTCAGAGTTCCGGCCTCCTGGGTCACTGTATTTCTGTCTGTTCAGGTGGGTCCACGCTGTGTGTCAAGGTCTGACCACAGAGGAGGAGGTGGAGGTGGCTGCTGACGAAGGCTTTGACTGTTCGCTGTGCAGAACACATGGCCGCAGTTCCTATGGTACATACATGAACCGCTTTCACTCTGGTACTGTGTTATTTTTATTGTAAAATGGAGCACTGATGTGTGTTTGTTGCAGGGAGTTCAGAAGCTTTGGCTCCCTACATGCCGCCGATCATCTCCAGGATAAGAGAACCGGGTCAGTACGTCCACTTTTTAATGTCTGAAGTGAAGTAAAGATGATAGAGGATGCTAAGAATCACAACTTCATGATGAAATGTGTTTTTGCAGACACAAAGACATACACACAGGACGGAGTGTGTCTGACAGAGTCAGGTCTGTCTCACCTGCAGTCTCTGGTCGAGCCTCTGACTTCACCGCGCAAGTATCGCAGGTAAAGCCAGAGCCCTGTTCCTCTACAGGTGAGTGTCGGGTGTGTCAAACTGACCAGCTGCTTCCTGTGTTCAGGTGTAAACCCAAACTGAAGCTCAGGATCATAAACCAGAACCGTGTGTCGGTCCTGCAGACTCCTGAGCCCGACCTGCCCACTGAGCAGGACCACAGCAGAGGTCAGTCCCTCATATGCGTATCTTTTTATCGTCCTCAGGACTCTTATTATCCATAAACACACATCCTGATGTTGGATGTGATGCAACAGCAAAATAATCAGGATTCAGTTTTGTAAATTATGAAAACATCTTCATCTGTCTGTTCTCCAGGTGAACTGGGGTGTGACATGAAATCTGACTCGAGCCCAGAGCGAGACCACACCCACAACGATGATGCCAGTAAGGAGCCCGATATCACCGATGGCAACAAGAAGAGGAAGCGGAAACCCTACCGGCCTGGTGAGAAAGTGGAGGAACAAAAAATAAACCTGTCACAGAGAAAAGAGGGCGTGTCTATGTGAACATGATGGAATATCTTCCACCTGTCTCTGTGTCTCAGGTATCGGGGGGTTCATGGTTCGACAGCGTGGGGGGAAGGCCGGTCTGAGCAGAATCAAATTGTGCAGGAAAGATTCCACAGAGCCGCTGCAGGGTCAAGATGAAGGTGAATCGCCTGTTATTGTGCCTCCTTTTTGTATACATCTGTGCTGATGTCAGGGACTCACCGACAAACTGTGGACTTGATTCCTGTCAGGTGTCATGGATGCTGACGTTGCCATGGAAATGCCCCCTGATGCCAGCCAGGCGACGGAGAAGGTGAAGAAAAGGTACAGGAAGAAAAAGACAAAGCTGGAGGAGGCCTTCCCATTATACCTCCAGGTAACACACACACACACAGATACATACAATGAGTTTTTTATTGGTGAATTGCAGAGTTCTGATTGGATCTCTCTTTCTCTGTCCAGGATGCCTTTTTTGGTCGCGATCTTCTGGAGCGCAGTCGGCAGGTGGACTGGAGGGTAGGACCAGAGGCATCAGGCAGCAGCCAGTCAACAATGGTTGAAAGAAAAGCCCCCGCCCATGTGGTTCATGGTCCCTCCCCCACTGGGCTACTGGTAGCAACCAACAAGAAGCAAAGAATTCTGTGTGAGTTTCTTCGTTGTTTGTTAATCATCATTTTATAAACATTTTTTCATCTGTCATTTGTGTTTGATTTGTTGTGTCGGCCTGAATATCGGACTGATCGTTAAACTAGTCTGTGTTTATTTAACGGGATTTGGAAAATGGGTTAACTCTCCAGTGATTCACTGATGATGACACAGTTTTTATAAAACAGTAACCAGAACTTCAGAGCGAATGTACACAGAACTGCAGTGTTCTGGAAGAAATGTTTTCAACGTAAAAGCAGTCATGGACAGAATTTCACACCTTCGCTTGTAGATTTCCAAACTTTTTCACACATTTACATGTTTCTAACGTGATGTGAAAAGTGGCCCTGGGGGAAAAAGAAAAAAAAAACAGTAAAAATATGACTTTGGAAAAGTCTGGAATTTTGTTCTGGAAGTTGTAGGAGCTCAGAGCAGAGTCATGTTGCATGTCCAGGCCTGCGCTACACCCTGACTCATGTGTGTTTGTTATTATGAAAAACGTGTGTTTGTGTGCGTGTGTGTTGCCATTCAGCCATGTCAGAAGATGCTCTCATGGATCTGTCCGACGTCCTGAACACTGACCCTCACATTCTGGCAACAGGACACACAGGTACAAACACACACACTGGTTTTCATCATCACCATCATCATCCTTTCACTGCTCCGTGTGTGTGTGAACAGAGTTCTCTCTCAGGTGACGGTGCTGACTGTCAGATGGTTGTTGTGTGTTTTTCAGGTCAGTTCCAGGTGGAGCGCTCCCTCTCGCCGTTTGGTAAGATTCCACTAGAACTCCCCTTCCTCCTCCTCTTCCTCCTCCTCTTCCTACTGCACAGCTGTGGACTTGTTAAGTTCCAGAAGCTGCATGAAGACTGATTTTTTCCTGATAGTTGTTCACACTGAGCTGACAAACACCAGAGGACCATCATACAATAATCTTCCTCTTTTTCTTTTTCTGCTGCTTCTCTTCCACCTCTGGATTATTTAAACCCCCCATTTCTTCTTCTCCTGCAGAAACCAGACTGCTGCTCCTTCTGCTTCCTGCTGTCCATCTCTCCATCTCCTCTCTCATCTGTCTGGCTAATCTGTGTCTGTTTGTTTTTCTCAGCTGGTCTGGACATCAGCCCCGTCACAAATGACCCTGCTTTGTCTTCTGAGGCTGGGGGAAGTAGTGGGCGTGGCCAGAGGACAACGCAGGACGAACCTCTGGATGCCATCTTGAGTCCTGAGCTCGATAAGATGGTCTCAGACGGTGAGATTAAAAAGTGTCAGTGTGTGATGTTGATAATCAGACTTTGTGTTGTGTGGCTAAACTGAGCAGCTGACTGATGTGTTGTCTCATTATGCTTCAGGTGCCATCCTCAGCAAACTGTACAAGATCCCAGGTAAGGCTGAACACACCCATCTCACCTGTGTATAGCACAGGCCTGAACGATATGGAAAAAAATCTTATTGCAATTTTCTGACCAGTATTGAAATTTAATCTTTTCAATTCCAGCTTCCATACAGTGTTCATGCATAAATATGTTTTTTACATGAGATGAAGGATTATCACATGAGGTGACATCAGAGTATGAATTGTTTATATTCTGACGCAAGGACTCAAAGTTGGGATTTGAATGGCTTCAGTTACAGTTCAGTTACTACAAGATGCAACCTGTGACCAAAACACTGAAGTGTCCTCTAGAACAGGTTCATGCTTTGTCCTTGTAGAAAAAACTAAACAGTCTGATGTTTGCACCTCATTTATCTTTACATGATTTCTGTTTGGACAAGCTGAGTTCGTCCTGGTGCTGCACACACAGAGACACATGCGCTCAAGTGCATGTAGGCATGCTCCAACAGACAGAAAACATATGTTGGAAAATATGTCACTTCAACCCAACTTGTGGCACTTCTCTTTATTGGGGCTGGTCTAATGTGGTCTAGGTTCCCAAGAATTCAGTGGAATCGCCCTTTATGCTCAGCATTGTTTATTTACAGTCCTCACTCTAGAGAAGTGAGGACTGTTTAGCCGAGCATACTGGTCACAGCTGCGAGGACATTGATCTACATATGTGTACATGTTGTGGATTGATGAGCTCTTATGATTCTCTGCTTGCAAATACTGTGTTATTCCCTCACAGTGCAGAAATGCCTCCTCGTTATGTGTTTTCACCAGTGAGCGGTCAGTTTTCAAGTGCAACCCTTTTGGAAATGTTGTATTGGAATGTCTATGCAACTTGTAAAATCTAAAGCAACTTATCTGCAGCTCCCTTTCCTGTCAGCAGACTCCACAACGGACTCCCTGTTCACGTGCAGAGCAGATGTCTGACAGCAGAGTAGCTACTGCTGCTGCATTTCCGAAGGCGGCAATGCCTGTTCAATTATGAAATTTTAATTCTCAACATTTTGCCGGCGTGGCGCTAACAATATAGCCGTGGTGGCCCACCACAACTGAGTTACTATAGGGGAAACGCTGGAGTTATGCTGAAAACTTCATGTCCATCACAGAGACGCAGTTGAGCAAGCTGAATCTACGTCATTGTAGGAATTTCTGAGTCATATTACAGCTTAAATTGGATCCAGTATTCTTTGTAGTTTTTATTAACGTCGACATGTTATCTGAGATCTGAACTTTAAGAAGTTTTTGAGCTACTCCACTCAGCAAAACCATCTTTATTCACAACATCAGGACAAGCTGGACCGTTTTCTGTTCCTGTTTTTTGTGTCCATGAAAATGTGACTCCACAGATGAGTGCAGCTGTCACATGATATTTTAGGTCTTGACCTATTCTGACTGGGTTTTTTTGGATTGGTGTTATATTCTTCTCATGGTTATTTATATCCAGGGCTTAGAGGATTACCCACTTTTTGTGTTTCTGCGGTGCATGTGGTATTGTCCTTCTGTTATTGTGTTTTGCTTTTTGTACAAAGGATGTTAAAATTTAAAATTGTTAAGCCCTTGGCATGAGGAGGTCTTACTGCAGGAAAAATGCTGTAACAGTGTGTGTTTATGTGTGTGCGTTCAGAGCTGGAGGGGAAGGATGTGGAGGAGGTCTTCACTGCTGTTCTGAGTCCAGACAGCAACAGCCAACCAGAACTGAGTCAGCACACACACTCTGCTGCTGGGACCAAGGCGCACACACACACCACGGGTACGCTCACTATAACACACGCACTCGACTCACTGACGCAGGTAACTTATCAGGTGTTTTGATCGTTTGTCTCCCAGCAGTAGCAGCATTTCCTCGCCTGCCACTGATGAATGGCCTGATGCCGGCTGCTCCACACTTTCCCAATGCTCCCATGATGCCCAGCGGGGCCCAGGGTCAGGCTGGTTTTAGGATGCCAACTCCTGAGGGCCCTGTGGCTGCTCCGGTCCAGGGCCCCATCCCTGGGTCGGCCTCAGCCAGTCAGGCACTGGCAGGAGAGGGCGAGCAGGATGCACTGTCGACTGCTCAGAGGAGCATGTTGAAGTGGGAGAAGGAGGAGAGTCTTGGAGAGATGGCTACTGTTGCTCCAGTCCTCTACTGCAACACAAACTTCCCACAACTGAAGCTACAGTATCCTGGTATATATACACACACACACACCCACACACACAGTTTCACTGCTGTCTGATACACTGTGATTATTATACTCTTTGTCTCAGATTGGCCCACCAGAGTGAAACAAATTGCCAAGCTGTGGAGGAAGGCCAGCTCTCAGGACAGAGCGCCGTATGTGGTGAGTCCTAGCTCCTCTTCATCACCTTGTAGCCGAGCTACTAAATGATCCAGAGTTCTGATCCAAAGATTGTTTAGCACTTAGAGATATTCAAAATGTAAAATACAGTACTTTTATTATTATTATTAGTAGTAGTATTAATTTATCCTCCCCATTGCAAACATTTTGACTGGAAATCGAACAAAATGCAGAAAAATCCAAAGAAGAGCTTTTTGGAAAGTCCTTCAAAAAGTCTGAACAATTCCTGAAGACTACTTGACTAAAGGCACATTTATGCTTTGGTTACACTCGTAATTTGATCCGTTTTCACGGAGCTTAGCTATCCGTCACTTGACGCAGAAGATGGAGCAATACTACTGGAAATCACAAGCAGTGCTGAGAAGAATAGCTGAAATGCGACCAGGGAAAGAAACAAACCAGAGAGGAAGAGAATCAGGAAGGGACCAAAATAGCAGAAGAAGAATGAAGACGAGCTCAACAACTGTAGAAATTGCACGAGCTTTGGAAGAAAGACTATATGTGAGTGTTTCGGGTGTGTTGGGTGGTGGGAAAAACAACAGCGATGCATTACTGCTGCCAAACAGTGCCTGAAACCGACATGTGAAACTCACTAGTGTGAACTTTGAACTCAGCACTGCCCACTAGTGGGGGAACTGACTTAACAACTAAAGCATTGCAAAACACGCATGGAAGAATGGCGATGTATGACAACATTTGAAACAGTCATTGCTATTTATGTATGTAAAGGAGCATAAATGGGCTTTTAGAGAAGAGGTTTTTTTTGTGTGTGTTACTATTATCTGTCAAATCTTAAAGGCCTACTCCATAACTTAAGAGGGTTCAGAATGTGCTCTAACCTGCTGTTGTAGTACATGAGGACACTTACTGTTAGAAAATGCCAAACTACATCTTGTTTTCTCTCTGCAGCAAAAAGCACGGGACAACCGGGCGGCCCAGCGCATCAACAAGGTGCAGCTGTCCAACGACCCACTGAAACGTCTGCAGCCTCCACAGCAGCCGCAGCCACTGGGACCCTATGACCCCGTATCCATGGAGACAGAGATGGCTTTCAAGGACCCACTGAGGCCTAGAGAGTCCGAACAGGAGCAGGAGTGGAAGTTAAGACAGGTCAGTGTGAGTGTCATGAAAACATCATCACTAGTCTTCATTTTCAGTTGGATCCAAATACAACCAGTTTGGAGTCATGATAGCTGTAAAGCTGATCCAGAGGTACCAAGATTAAGAATTCAGTTAGTGAAAAGGATCATGTCAGGGTCATTTAGAATACATCTGTTTGAAGGATGCTAACCAATGACGCACTTCTGGAATAAACTGCTTTTCATTTCCGAAAGACCTCACAGTGGGTGTGATCTGTCTGATCTGAGAATAGAGTCTGAGAACAGCTCATACTGGGTGACACTTCCAGAAGAATTGTTGAGCGTCACTCATGTTGTCTGTCCTCCTCCTCTTCCTCAGCAAATGCGTCAGAAATCGAAACAGCTGGCAAAGATAGAAGCGACTCAGAAGCTGGAGCAGGTGAAGAATGAGCAGCGGCAGCAGCAGCTGATGTCCAGCCAGCGTCTGTCTGAATGTTTGTCTCCAGATGCTGGCAGCCGCAGCCCACTCACCCCGACCCAGCAACCTGTTCCTGGGGGCGACATCTCCCCACTGCACTCGGCATCGAGCAGGCAAAACCCGCAAATGCAAGGGAGTTCAGGTTTAGGGCCACCAGATGATGTCTTCCTCCGACCTCAAGCTCCTCCCCCTTCAGGTTTTTCCTCACTTCCTCACTCCCCTCAGACTTCCTCTCCTCTCCACCAGCCCCCATCCTCCCCCCAGATGTTCTCTCCACCCTCCTCACGCCCTTCGTCGCCTTGGGACCCCTGCAATAAAAAAGCAGGGACTCCTCGTCCCACCTCCTCCCAGTCGGGGGGTGCTCCAGCCACTCAGCAGCTTTCTCGCGGCTCCCTCAGTGCCTCCCCTGCCCACGACGTCTTTGGATCTCCTGCGCCATCCCCCGACTCCAATACTTCTGATGCCCCTCGGGCCCCCACAGCCCAACCAGGTAACTCCTGTAGTCTCCTCCTTTTCTCCTTCTTCTCCTTGTTTTCTCTTCAGATTAACACCTTCTGTTTTCTCCTTGCAGGGCTTCAGCAAAGCAGAGCAGGTATGATGAGCCCCTCCTCTGGCTCCGCCCCTGACCTGTCTGTCAGACATGTTGGCATGCGAACAGCTGAAACCACCCAGAGGATGAACATCCGTGGGGACCTCATCCAGGGGGTAATCTTTAAAGCCCCCATGCCCCCCCAACATCAGGCTCAGCAGGAGGTGTTTGGCAGCTTAGGAGGAGGAAGGAGGGATCCGCCCATACCCACAGACCTAGGCTTCACCATTTCCCAGACACAGGAACCGATCTTTCCCTCCAGCCCACTTTCAGGCCTCGGTTCCCCCCACCGCAGCCCCTACGCTCAGAACCCTGGCACCCCCAGACCGGACTACAGCCAGCAAACCAGTGACCACTTCTCCCAGCAATCCCCTCTGAGTTCCCGGCCATCCCCTGACCCCTACAGCAACCCTCAGACCCCTGGTACCCCACGCCCCCACTCAGATCCAACCTACCTCACCACCCCTCCTGCACTAAGACTAGACCAGTACAAGCAGCAGCCCGCCAACCGCCGCCCATCCCCCTCCCACCCACCGCTGGACCCTTACAGCTCTAGCCCAGGAACTCCCCGCCCCTCTGAACGCTTTCCCCGCTCACCAGGAAACCAGCGCAGCACAGACCCATACTCCCAGCCTGTAGGGACACCGCGGCCCTCACCTGACCCATACATCCAACAGCCCTCCACACCTCGGCCCCAGAAGACCCACGAGTCCTTTAGTCAGGCTCCAATGGAGAGTTTCAGCACCCAGCCTGCAGCCTGTGGGTCATCCCCTCTAACCTCAGGACCATCTACAGAGCTGGGGTCCTTTCCCCCGACACCCCACCAGGTAACAGCTCAGTCCTCATCTGTCTCACATGTGGTACAATCAGAGAGCCAAACTTCAGACCACTGAGCCCTAAGCAAAGGTTCTGTATCCCTGCTGAGGCCAGCTACTAAGCTGACCAATGATAAATAAGATAAGGTACCTTGCTTTATGATGGAAAATCCTTCATTCATAAAATCTAGCAGTTTTACAACAACTTAAATATTCATTCACTGTTTAAAAAGTTTAAACAATGAATGAAGAGTGCTTAATAGTCTGAATTTTGGGCTTTTTACACCACCATACTCTTAACCCTCCTCCTTTTTTTTCCTCCTCCTCATCATCTCCTCTGTGGTCAGATACAGCAGTCTCCAGTACGACAGCAGCAGCAGGACCAATTTCCCAGAACACCCAGCAGTCAGACCCCAAAGCACCCTGGGATATCGGAGGAGGGCGGGTTCTCCAGCCTGTCATGTCACGCTCCGGGTCAAGACCCATTTGAGCCAGGTCACATGACCCCAAGCTCCACACAGACTGACAAGATGCCAGCCAATGAAATCTCAGCATTAAGCGTGGCTTCTTTAGATGGACCAATGAGTGTGCTTCCTCAGCTGGGTGACACAGAGGAGAAACTGAGACAGGTTCTTCTTCGACTTTACTTACAGACAGTTTGGCTGAACGATGTCGTGTCACTGGAGACTCAGCTGCTTCTTTCTGTCTTCTCTCTGCTCCTGTGCAGCGTCAGCGGCTCCGGCAGCTCATCCTGAGGCAGCAGCAGCAGAAAAGCGCCTTACGGCAGGAGAAAGGTCTGCAGGAAGCGGCCTCTGCTCCTGCACTCCCCCTCACTGCTGGTTCCACCACTCCTCTTCATAGCTGGGCCCAGGAGGACTCTAACTCCGCCGCTCCTCCAGCAGACCTGTTTGGACGTCCTCCTCCCCCTTACCCTGGCACAGTAAGACCTCCTGCTCCCAGGTTTCCTGGGGGTTTCTCTGGGGAGCAGCAGAGGGGCTTCACCCCCGGTGAGGCTCCTTTTCCCAGGCAGAGCCTACCCAGAGAGCTGGGTGTTAGAGGACCAGGGTTGAGGTAAGAAAAGACCTGGTTCAGATCCCGTCTGAGGATCAGATCTGATTTTAACTCTCCTCCCGTTCTCTGTCCAGATTCAGTGTTCCTCCTGGAGCACCAGCAGGTCTTCCCGAGTCCTTCCTGCGTCCTCCCCAGGGAACGCTGCCTGAGCCTGGACTCAACGTGGTGGAGGGAAACCCTGTCGTGATGAGGAGGCCGATGCCCACAGAATTCACCGGGATTCGACCCGTTATGGCTCCAAACCCCAACATACATGTGATGGCAGGTCAGGACACACTGATCGAGTCCAAACCAGATCAGACTAACTTGAACCAACATTCAGGTGAAGGTACTAGTGTCACTATCCAACTGACAAGGTTTTCCTCATTCATGATGTGTCCCCCACCCCCAGGTGTCCCCCAGCCCTTCCTCCCTCACTCCGTCCCTGTCCAGCAACACAATACCATGCCTTACATCGAGCTCCGTCACCGTGCTCCAGAGAGCCGCCTTAGGTTGCCCTTCACAATAACCATGACCCCAGACCCCAGAACCCCACTCCTGCACACCAGAGACCCCCAGTCTATCCTGGTCAGACCCAGTCCAGCCAGGATGGGTGAGACGGTGCTGGGCCAGCAGATGGTGATGGGAGGTGGGGTTGTACATCAGCTGAACCAACCGGACCAGCAGCATCTGGGTCACACAGTGCTGACTCAGAGCAGTGAGGCGGCTCTCCCAGGACCTGATGGTATGGAGGAGCACCTGGAGGGGGAGGACTCAGCTGTTAAGGATCTGGAGGATGTGGAGGTCAAAGATTTGGTTGATCTCAACCTGAACTTGGACCCTGAGGATGGTAAGAACACACATAGTTTGTAGAGATCCTGCAGGTTGAAGCGTACCTGTGTCATGTACATCACTTCTGTTCATTACCACCTCAGGTAAAGAAGACCTGGACTTGGGTCCTAATGACCTCCACCTGGATGACTTCCTGCCATCAGGGAAATTCGACCTGATAGCCTACGCTGACCCTGAGTTCAACCTCGAGGACAAGAAGGACATGTTCAACGAGGAGCTGGACCTTGGGGAGCCGGTGGAGGAGAAGGAGGGGGCAGAGCGGAGGAAGAGTGACTCTCATCTCCTGGAACAGGTGAAGCAGGAAGTGAAAGACGCTGTGAAAATGGATGGTGGTCCTTCTGTATCTCAGCACCCTGCAGCTCTTGGAGCTCCAGGAGCCGAGGCAGCAGCTTCCTCTGCCCTCCTCATCAAGGTGGGACCATCTCTAGCGTCACTTCTGATCAATAATGAGTGCAGATTATCAATCTTTTTCCTAAATGAACGTAATGAATAAGTTCTCCTTCCTCCAGGAGAAGCTGGAGGACTCTGGTTCTGTTTCAGGAACTGTTGCAGCTGTACAGGCTCGGGATCAGGTTCCATCCACAGGTTTGACACCCCCCCCCCAATAGTCAGTTGTTAATGTGAAGAACAGCCAAAGTTAAATGCCGTCTCCTTTGTTTCCTCTCCGTCTTCAGGACAACAATCTGTTTTCCAGCAGAGACCCTTCGGGCCGTCCTCATCCCCAGCTCTCCCCAGCCCTCTCCCTCAAGGTCTCCCAGTGTCACCTCACCCCACTTTGACACCTCAGGTTCCCCCCACACTACCTCACCAGCTGCCTCCTCAACCTCGCCTCCTACTCAACCCCCAGAGCCAGACTCCACACCCGGGCACCTCTACCCAGAGCCAGGTCCAGAACCAGAACAAGTCTAGGCCTCTGCTCCTGGAGGAGCAGCCACTTCTCTTGCAGGACCTGCTGGACCAGGAGCGCCAGGAGCAACAGCAGCAGAAACAGATGCAGGCCCTCATCAGACAGAGCTCCACGCCAGAGACTGTGTTTCCTGACACGGGTAAGACTTGGACTCTGACAGACCTGAGGAATCATTTATCAACTGTACCATATAAGTACAACTCTGACCATTCGTACGCACAGAATCTAGTGGAAGAATAGAGAAACTGTAATATCTTTGCAGACATTTCAGTGATCTGGAGCCACAAGCATTCTTCATGTAAAATAAAGATCAATCAGTTTTATTTATATTTTTTCTTATTAAACAAAAGACCTCTGTGACAGACAAGTGAGAATTTATTATCACTGATCTGGCGGCATTAGATCGTATTTCAAACTCTGATCCACTATGAACGCGACTCATTCTGATGAGTAGAAGAGTTAAGCTAAGTGCGGAAATGCTCCTTAAACTTGTAGTTTTAATATTTATTTCACCAGGAAATGATCCATTGAGATTAAAATGGTATTTAACAAGGATGTCCTGGCTGTCCCAGATAAAGCAACAATGCAGACAAAATGCAGAGTACAAACAAATGTAAGACATTTAACAGTTTTGCAACAAAATCACCAATACTTACAAACACTTCAAGCACAAAATCTAAAGACATTGTGATTAGTTATCGAATAGAAATCAGATCAAACACAACCACACGTTGCAAGTACAACTGGAAACTAAAACCTCAGATATCTTTTGTTTAAAACTTAAAATAGGGATGAGAGACTCCAGCCTATGTGAGTCTTTTGCTTGCTCTAAAAAGTGGATAAGGACTGCGGATCGTACAGAGTTTGGTAGATTGTTCCACCATGAGGGAACAACAGATGAAAAGAGTAGCTACTGATTTTGCACCTCGTGGTGGGAGCACTAGGCGTCTCTCCCTGGCAGAGCATAACTGTGGAGACGGAGTGTAGCTCTGGATTCAGGAGTGAAGGTAGACAGGAGCCGTTTGGGTTATTGTTTTGTAAGCCAGAAGCAGAGCTTTGAATTTGATGCGTGCTGCAACTGTAAGCCAGTGGAGAGCAATTAGCAGCGGAGTGACATCAGCTCTTTTGGGCTGGTTGAAGACCGGACATGCTGCTACATTCTGGATCATCTGCAGAGGTTTTACTGAGCATGCAGGCAGACCAGCCAGTAAGGAGTTGCAGTAGTCAATGTGTGAAATGACCAGAGCCTGAACCAGGAGCTGTGCCATGTGTTCTGTCAGGTAGGGTCTGGTCCTCCTTATGTTGTAGAGAGCAAATTAGCAAGACGTTTATCTCTGGTGGTAAGGAAGGATTTGCTGGAAAAACAATGAGATTAGTCTTGGACAGATTTAGTCAGTCTTGGACCTGGCGGTCCTTCATCCATGCGGAGATATCAGTAAGGCATGCTGATATTCGCATTGAGACGGTTGTGTCATCAGGTGGGAAAGAAAGGAAAAGCTAAGTGTCATCTGCATAGCAGTAGTAGGAGAAGCCATGTGATCTAATGACTGCACCAAGTGAGGAGGTGTATAGTGAAAAGAGGGCCAAGCACCGAGCCCCGAGGCACCCCTGTTGTCAGCCCATGTGATCTGGACATTCCCCCTCGCCAAGATACTCTGAAGGATCTTCCTGTGAGGTAGGACATAAACCATGAGAGGGCTGATCCTGAGATGCCAAGCTCCGAGAGTGTGGAGAGGAGGATCTGGTGATTGACTGTGTCAAAGGCAGCAGACAGGCCCAGCAGTAGGCAGTCTCTGGCTGGAGCCGTCCGGGGTCGTCCTGGTGGATTCGTGCTCCAGTATTGCTGTTAGTCTGCCACTAGCCTCAGTACAGGCGTGGTTGCATTTGCACATCACACTCATTTTTGAGTCCTCATACTCTGCCTGCTGACACAGTCACTGTGCTGTCCAGTGGGTTTATACGCTAAGAGATACTTTTGTTTAGGTGTGTTTCTAGGACTGCGGTTTATTCTATGACACATATTTGTCCTTTTTTGCTTCAGCTTGCTCGTCTCTTATAGGTGCTCATGACAATTGTCATTGTTTTCCTGTAAAAGCCGTATGAAATTCTCTGTTGTGTTTCTGAACAGGTGTAGCAGTTGGTTGTCTGGTGTTAGTTTGAAGGGATTGAAGGGTCTGGTGTATCTGTCTCCTTTCTATTTTTTATACTCTTTTTCATTTCTGTTCATACTTTCCTTTTTTTCTGTCCGGTTCAGCAATATTATGGAAATTCTGTAATTCTAAATTAATTAATTGATTAAAAAAGTATTTAAATAAAAAATATAGGATTATCTAGAGGAGCGTTATACCCATAAAGTTTTCTTGGCAAAGCAAATGTGTTTGACCCAATCTGTATGCTATGGTGCTAGACAGGACAATTAAAAAAATCATTGGCCGGAGTTTTGCAGATTAAACGGCGATATTATCATAAAACGGTGTCATGCAGAATGATTTTATTGTGCTGTTTATCCACTAGGTGGAGCTCTGACTCAATTCTATCCCCAGTCCTCACCACTGTCAGTAATTAGAGCAGTAGGCACAGCTGGTAGCTATAATACTGCAAGCTCCATAGAAAGAAAAATTTACAAATCAATGAAATAGAAGTTATTTCATTCATACATACTTTTAAAATGAATCGGCCAATCAATCGGTTATCAGTTTTTTTTCTGCCATATATGGGAATTGGCATCTGCCTCTGTTGTTTTTTTTAGATGTTCATTTAATTGTAATGAGTGAACTAAGTGAAATTAACAGGTAATTTTATTTGATTCAAACTCAGCAGAAATATTTTTTCTCCAAGAAACTCAGTCACTCTGAGGAAGGGATTAAAGTGATTTACTTGTAATTTCTAAAGAGGCGTGTTGTTACCATTTTTTTTTTTTTTCTTGAGAATGTAAATGACCGTAAACGGGCATGAGCAGGTGATATTAGAACATGTCGGAGTTATGAGCAGCTGATTACTTGTGAACGTGTGTAAGACTTTCCTCCACACGTTTGATAAATACAGATTTTTTTTGTACTTCTAAATTTTATTGGAAAGAGTTTAGAACTGTTTCTATCACTGGTTTATAAATGAGGGACCTGGACCCTGACTTGGTTTCTTCTAAGTGGAATGTGTGTACATCTTAAGTGCATGAATTCTCCCTCAGAACTTGTTGTAATTGTGTGTACAGCAGACTTTGACTCCATCTCGGACCCCATCATGAAAGCCAAGATGGTGGCGCTGAAGGGCATCAACAAGGTGATGAGTCAGGGGAACCTGGGTTTAAACCCCATGGTCATCAACAGGTATGACTCTGATTTCAGTTCAGCTTTTCAGGATGTTTATTCAGACTCGTGAATCTGTTCTTCATTACTTCTTTTGTAACTGCAGGTTCCAACAGCCTCCGGGGGCTCCAGTGGTCCCAGGAACCCCAGCAGCTCCAGGAGCCCCAGTGGCTCCAGGCCCTGAGGTGACTCCTCAGCCTCCTCACCTGGTGGGACAGGTATGTAGATCCTGAACAGTGACTTGCAGCCTGTAGTTGAGAAAGTCTGAGTTTTGTCCACCTTCTCTTCCTGTTAGGACGGGAAGTTGAACCCTCAGCTGGTGCGACGAAACCCCCCCAGCTTCGGTCCGGGATTCATCAGTGAGTATCAGACACAAAACAGACTCATGTTGGGCTCAATCTCTGCAGATGACATTATTGGAAATAAACTATGTGTTGACCACTTTTTTCTGATTGAAATGAGTAAACAAGACACTCAGTTAGTGATCCTGTCCTCCACATGGAAACCAGATCAGATCAAATCAGGCTACAGTTCATGACTCAGCATCAATAAACTGTTTCCTCAGATGAGTCTCAGCGCCGGCAGTATGAGGAGTGGCTCGGGGAGACGCAGCAGCTCCTGCAGATGCAGCAGCGCCTCTTGGAAGACCAGATTGCTGCTCATCGCAAGACCAAGAAGGCTTTGTCGGCCAAGCAGAGAACAGCCAAGCGGGCAGGCAGAACCTTTGCCGAGGAGGATGCCGCTCAGCTGCGTTATATCAGCGAGCAGCAGGGGGTGGTCCAGAAACAACTAGAGCAGGTACATGGACCTCAACTGGACATCACTTAGCTGTGTAGTCATAAGGAAACCACTAATCAGTGATGCTTATGGGGGAAAAAGCCTCAATTTGCTAGTGAGCATAAAGATTGGGCTCTGGAACAATGAAAGAACGTCTGATGAGTGCAGATTTAACCTGTTCCAGAGTGATGGAAGCATCAGGGTAAGAAGAGAGGCAGATAAAGTAATGTAACCATCATGCCTAATGCCTACTGTACAAGCCTGTGGGAGCAGATCTGGGGTTGCTGCAGTTGGTCAGGTCCAGGTTCAGCATCATTATGTGTCCAGACAATGAGGTCAGCTGATACCTGAATATACTGAATGAGCAGGTTATTCCATCTTCTCGATGGCACAGCCATATTCCAAGATGACAATGCCAGGATTCATTGGGCTCAAATTATGAAAGAACTTTTCAGGGAACAGGGCACATGGTTTTCCCTTTAATAAAACATAATTTTCTCCCACCACATCATCTTACAGTCCTGCATCAATTAACACACAGTTCACACACATTCAGACATTTAGCATCAGGTGAGACAGGAGTCAGCTGTTTACAACTCTGTGTTTTTACTCAGATCCGGAAGCAGCAGAAGGACCACACAGAGCTGATCGAGGACTACAGGAGCAAACAGCAGAGGGTTATGCAGCTGCCCAACCCCCCTATTATTACTGCACCAGCACCCACCACCCCCCAGAACCCACACCCTCAACCACTTGTACCCCTGCAGCCTCCCCCGGCTGGGCCCACACCTGCCCATGTCCCAAACGTCCCAGCTGGTTGGATTTCCGGGCCCAGGGCTCCAGGGCTGATGGGACAGAGGATGCCCCCACATCTGCAGCCTCCAATGCTCCCAAGTCTACCGAACAACCCCCAGGGTCCACCTCACACACAAACCCCCCCAACCATGGTTCCTGCCCTTACAGCACCAACTGCTGGCTTCACTTCAGGCCCACAGGGCCCTGCTGGAGGACCCAAGGGAGCCACAGGAAATGGAGTCACACCCGCACCTCAGGTGAGTGTTAGACTGGAGATCAGCTGATCTAAAATTACTCTTTTTCTGATTTTTACAACCTGAGGTTGAATTTGTACTTAAGAGCTTTAGATGCTTCTTCACACCCCCGTCTCCACCTTTGCTGCAGGTGAAGTTTGACGACAACAACCCGTTCAGCGAGGGTTTCCAGGAACGAGAAAGGAGGGAGCGACTGAGGGAGCAGCAGGAGAGGCAGAGAGTTCAGCTCATGCAGGAGGTAAAACATTGCAACTCTTCTGTCTGTGGATCAGTACGTCCCACTGGGTAAACGATGACTTCTGAACTGGTACAGAACCTGTGGTGTTCCTCGGGGCTCCATTTATATTCCACTTCTTCTTTTGTTTGACATTAATATCTGACTGATGAGTTTAAACAGAAAACATTCACCAATAAGGTTGCATAAATTAAAACAAAATGAATAAAAAACAGTCTAAAACCAGTTCTGTTATGAGGAACATTATTCTAATGGAGCAAAGTTGGTAGTTATACTGGTTTAAACGTGAAGAGGTAGGATGTAAATGACTGCAGGGAAGTCTGTTGTAAATTACTACAGTGAACAGAATCAGTTACTAAAGTAAACAATATCGACATTATGACATTTTTATTAGAGGGGGTGAAAGAAGTGAGCCCAAGATGAAGACCTGAGGAGCTCCATGCCGATCTGATGAGTTTTTGATCAGCTGATGTGACCAATAATGATGACTCAGTTGATTGTTTACTTGTGCAGCTTTTTTATGTTGTTTCTTCTCTTCACTTCCTGTCTCTTTGACAGAAACGTTGTTTATGCTGCTGTTTTCCTGTTGCTTTATCGTGCTCTGTTGTTGTGTTCTCAGGTGGAGCGTCATCGTGCCCTCCAGCAGAGACTGGAACTCGAGCAGCAGGACCTCCTGGGAGCCTCCATGGGTCCCAGACCTGCAGCTCAGGTCGCACAAAAACCAGTGCCGGGTTCTGGAGGACCTGCAGGATCAGCACCTGTCCCCAGTGGGGAAAGTCTGTCCCAGATGCCCTTTTACAGCTCTGAGCCTAGACCTGACTTCCTCCAGTCCCCCTTAGCCCTGAGACCTCCACCTCAGCACCCAGGTCAAGCAGGGGCACCATTTCCCCCACAGGCAGCACTCCACCAGGGCTTTGTAGGAGGACCCCTGCACTCTGGAGGCCACCCAGCTCTGGGTCTGCTCCCTGGGACTACAGCAGAGCGAGGCCGGGCCCCCCCCAACCTTCAGACCCGGCCGAGGCTCCCAAGCCCAGCTGGACCTCCAGCCCAGGGACAGGTGCGCCCAGCTGGTGTAGGAGTACCAGGGATGACCCCCTCCCATCCCGGAGGTCAGGCTCATCGGCTTGGACATGACTCCTCCTCTTCCTCCCCTTCGACCCCTTTGCCTCCCTCCTTCTCCTCCTCTGGAGGTCCTGCCTCCCTCATTCAGCTCTACTCTGATATAATCCCTGACGACAAAACAAAGAAGAGGAGGAGCAGGAAGAAAGATGGAGATGATGCCGCCGGAGGGCCCAGGACACCGCTGTCACAGCACTCTGACGACATCACCGCCCCGCCCACTCCGGCTGTCTCTGACACCTCCTGCTCCACGCCCACCCACCAACCAGACATGTCCTTCTCTGCTCTAGCTCCATCATCTGAGCTGGAGAGGCAGCTGTCAGTGAGCTCTGCAGCCCACCAGAGATCTTCCATTTTGGGCCTAGAGGGCCACAGAGGTCCCCTGTCTGCTACTCATCTGGAGGTCAAGGTTTGTCGTTTTTCTTTTTTCTTTCTTTTCATGGTGGTGGTCCTCAGACCATCAGTTTCCTGCCAGTGTTTATATGGACTCATTACTGGGCTCATTTTGCTTTTTCTAACAGGTGGAGCATGAGGAGATGGGGGCCTGTGAGAGGAGTATGGTGAAGATGGAGGAGAGCGGTGGTGATGGATTCTCCTCTCCCCTTCAGGGGGGAGACGGGGGGAAGGAGCTGCTGAGACACCTGCTGAAAGATAAGACCTCATCTGCCACCACACCTTCACCCACCAGACAAGCCCCGCTCACTGCCCAACGCCAGCTGTCCAATGACAGCATCCGGTCTGATGAGGATGGTCCTGGTTTCCATGGCAACATGGTATGGAGTCAGTCAAGTTGCAAGAACATCTAAATCTCTTTAAACTTTAAAGAGTGAGGTGTTAATGTGGCGTCCTCCTCCAGGTGACGAGGGACAGTTCTGGTTCAGACCTGCTGGAACCATCAGGCAAGAAGAAGACTCAGCGCTGCAAGAGACCGACCCAGTCTGACAAAGAGAAAGCTCCTCCCAAATACAAGAGGAGGAAGAAGGACGAGGAAGAGAAGCCCCTTCACACCTCGACTGAACCGCTGATGACACACCTCAGACAGGTAGAGCCAGTCCCTTTACGTTTAGGTCCAAAACACAGAAGACTCTTCACAGACACATCTCAACATCAGAGGATCTCATTTACTGACTTTTGGGGTCTGTAACTTTTCACGATTACAATATTCAATTCAGTAGATGAAAATGCAATATTTGCTGATCTCACCAATTCTGCCACAATATGATTTGGATCAGACTGGATTCAGGATCCAGCGATCGGTACGAGATAATACCCCATTCATATCAAATCACAAAAAGATGAGCTTTAAAATTTTCACATCATGTGGAAAAAAATCTGAAAATATAAATTTCTGTTTGTAGTAGGGTGGTCACAATACTAAAATTTCAAACTCACTACCGATACTAAGGATGGTGCTCGATACTCGATGTTACTTCGATACTATAGAGGCGGAAAATTGTACTATTCTTAGTAAGAGCATCATAAAGATAACAACACCATACAACAAAAATATGATAAAAATATAAGAAAAGACATTAACAGTTTAAAATAAATGCATTATGCATTATTTTAAAGCTCTATTAGTTCATGCAGAGCTACAGTCTTAAACAGTGCTGTCTGTTTGCTCTCTGAGGTGCAAGAAATACAAAACTAAAACAATATTAAACCACTAGTTAGTGTACTTGTTAACGTAAGTGTCCCCTTCTTCACAATACTTGAGACAAGGTCAAGTTAACAATAGAACAAAGTAGTTAAGATTATCAACTTTTTAAAACTAAATTAATTAAAAACATTTTAAAATTTTAGCATTTTAAATGTTTATCTCTACAGTCTACATTCATATCTGACTGTAAGCCAGTAGCAGTTTCGCGGAGTTCATTTTCAGGCTGGTTATGGAGCAGAAGAGGAACCAGCAGACGCAGAGTGGCTTTTAAGTACCTGCGCTAATTAATATCTAACTACACAATAAATTTTAGAATAGATAAGTGTCTGAGAATCAATTTTTTTTCTTTTTTCTTTATTTTTTAGAACACTAATTTGTTGACATTAAAGCAGATATACTGTAAACCTTCCACCCATTTAGAGTCTCACACTAAATATTTTTAGTTATAATTTTATAATAAATAGTTATAGTTTTAGTTATTTATAATAACCAGGTTAATACTATAGTTACACACCACTTCCTTTGATATTAGCATTTCCTCATCAACAGTAGAATTTGTGGTTGTTACAACAAAGCAAATAGAAACAACATGACATGTCTTTTTTTTTTTTTTTTTTTTTTTTTTTTTTTAATAAGAACATCCTTGGATCCATGTCTGATCTATATTTTCAGTTTGGATAGATATTGGATCATGTGCAACAGTAAATGAAAAGGTATATGGACAAAATATATAATAAAGGGAAAAAAGATAAAGTAGGATTAAAATAAGCAGCAGGAAATTTCTGCTTTCTAATTTTTCTTTTTTTTTACCTTTGTACATAAACCTGCAGCTCTGTAGTGGTTTGTGTGGCAGAAGTCTAAGTAATGTTTTTTTCTTAATCAAATTTAGTTTTTATTTGTAGTTTAGATAACCACAACCGGCTTGAAAGATTTATCTGATTATTAGATATATTTACACTGTAGAGAAACCAGACGCTCCTTGAAACTAGTGATGGGAAGTTCGGCTCTTTTGACTCTGCTTCCTTAGAAGAGTCGGCTCTTCATTTTAGTATCACTCAGAGCTTCTATTTTAGTCTAGTTTGGCAGTTATGATCGGTTTGTTTGTTGGTAAGCATTTTTTTTATCACAAGAGCCTTATTTTGTGCATTTTTCTTCATCAGAAAATGTAGTTATTTTTTAACAAACCTTTAAATGAAAAACTGAACACACCACACCAATAGAAACAAGTCAATATAGGCCAAAAATCTGAATATGATGACCCCTAAAATTAACTCATTTCTCAATTTTCTTCTGTCATCTATAATTAAAATATTGCTTCCAGTTCTCTGTGTGTACCTGGTCTGTACCACTAGACTCCCTGTCTTCTAAGAGGACCTTCCTTCTTTACATAGTGGTATGACCCAAGTCTTTCCTCCTATGGAATTGACCACATGTTGTGCCCATCAAAATAAAGTTCCGCTCCTTCTCAAGATTCAACTCTCTTGGACAGGAATTGGTTCTTCTGATTCATTACAAGGAATCCGCTCTCAGAGCTGCATCTTTTGCGCATTGCTAGTTAATACACGCATAAGGCCAGAAGAAGGAAGCAACATGTCCTGTAAATGGGAAAACTCACAAATATAGAACAGTCCAATATATTCCTAACAAATTCTTGAAAGTTAAACAAAATTAAAGATGTTAACTGAGAAAATAAGTTTAACATTGTTTTTGATCTGATAGAAGTTCTTTATAGTGTTATGACATTAAGTTTAGAAACACCATCATCGTATTTCAGGTGAGTCTGGAACAGTCTAGTTTAGAGTAGTTCACCCTTTACAGGGTTGGTTGTTGAAGAAACTATTTTATTTCTGAAGGATATTAGGTCCACAAGGCTTTAACCTCACCTGACTGACTGCAAACCTGAAACAAACATGCAGATTTTTCTGCGTTGACTTCATTAGTGTCAATATTGATGATGGATCTTCATTTCCCTGTTAGCTGTCAGTGCTACCCCTGATGGAGCCGGTTCTGCGGGTAGATCTGAGTCTGTTCCCCCCATATGGCAGCTCCTCTCTGGGCAGAGACTCCAGACTAAGTGGCTCCTTTGGGAACGCCTGTCTGGATGGAGTCACAGACTATTACTCCCAGCTCATCTACAAGGTACAGATGCAGTGAAACTACAGCACCACACCACTTTATATCACTCTGTGTTGATCTGTGTTTCTATTATTCTGTCTACCCTCCCTTCTTCCAGCAGAATAACCTCAGCAACCCCCCCACACCTCCGGCCTCCCTGCCCCCCACCCCTCCACCTGTTGCTAGACAGAAACTGGTAAACGGCTTCGCCACAACGGATGAGCTGACCAGGAAGGACCTCAGCGAGCAGGAAGGTTTGTTAAATTCACCCTCTGCTGGGTCTGAAAAGCTCATGTAGTCTGATTTGATTACTTTATTCTTCTGACAGTTCTGAATGCAGCAGCTAACGTTTGTGTGTTTACTTCAGTGGAAGGTGTATCAGCTCTGAAACAGAAAGAGGAGGAGCTTCTGGCTCTAAGCCACGCCTCCAAGACAGTAGATGTCCCCGCCTCACTGCCAACTCCACCCCACAACAACCAGGAGGAGCTCAGGTAGGCTCCACCTACTCACCAATATCTCATCTAATCAGAGGGCCACCAATTTTTTTCTGTGGTGCTGAGTCACTTTCTTTTTTCTGTGTTTGTTTTTGATTTTAGAGTCCAGGGCTCGTCAGAGCCCGACAGCCCAGACGGCTTCGTGCCGTCATCGTCTCCAGAGAGTGTGGCGGACATGGAGGTGAGCCGGTACCCTGACCTGTCCTTCATCAAACTAGAGCCGCCATCGCCCTGCCCGTCACCTACGTTTCCCATCATGCCATCTGCCTGGGGAAAGGGTCAGTCAGCAGCATCCTTACTGAAGTTTGTTCTTTTTGTTTCTTACCTGTTGCTCACCTGTCGATCTGTCTGTGTTTGTGTGTGTGTCCAGGCTCTGCAGTGAAACAGGAGGTGAAGGCCGAGCCAAGCCACCAGGGTCCTCCCGCCTGCTCCAACACGGACCTGGTTACCATAGCAATAACTCTTAACCCTGTTGCTGCTCAGGTAATTATATTCCTATATGTAAACTTATCGTTAATTCCTTCCTATTGATGACATCACGGCATCTTCATGTTTTCAGAATGTTCCAGGCGTGATGGCAGCGATGGCGGCGCTGCTGCGGGTTCCTGTCCCCATCCACTACCAGCTGAGCCAAACAGCCGGCCCCGTTCAGAGCTCTTTAGACCTTCTGGCTGGAGTCCGTGTGACACAGGTAAGACTGCCACTGACACAGTTACCATGGCAACATGTTAATGGATGTTTAGGGTGCCACCCCCAACCATCCAATATGTGTGTGCATATATGCAGGGTTCAGCAGACGGACGACAGCAGAGACCTCCACTTGCTGCAGGAAACAAACCACAGTGCTGCAGTCACTGCAAGGGCATGCTGGGAAACAGAGTCCATGTCATCAGGGAGTTCAAACAGGTGGGATGAAGCAGAGATGGACACTGCTAGAAGTGAGACATTTATCCGGCTGGAAGTGACTTTGTGTGTTTGTTACAGGAGGGTCCATCCAGGCCAGGAGCCAGTCTGGTCTTCTGCAGCCCAAACTGTTCCACTCTGTTCACATCAGACCAACAGAAACGCTCTGCAGGAGGCAAAGTAAATCAATGAAAATTTAACATCTGAGCAGCTTGTGTGCAGACAGTGTTTCCCATAATGCATCTGTGTTTGTATTCTCAGCCTGCGGTGCCCGCCCTGTTGTCTGGCTTTGAACAGACCCCTCCCAGCAGTGCACAGCACCAGTACACCAACAATATGTCTTCCATCACTGTCCACTCCCTTCCGAACACTTCCTTCTCTTCTTCCTCTTCCTCCCCGCCTCTCTCCTTCCCACCTGCCTCTGCCATCACCATGGAGATCAGGCCCCGCATGGACAGCCTCAAGGTGGGAGTTGTCTCTTCACAGTACTTAAAGGCGACATCATCTCATGGATTGATTGACTGACTCTGATCGGTTTACAGGTCAAGGTAAAGTTGAAGCCCCGTCCCCGGGCCATGCCAGGGGACGAGGAATCTCTGTCATCTCGACATGGTAAGAGGGTGAAGAGTTCCCGCTGGAGACGCTGGAACGTTAGCATCACATTCAGCAGGTTAGTATTAACATCATGCTCAACAGGTTAGAGTATTAGTATCGTAGTGTGCATTTACCATACTCAGAAGAATGGGGTGTTAGTATTAGCATCAGGCTTAGCAGTTTCATCGGACCCAGCAAGTTAGTGTCAGAACGTAGCATTGAGCCGAGCTTCTGCGTTTTATGATGAGATGGAGCAAGTTGAAGTGGCAACATCAACTCGTGTGTTAGCATCAAACTTTGCAAGTTAGCTCTTGAATATCATGCATATCTTTTGTCTTTGTATAGGGGCCCATGTATTCCTAATGAGGCAGTTGCCATGCCAACGGAGGAGGAAGTGGATGTTATTTTAAAGAAGTTGGGGACATGCCTTCGTCCTGACCCGTTACCTAAAGACCTGCGAAGGTGTTGCTTCTGTCACCAGCAGGGAGATGGACCGACGGATGGACCAGCCAGATTACTGAACCTGGACCTGGACCTGTGGGTGAGTGTACTGAGGTGGCTCAGCCTCCGAGCCAGACCTGGGTTGGGCCCTCAGACTAAACCATTTGTTTGTCCATGTGGGTCAGGTGCACCTGAACTGCGCGCTGTGGTCAAGCGAGGTGTACGAGACTCAAGCCGGCGCCCTCATCAACGTGGAACTGGCTCTGAGACGAGGCCTGACGCTGCGCTGCGCTCACTGCCAGCAGACTGGCGCCACGAGCGGCTGCAACCGCCTCCGGTGCACCAACACCTACCACTTCACCTGCGCCTTGCAGGCCCACTGCACCTTCTTTAAGGTGACACATGAACACTCCTGCATGTTTTAATGCACACACACACACCTGTCTGGGTAGCTTCACAGTGAACAAACTTTTTGTCCTCTACCAGGACAAGACGATGCTCTGTCACCTTCACAAGCCCAGAACAGTTCCTCTCAGTGGGGACAGGTCATCCAGCTGCTCCCCCTCCTCTACACCTGGCCTGACCCCTGACTCGGTAGCAGTGTGCTCTGATCCGTATGATTCAGAGCTGCGGTGCTTCGCCGTGTTTCGGCGGGTCTTCGTGCAGCGGGATGAGGCGCGGCAGATTGCTGCTGTGGTGCAGCGTGGCGAGCGGCAACACACTTTCCGGGTCGGCAGCCTGCTGTTCCGCGCTGTTGGCAGGCTACTTCCACAGCAAATGAGCAACTTCCACAATAAGACGGCCATCTTTCCTGTTGGTTACCATGCCAACCGCATCTACTGGAGCATGCGCCATAATAACAAGTAAACTCGATTAATTGATTACCTAACTACTGGATATAACCACGATCACTGATGTGGGTTCTTACTGCCTTCTTGTTGGAGAGACTGATCAGAATCTGGTGGTTCTTTTCTTTTAGGCGCTGTAAGTACATGTGCTACATCGAGGAGGAGGAGAGTCAGCCTCTGTTCAAAGTGAAGGTGGTGGAGAAAGGACACGAAGACCTCATCCTGACTGGACCCACACCCAAAGGTTCATATTTTATTCAGTTTCCAAGAGTTTACATGATGCTGTTTACTCTGCGGCTTGTTTCACCTCTGACAGCTGGTTTGTGTGTTTGCAGCTGTGTGGGACCAGATCTTGGAACCCATCACACAGATCAGGAGCTCCAGTGGGACTTTGAAGCTTTTCCCTATTTACCTGAAAGGGGAAGATCTGTTTGGTTTGACCACGTCTGCAGTAACCAGAATCATTGAGTCTGTACGTCACACACACTTTCTGTGATGTTTGCTTTAATACACCAAAATTAGCATCTCAAGAAACAGAAATTAAGATGTTTATATACAGACTGAGACGTTGCTGAGAGAGGCAGTGTAACGCAGCATGGATATATCTGAGCTCAGTGAGGACGGAGAATTTGGTCAAGTATAATCAAAAATTTACTACTAGAAAAGTCACGATTATAGATTTTCTTGGTACATTTGTCATTGGAGAAATAATCACAATATTATGATTATCACCATTATCTGTTAATTTCACCACACTATAAAAGACTAAAATCACAAAAACACTCCTTAGAAAGTTTTATTAATTTTTTTTTCTTTTAATGCCAATAAAAAAAAATAATAGAAACAAAGTAAAGTGACCAAAAAATCTCATTCTGTCTAAATTCCCTCCGCTCTGTAAACAATTAATACTACATTTAAACTCTGGATTTCTCTCAGAGAAAAGTACAAAACATCTCGCTAGCTTAAGACTTCCTGCTGCTCTTTAGCAGAATAACTGCTGTTTGAGACAAATAATTCTGAAACAGGAAATAAATTAATATGACCCTATATGTTATATATATATATATATAATATATGTGTATATGTTTCCTGCTGCAGCACCAAATCTGATTAATGGGTCAACATGCTTGGGCAGCACTTGACAACAAGCTGTTGAGGAGACTCATTTAATTTAAATCAGATGTGTTGGAGCAGGGAAACTTCTAAAACCTGCAGAACTGTGGCTCTAGAGGATTGGAGCTGGATCTGGTGCATCGTATAGTGAATGCTGCTTAACTCACCACGTTGGGTTATAAACCAAATCATGATCATATTTAATTAAAAAGTTACGTTCAATCAAATCAAATTTTGTTTTATAAAGCACTTTTCATGCAAAAAGCACTACAAAGTACTACACAACAAGGAAACATTGAAAACCTTCAGGATTGTGGCCCTCGAGGACCGAAACTGGACATCCCTGCTCTAAAGGCTGGTACCAACACTCACTTCTTATTCATGGGTTAAAAAAAGAAAACCAGGCCCAAGTTTATGTTTATCTAAGTTAATGAGATTAGAATAAGATCCTCATTAGTAGCGTATGATGCATAACAGATGATAGAAAAGGTTTTTTTTAGACCCAGATCCCCTCGAAGAGCAACAGGATGGCATTTATACTGTAACACTGCCATCTAGTGTTTATTCTGATGATCCCACCACATCACAGAGACGGGCAGTTCACCTCATGTTTTCTTAGCTCCTCAGAGTGTGGTTATTTTTCATATTGTTAACTATAACAAATGATCAGCAGTGTTACCGCAGTGAAATAAAATGAGACTGTAGCTGAATCTAAGAGGCCCAAAAGTCCCTGAGAGGCTCAAACCTTCATCACATAAAAACCTGATGAAACGGCAGCAGGAAGAAAACACATCCTGACAGGAACTCATTGATCTAGAAGGATGTGGGAGTAAACAGTCTCATATAAGCACATAAGATAGAAAGATTTCTGCATCTGTCCTGAAACCGATGAAGTATTTTCATTCAAAGATGATGAAAGATGTGTGTGTTTGCAAATGAGAACTGGTTCTCAAACATTTTTTTTACCTGGTTAAATAAAAATAATTAAAAAAAAACTGGTGAACAACTAGCAAAAAAAGAGATAATCAGCATTTTAAACGCACATCTTTACAAACACGATGCTGATCCTCCTGCTGTGTGTGTGGTGTGTGTGTGTGTTTCTTATTTTTGTGTGTGTGCAGCTGCCTGGTGTGGAGGCCTGTGAGCGCTACACCTTTCGTTACGGCAGGAACCCGCTCATGGAGTGGCCTCTGGCCTTCAACCCATCAGGCTCGGCTCGCTCTGAACCCAAAGCCTGCCAAGCCAAGAGGTAATTACATCACTTCCTGTTTGGTTGTAGATGTGTGTAGACGTGTGTAGATGTTCCCATGATTTTCATCTAAAGCTGCTTATAGTTATGATGAAACTGTGATGTGACATCTCACTGTTACTAAGCAACATGTTAATCATCCATCAGGCCCTACCTGCTGACCAGCATCGCCCCCAGGTGTCAGGGCTCAGTGGGCTCCATCGTGGGTCTTGTTCCTGGCGTCGTCTCTCTGTCTCCGGGTGAGGCGGTGGCCGGTGCCCATCAGGGCCGCCACTCCAAGTCATCACAGTACCGTCGCATGAAGGCCGAGTGGAAGAGCAATGTGTACCTGGCCCGCTCTCGCATCCAGGTAGGAAGCTGCAGCTGATAGATCACATGACTGCCACCTGCAAGACGGACTACTGACTGTGTTTGTGTGCAGGGCCTCGGTCTGTATGCTGCCAGAGACATCGAGAAGTGCACCATGGTCATCGAGTACATTGGAACTATCATCAGAAGTGAGGTGGCCAACCGCAAGGAGAGGCTGTACGAGTCCCAGGTAAACGGTTTGCAGCTGGTAGAGATGCATGAACAACAATAACAACACAGAAAAAGTATTTATTTGTATTTAAACAGAAGCCATCTGACAACATGAAGTCGGCTAAAAGTTGTCAAAAAACAGCACATGCTGCCCCGATCTAAAGAAATTTAGTAAGAGATGAGAAACAGTCTTTACCAACATTAACTGGGAAAATATTTCTTCTGTCTGATTGAAATCAGTCTGATCAGAGATTATATCTTACAAGCTGCTGCCATTAGTCTTTCCTAAAACTCGCCATGTCATCTCAACATGACTCAAGCCTGCTCAGAAAGAACTAACCCTAAACCACAGAAACTATTGTGAGTGTATGTCAGGGATCACCATCTCTAGTACTCGAGCGGCCAGTATCCAGCAGGTTTTAGATGTTTCCCCGCTGCAACGCACCTGGTCCAAATTAAATGGTTCTACAACAGCCTATGTTCTGCACAAGCCTGTTAATGACCCGTTAATTTGAGCCAGGTGTGTTAATGCAGGAAAACCTCTAAAACATGCAGGATGGTGGCCTAAGAGGTCTGGAAAGGGTGATTATATACATGGTTATATTTTTTACCTGTTGATCAGACTGTGAACATGTTTAAACCAACCCTCTGTTCTTCATGTAAATGCAGCTGCTGACATGTACCAGTCTGGAACAGGTTACAAAACAAAACATGGAACAGTGGTGAACCTTCCCAGGAACAGCTGATCTAACAGATTTACTCTAAGAGGACATGAACAATTCATCCTGGAGGTCATTTAATCATGATGACAAATGAGAAGACCGAGGACGCCGCTCTGGGGAGATCCGGCTAAGAAAAAAGGACATCTAATAAAACAGTAGAACTCCATTAAAACATCGCTATAACTGACTTTAGCTGGTCCCATGACGGCAGTGTATGTATGTTAGCACACAGTGATGCAGGACTGATCCACCTCTGGTTGGCAGGTCAGCAAGGACAATGCGTGACATGAACTTTTGACAGACACCTTTCTGTCAAGCAAGAACCAACATCAGACTACTTTAGAAAAAAACTTATTGTATCTTTTTTTTACTGAGGATTTTTCAGATTTGGACTGGACCCTGTTAAGTTGTGTCGTCTGATTGTCTTTTCTTACTGGTTCTAACTGGAGCCTTCAGTGTGTCCAAACATCTGCAACTCAGTCCCAGTTAGACTAGATATCCATTTATGCTCCCTTTACATAAACAGTTTAATTACTTTAACTTTCATCCCTTATGTTGGTGTAGTTGTAACCAACATATCCACTAGAGGGCAGAACAGAGTTCAGAGTTCACCTTCAGTTTCAGACAACATGGTGGTGATGGAGGATGTTCATTCTCAGAAAGAGACTTTGTGTTTGTGTCGCAAAGTTTTAAATCTTCAGGAGACTTTTGCTTACATCTCAGATGTTCTGTGTAATTCTGTACGTGCAGAACCGAGGCGTCTACATGTTCCGGATCGACAACGACTACGTGATTGACGCCACCATCACTGGAGGACCTGCCAGGTGAGAGCAGCTGCTCCCAACAGTTTTCAGATTCTGGTTTTAGAATTTGGTGTTTGGACCAAAAAACAAAATCCATCATTTTGTTTCTGACGACACGTCACATCTTCACTTTTCCAAAAACACCTATAAGATGGTGATAGAGGTTCGCCTGTGAATGATTGACATGTGTGATTGACAGGTACATCAACCACTCGTGTGCTCCCAACTGCATCACTGAGGTGGTTACCGTGGAGAAGGAGAACAAGATCATCATCAGTTCCTGCAGACGCATCCAGAGAGGAGAAGAGGTATGGCCACCGATACACTAATCAATAAATCCAATCAATCAAAATGTGTGTGAGTTGACACTCACTGCACCCATCCCCCCTTTTTCCCCAACAGCTGTGTTATGACTACAAGTTTGACCTGGAGGACGACCAACATAAGATCCCGTGTCACTGTGGAGCCGTGAACTGCCGCAAATGGATGAACTGAATACACACACACGCACAAACACAGGCAGCTCACTTTCTCTCTTTCTCTCTCGGTGCTGAAGCTGGGTGTCGATCGCCCTCTTGTCTGTGGGCGCAGCTCATTTCAGATCATCATGATAATAATAATAATGAAACTGATCGACCTGATCAGAGGTGATAATAATAATGATAGGGGATTTGACAGGTGAGGATGTGGTTACATATGTGGGGTGGGTGGGGCTTCAGGTGGCAGAATCTATGATTGACAGGAGAGGGGCGGGACTACAGAAGAGGCTGGTCCTCTGTGTAAATTGTGTGTAAAGATGAGCACAGATGTAAATGTGAGTGTAATCGCCACTGAAATAACAGAATGTCTCGTCCTTTAACTTGCACTAAATCACAAAATGACAAAAAACAAAAACATACTTGATTCCTCAAGTTGCTCCTCCCCCTCATCTTCCTCCCCTTCCTCTTCCTCCTTGTCTTTAATTCTGTAAAATAAGAGATTTTGTTCTTTTTGTATTTATTACTGAATGAAGCTATTTTCTAAACCCGCGGTGTGTTCGAGGTCCAGAGTGGCAGCGTGTAAATATCTGTAGCATAAATAAAAAGCAGACACAAAGTTTAGAAGTCACTCCTTCATCCTCGTCCTCACCTTCATCAGCTGACGACACTTTGTGTTGCTTTTCGATTGGACAGACATCACCGTGGCCTCGGCCTGCCTTTGTGTTTTTTATTTTTGCCCTGAGTTTGGGCTGCAGGCGTCTGAGGAGCCTGTTTTTCTGCAGCACCGCCCTCTTTGTGTTGTGGAGCTCAGAGTCCTGCTGCCATGTACATATGAGGTTTTATGAGGACTCAGCTGATGTGTACAGAGACAAAACATGAAGCCTTGTTTTTTGTTTTTTTTATTAATGGATGTAAACAAAGTGATGTTTTTTTTGTTTGTTTTTGGGAAATATGGTGAATCTGATTTAGAATCATTTACAGAAAATAAAATATTTTACATCTTGAAGAAACATGTTTGATGTGTGTAGATCGGCCGGTGGCTTTAAAATTAAGTGTTGGGGTTTTTAAAAACCTATTGCAAAGAATCTTTTTTATTATTGTTCAAATATGAAACATGTATTGAATAAAAAATAATTGAAAAAATCTTGAAAAATATAGTTAAATACAAAGACAATGAAAACATGAATATTTAAGATTCAAATTGTTTTGTTATTCTATCACTAATCCTGTCGTCGCAGGTCGTATTTCTTGAAGTTTGTAATATAAACACACATCTGGCCCTCATCTTAGTCATCCTCATCTTGTTCTTCCTCATCTGAACTTTCACCCTTTCCTTTCTAATCCTTTCTCTGGACTTTTATGAAAACTCTATATCTGAGTCTCTCTAATCAGTCTTCCTGAGTTTAAGGATCTTTTCCACCTCTGTCATGGTGTCTCCTGAGTAAACTAACACAAACAGTACAACAAAGTCCTAACATCTGGTATAGAAGACATTAATAAGATAATTGTTTTTCTTAAGAAATAATCTGAAAAATCACTCCAATATTCAGAAGAGGTTTACAAACTGAAAACTGGAATCTAACATTTAAAATTATGTTAATTATTAACAACATGATTATTTTTCTTTTTACCCCCAAAGTTTGCTGGTCAAAATGGAGGCCATTTTAAAAAGACCGGTCCAGATAAGTTAGTAACGTCACACCCCCTCACATGTGAAATCATCCTGAAACTACAGTCGTCCTCAGTAAGGATCAGCAGGACTTGATGAATTAATATGAAGTTTCAGAGAAAGAAGCAAACTTGTAATGTCCTCTGCAGGGGACACATAATAATTGCTGGGTCTCAGGAGGACCACTGTGCAAAAATTTGGGTACCCCAACAGATGCTGGTTACGTAAACTCTTCCCAAACAGCTCAGACTTTAATTGGGTTTCTGGGTTTAGTTATTAGACCAGATTGCACAAGTTTTCACACTTTTATTAATGATCCGGTTGGTAACCAGTGTGTGTTGCTCCTGCAGCTGCAGAATATCCATCCAAAACCAAATGTGAGACATAATTCACGGCCTTCAAACAGCTCGTAGATCATTCTCTGGTCCGGTCCAGTCAGATGGGCCACTGATGTCCTCTTTTAAAAAACTGTACTGCCTAATTACACATATTAAATATTTGCTGCTATTGGAGCTGATCTCCACAGAGAGTCAATAAGAATAAAAGGGATTTTAATTATGCTGCTTCATAATGTACAGACTTAGAATAACATAGTTTATACAGAACTTTCAAATGTATCACATGGCATTCAAAGGGCTCGAGAATGTTAGGATATAAAATTAGCACAGATGTTAAAATCATAAGTAGTTGAAGAATAATAACTTACTAAAGTAAATTAAAATAGTAAAATGCAATTTTCGGATGTATTCGAAATGTATTGAGAGTGACAGTGTGAACTGCTAACAGTTCAGTAACAACATAAGAAAGGAGCATTTCAGAGAAAGATGGGCAGAGGTTCATCAATCTGAGACAAACTGCGTCTTAAAGATTCAGGAACAATTTCAGAAAATGTTCAACATAAAATTGTGAAGACTTGGATTATTCCACCACCTACACTGTATAATATGAAAAGATTCAGAGAATCAGGAGGAATCTCTGTGCACATGGGACAAGGCTGAAAGACAAACTGGATGCTGGCGATCTTGGAGCCCTGAGGAAGTACAGCATTTAAACCAGATATGATTCTCAACTGGAAACCACTGTATAGACTCAGAAAGATTTCCAGAAATCACCGTCCGTGAACACAGTTCACCCTGAAATCCACAAATGCAGGTTAAAGCTCCATCATGCAAAGAAGAAGCCAGATGTGAACAGGATCCAGAAACAGCACCGTCTTCTCTGGACCAAAGCTCATTTAAAATGCTCTGAGGCAAAGTGGAAACCTGGATGAAGATGTGAACTAGTTTCTGGAAAGCATGGATGGTGTGTCTTGCAGACTAAAGAGGAGAGGGAGCATCCAGCTTGTTATCAGTGGACAGGTGAAAAGCTGCATCTCTGATGGGATGGGGCTGCATTAGTGTCTATGACGTGGGCAGCTTCCATATCTTTGAAGCTCCATCAGTGCTGAAAAGTACATGGAGGTTTTAGAGCAACATCTGCTCCCATCCAGACAACGTCTCTTTCAGGGAAGACCTTGCAGATTTCAACAGGAGAATGCTGAACCACATCCTGCATCCATTACAACAGCATGACTTCACAGGAGAAGAGTCCGGCTGCTGAACTGGCCTGCCTGCAGTCCAGACCTTTCACCAATACTAAACATCTGGAGCATCATGGAAGCAGAAATCCAGCAACCAAGGTCCAGGACTGTAGAGCAGCTAGAATCCTGCATCAGACCAGAATGGGACAACATTCCTCTCCTAAAACTCCAGCAAATGGTCTCCTCACTTCCCAGGTGGTTGTTAAAAGAAGAGGGGATGCTACACGATGCTGAACATCACCCTGGAACTACTTTTTACAGATGTGTTGCTGTCATCAAATTCAAAATGAGCTCATATTTTCTATTAGATGGTAAAATGTCTGTTTCAGCCTTCGCTGCAGTTTGATTCAAAGTTCAAACCAGAGTTCATTCATTGAAGGGTTCATTAGTAATAGAAAGCACAAAGTAAAAAAAAAAACCTTTTCTGTTTAAAATAGTTTCTCCAGCTGTTTTTGTTTTTTGTTTGTTTTTTGTGACGTCTGACGTCACGTTTGACGCTAAGCCCCAACATCTGCTGCAGCTTCTGATGACGGTAAGTTTGTGGTCGAAACAAATGAAGAAAATCCACCTAAATGTTTGATTTTGATTTTGCTCAAGTCCAGAGAAGAGGTCGAATGGAGGGTTTTCCAAAAAGCAGGTTTGCTGGTTTAGCTAGCTAAGTTAACCTAAACAGTAATTTTGGGGCTCTGGTCCAAAATGGCTAATTCAAGAAAGTTAGTATGGAAACATGCTGTGAACATCCTAGTAGAAGGTTTAGTTCGCGTTATTCCCAGCATATCTCCATCATAATGATTTAAGGGAATGTCACCATCTGCGGATCAAATCTATCAAAACCGCTTTGATTTTAAGATTTGATTTAAGATTGTCTGGCAGCTTCCCAAAGTCATGCTGCATTTCCTGAAAAAAGAAACACCATGACATATATCTCCACGGATTTCTTATCTTCAGTTTTAAGAATTAAAATTCCAGGTCCGCCTTTGCGATGTGGTGCTGTAGGTGGACTTTACAGAGTTACTTGCAGTCGTCTGGGCCCGGTTCTGATGATATAATCCCCCGTGATGCCCCTCATCATCGTGCGGTTGATGTTCACCTCGACCTCCTCCGATGAGGGTGTTGTTGCCGTTGCCATCCAGGTATCCCTATTTGCGCTGAATCTACAGAAATATATAGGTAGGGGAATTATTGTCAACCGGAGGATTTTTTTTTTCTAAGGTGCAGATGAGAATTTCTTACATGTTAGAAGAATGTTTAATTTGTTTTTACTTGTAAGCATAAGGGTTACATCTGCTTATATATATATGTAAAATAAATGTAAAATAAAATAAGCATAATATACTTATTAAAATTTAGTAATTAGATAACACCTGCCAACTGTATGCATGTGTTTATATTTATCTAAAACAGTCATGTGAAAAATTTCAGAAACCCTATGGAAGCCTGTGCATTATTGCAACAATTTTGTATATATGGATATTTAATCTAAATTTTAACTATATTGACAGATTAAAGTTGTATAACTTAACTAGTAAAACTGACGAAAAGACGTCACTGGATTTAGGGTGGGACCCGCCATGCATGCTGAACAGCTTCCAGGACATACCAGTCCAAACTTGCACACTCAGTAATAAATCTGTTCTAGCTTGTCACGAAGTTTATGTAGCTATTCATAAAATTTAGGCAGAACAGACTTCAGCTACATTACAGCTGATCCAATCAGTACAAGTTTTCATTTAGTCAATATCTAATCCAACTTTATTTATAAAGCACTTTAAAAACAACCACAGAGAAACAAAGTGCTTTACAGAAGACTGGAAGCACAAAGAATAAAATCATGGAAAACGGTTAGGTAAGAGAAAAGGGAAAATTTTAGGTTTAGGGTAAAATACTGGGTATAAGAGAATAAGAATAAGGGAATAGAGGTGGGAAATTGAAGGAAGCATGAAGTGGTTAGGTTTAGGGAAGAGGGGTGTGGTAGGGATTAAACAGAGGGAAAAGGGAAAAAAGTATGGTAAGATATGGTCAGGGTAAGATAGAAAATGCTGCTTCAGAATAGTCTGCTCAATTTAGTTAGCTGCCTTAAGTTAAAAAAAGCTTGCCTTTACAAGACTGTCAAACTTAAAATCAGAATCCTTTTTTAACACCCAGATTATTTGATAACGTACTTGTTGTTGGGCCAAATAACCCAGATCTGCAGGGGAGGACCCAGTTGTACCACCAAATAACCATATCCTCAGTTTTGTCTTTGGTACCAAGGTTAATCAATGAAAAAAAATCACATAGAGACAAAACACAAATAAAGTTATAACTATATTTATTTCTGTAAAAATCAAGGAGTCACTCCCCCTTTTTTTCCTCCAGTTGCCGTCTTACTCAGAGCTGGTTTAGGCTACTTAGCTTGAATGCAGCCGCACACCACACAGGCGGATAATTCGCTTAAATACACGGCATCCGGTAATGGCGCCAAATTAAACCTCGATTGATTGCACATCAAACCACTGCAGATAAACACAACGTAGAAGAGACTTTGACCTGACACATGTCGTGCCAAGGCAGTTATCCCCAACAGAAATTGTATCCCCTGACGCAGGAGCGCGCACTCGTTGCATCTAGTGTTAGTGCCTTCATTGTGCTGGATTTCACCATGTAAACTAAACTTCAAACGAACAGCGTGTTTGTTGCTCAAGTTAATGCTTAAGGGTTGTTCTGCCAGCGAGGTTCTGCGAAGTTTGACTTAGCTTTTCGTGTTTTCATTTATTTATTTATTTATTTATTTATGTATTTATTTTAGTTTATCGGGGCAATATTCATTTTAAAGACTTGACAACACTTACATAAAACACCAAAACAATACTCATGTAACCTAAGGCCATCAAAACACCACTTTGTACAATGTTTGGCTAAGATTTAAAACCCTTCTATTAATTATAAGGTACCTGTAAGTGGCCTGCATCTTAATGAACAGACAGTTTGCCATTCCCTCTCTCTTTAAAGCTCAAACATTGGGTATTTTTATTTATTTATTTAGCATGCAGGGTTGATAATGAAATAAGAACTTTTTTTTCCAATCCTTTAATCTTGAAAATAATGTGTAGTTTTAGCATATATTAAGATAGGCTCTTCATCTTCTGTTATAAAGTAACTTGTAAAAAGTGGCTCCTTTTTTTTTCTTTTTACAAAACATAAAAAGGGCAATGTGTTTTTATGTGTTGCTTAAGAAAATAAAATCCAGGTTCTATAAACACCACTTTCTATTAGGAAATTTGTTTGCATTTAATCTATTCCCATATGTCACATGATCTTTTTTAACACGGTAAAATCTGAAGATTAATCTGTCTTTTCCTACGGTGCTGTCCATCAGGATTTGTATTCGCAGCCAGTAGCGCTCATATTATATCCTACCTGTATGTGTTTGCATCTATATATTCCTTATTTAAAGCCTCATTACTGCAGCATACATGAGGAATTTATGTTTTCAATTACAAAAGTTAGACAGGGGATACAAATTCTGGCAGGTACCATCACTCAGCCTGCCAGAATCTGTATCCCCTACCTTTACAGTATATAGTTTATTTATTCACCAGATGATTTTAACTCTTGACACCTTAGATCATACCTAATGTCTGTGGTAAACATGAGACATTTATGTCTTCAGTTACAAAAGTTAGTAAGGGAATACAGATTCTGGCAGGCACAATTTCTTCACCTGCCAGAATCTGTATCCCCCACCTTTATAGTTAATTGTATATTTATTCACCAGATTATTTTAACTGTTGACACTTTAGATCATACCTAATATCTGCAGGAAACACGAGACATTTATGTCTTCAGTTACAAAAGTTAGACAGGGGATACACTTTCTGGCAGGCTGAGAAATGGTGCCTGCCAGAATGTGTGCCCCTGTCTAACTTTTGTAATTGAAACCATAAATTCCTCATGTATGCGACAGTAATCAGGTTTTATATATTGTATCCTATCAACATGTCTTTTGAACTATAGTCTATAGACTATAGATTCCTTAAATCAAACATAATTACTGCGGTTAATATGAGGAAGTTTGGTCTTTATTTACAAAAGTTATCCAGGGGACACAGATTCTGGCAGACTGAAAAGGCTCCCTCCAACTTTAGTGAAGAAAATCTCAATTTCTTTCTATTTTCTAAAGTACTAAAACATGATCAGGTGTGCAAAACACCTTGTACTGTAACAGACTGAGCTTGAAAGAGAGAGGACATAGACTGTATGCACAGAATAATGGTGGAACTTCAGCTACTGGTACCTTAAAAAATACTAAAATTGCAAAAGCTTTCTGGTACTAAGTATTAATAAGTATTAATAAGATGTAGCATCCAAAAATATGTTATTTGCTATGGAAATGCCATTTATATATTTGCTATACAAATACTGCAAAGTTCTGCATGTCTTCTGTTTCATATCAGTCACTGAGCCAAAGGAAGTGTAACAATCATTGTAAGTTTTCTGAATAGTGTCCTGTCTTGTTTCTTAACTTCTTATAGTGAGTGAGAATTTCTTTACAGCAGATGTAATCGACTCATGACGGACATAGTGACATAATAATATTGTTAAGTAATTTTGAAAACTGTGATTGTGGAGCGAAACAATTCAGGCTGTTGTGTGATTGTTTTATTGTTCAGTGGGTGATCTGAATTATTTTAAATATAGAGCTACAGTAATATCGACCCACCCCGCGACCCGATCTAGGATAAAATAGATGGATAGACAGAAAGCTAAATAGTAGCCTGTCTATGAAAAAATCAAAGCAAGTATTGAGCTAAACTCTACGAGAAACGTGGCAAAACCTTGCTGACACAACAACCACCAAACAATGATTTAAGGAACCTGAACGCTTTTTTTTTTTTAACGTACTGAAATCCATAATAGCAAAAATGTTTAAACACTACTGAAGGGGTGCGCGCTCCCGCGTCAGGGGATACAATTTCTGTACAGAGTTAATTCTATATTTGCATGTTATTATAATTAAATAAAAATGAAGACAATTCAGTCATCTTAAATGTCCATTAATTAGGACACCTTGTACACCATCAAATAAATAACTTATGTGTGTTATTTGTAGTTGTTTCATTATTCAAGCTATTCCAAGAGTGGAATGTTTGCCTCTATATTTTTTAATGAATTTTTATTTATTGAAAATGGATTTGTCTTGTTCTGTCAGTGGCTGTTCAGTGGTTAATTAAAGTGCAGCTGCTAATCAATTCACATCAAACTTCATTTATAAAGTATTTTTCTTGCCAAAGGCAACGCAAAGTGCTTCACATGATGAAGAAATTGTATGCATATTAAAGCAAAACAAGCCTTCACACACCAAAGTATATGACATCAATTTAAAAGCAATTTAAAAACACACCCATCATCGTCTCTCTCACAGTCACACAGACGTCCACATACATGTACAAAGAGCAGTTCCCCCCTCCCTCCATTATACACAAACAAGAACTCCACAGTTTCTGTTTCTCAGTACAAAAATAAAAGTAATAAACATCTGGCTTGACGCCACTGTGAGGAAACAATATCTTGGGGTTCCGATCACACCAAGAGCCAGCCCACCCATATCCACAGATGCCAGCACAGCAACCACCCAGTTCAGGGCAGGCCAGAGTCCACATCACAGCTGTAGCACTGCAGTGCAGAACCCCCAGCCACTGTGACAAGGGCGATCACCACGGCAACAACCCCCAGTCCAAGCAGGCAAAGCTCCTTCCCATGAGGAAAGGAATGACTGTTATACATCTTTTGTTTACATTTAGATAACACATAACCAGTGTTATCAGTTATGTGTGGATGCAAACTTTATTAATTACTAGATGTTACACCAGGACATGATGTATGAGGGTGTGAGGGGGGGATCAGAGTATACCCACTAGAATAAACTAGGCTACACCACTGCATAGATCATTTTAGAGGAAGATGACCCAGTAAACAAAAATGTTCAAAACATTAAAGATTAAACAGTTTGTACGCTCTTACAACTGGCCACTCAACAGGAAACTGGCACTACCTGGTAAACTGCTATTTCCTCTTTTATAGGGGAACAGCCCTGAGGCCAGAGCCTTAAGGCTGTTCCTCTTAGGGTAGATTTGTTCACTTTATTTATTAAAGAATGATAATAAAAACTAAGAAGTAAAGATTAAGTGAAGGGGCACAGCACATGCCTGCAGACAGAACTGAACAGATCCATCATGTGTGGATGTTCCGGCTTCCAGAATAACCTTAATCCAAATGTTGTTCACCTTGTTCAGTGCCTCAGACAGTGGAAATAAAATCCCAATTGATGAAAAGTTATGACACTGTTTGTCCATCACTACAGCTGATCCAAACAGTAACAGCAAGTTAACAGCAAGGCTTGGTTGCAGGTGTTAGGAAAGACACTATAACTGGAAGAGGCTTCAGTTTCTGGAAAGCTCACATTACTGACCACTATCAGGAACCTGGAAATGTTAATCTGATGGAGGAAATGACCCTCTGAAATGTCAGAGGGTCATTCTAGTTTTGAAGCTGAACCTTTGTACATGAGGGAGGCCTGGATTCAAACCTCGAAACCTTTAAAAACAGTGTCGACACATCCTGATATTTTTAGCAATAGTCAGAAAATCATTTTAGTGATGAAGAAATTTCTTCACAGGGAGATGAAGAGAAGTTGTTTCTCTGAGGAGCAGCAGCCGTCATGCTGTGCTTTGTGTCGGGGCGTCCTGAAGGATCCAGTCTCTACAAACTGTGGACACTGGTTCTGCAGACACTGCATCAGCTCATACTGGGACCAGTCTGATTCATCAGGAAGTTTCTACTGTCCCCACTGTGGTAAAAAATCCAGCCAAGGTAAAACCAAACATTTATCTGCTGATTGACTTTCTGAAAACCAGGCTTCTTTGTGCAGATTTAAAAAAAAAAAGATGTAATATTGCTTTTTTTCTTCTGGTTTCCAGCAGATGTTGGTCTGCAGGAGGTTTTAGATGAACATAAAATCAGTCTGAGGAGGAGATGTGAACATGTGACTGAAGGAACTGATGGAACAGGAAGTAGAACCCTCCTCAACAGGATCTACACTGAGCTCTTCATCACAGAGGGACAGAGTGAAGAGGTTAATACTCAACATGAGGTGTGGCAGCTGGAGACCGCTTCCAAGATCAACACCCTCCATGACACTCCAATCAGGTGCCACGACATCTTTAAAACCTTACCTGATCAACATGGACCAATCAGAGTGGTTCTGACCAACGGCGTCGCTGGTGTTGGAAAAACCTTCTCAGTGCAGAAGTTCACTCTGGACTGGGCAGAGGGCTTGGAGAACCAAGATGTCAGTGTGGTGGTTCTGCTTTCATTCAGGGAGCTGAACTTGATCAGAGATGATCAGTACAGTCTTCTCCAGCTGCTCCATGTTTTCCATCCAACATTACAGAAGATCCCAGCAGAGCAGCTGGCTGTCTGGAAACTTCTCTTCATCTTTGATGGTCTGGATGAAAGCAGACTTTCTCTGGACTTCAACAACACTGAGGTTGTTTCTGATGTCACACAGAAGTCTTCAGTCAACGTGCTGCTGACAAACCTCATCAAGGGGAATCTGCTGCCCTCGGCTCTCATCTGGATCACTTCCAGACCTGCAGCAGCCAATCAGATCCCTCCTACATGTGTTGACAGGGTAACAGAAGTACGAGGCTTCACTGATGTCCAGAAGGAGGAGTACTTCATAAGGAGATTCAGTGATGAAGAGATGTCCAGCAGAATCATCTCCCACATGAAGACATCCAGGAGCCTCCACATCATGTGTGGAATCCCAGTCTTCTGCTGGATCACTGCTACAGTTCTGGAGCACATGTTGACCACAGAGCAGAGAGGAGAGCTGCCCAAGACCATGACGGACATGTACTCACACTTCCTGATGGTCCAGACAAAGAGGAAGAAGAACAAGTACCACGAGGGACATGAGAAGAGTCCACAGGAGCTGATGGAGGCTGACAGGGAAGTTCTTCTGAAGCTGGGGAGGCTGGCGTTTGAACATCTGGAGAAAGGAAACATCATGTTCTACCAAGAAGACCTGGAGCAGTGTGGTCTGGATGTCACAGAGGCTTCGGTGTTCTCAGGAGTTTGTACTGAGATCTTCAGAAGAGAGTGTGTGATCTTCCAGAAACCAGTTTACTGCTTCGTTCATCTGAGTGTTCAGGAGTTTCTGGCTTCAGTCTACATGATGCACTGTTACATCAACAAGAACGCAGAGGTGCTGAAAAACTTTGTAGGTGATTTCTATAGGTACTCACCTCTGGATGAACTCTTGGATATAGTCATATATCTTTCCTTTATAAGTAAAAATGGCCATCTGGACCTGTTCACTCGCTTCCTTCATGGCCTCTCTCTGCAATCCAACCAGAGACTCTTAGCAGGCCTGTTGGGTCAGACAGAGAACAGTCCAGAAACCATCCAGAGAGTCATCAGTAACTTGAAAAGGAACGACATAACTGGTGCTGAGCGAAATCCTGACAGAAGCATCAACATCTTCCACTGTCTGATGGAGATGAATGATCACTCAGTTTATCAGGAGATTCAAGAGTTCATGAAGTCAGAAAACAGATCAGAGAAGGAACTCTCAGAGATCCACTGCTCAGCTCTGGCCTACATGCTGCAGATGTCAGAGGAGGTTCTGGATGAGTTGGATCTGGAGAAATACAATACAACAGAAAGGGGACGACATAGACTGATTCCAGCTGTGAGGAACTACAGGAAGGCTCGGTGAGTCGAAATGTTTGCTGACGTCATCAGAAACCATAGATTAGTTTTTCCAAAAATACATAATACAAAACAACTCTTATTGTAAATGTAAATCTATAGGTTAAATTTTTTTTATTTACTCTGGGCCATCTGATGTTATTACATAGCTTTTGAATATGAATGAATATTTGATATTAGTTTTGCTCTAGTATAGATGAGTCACAGAACCAGAGAAAGCAAAGTTTTAGTACCATAAGGGAACTGAGTATGGGTGTTACAGCCAATAGAAAGATTTTCAGGCTCAGGTCAATTTTTTTACACTTCACAAGGATTTCTTTAGTTAAACACAGGTTCCCAAAGACAGAAAAACAAAAAAACATCTCTTATTAAAAAACATATTTAAGATGTCCAGCTAATATTTCTTGTTAAGTCTTATAAACATCTGTGCAGCTTTAAAGTTACAGGTAGTTACATCTGGCAGAACAAAACAACTAAAATTCCATTTGGGAAGTAAAGTGATATGTAAACAAAAGTGATATAAAAAAAGGTAGGGGTTTTATGTATAAAACATAGGTCAGATGTCCATTATTCTTTGACATTATGTGTTATCATATACATTGTATTTGTGTTTATGATGCCCACTGTTTACTTCTACTAACAAATATAATCTATTCTTTGATTCCAGACTTGTGGGTTGTCGACTCTTTGGCGTTCACTGTGAAGTTGTAGCTTCAGCTCTGAAGTCCAACCCCTCCCATCTGACCGAGCTGGATCTGAGTCAAAATGACTTGTACTTCGCTGGGGATAGGCTGTGTGCTGGACTGGAGAGTCCGAATTGTAGACTGGAGACTCTAAGGTCAGCTCATTTGAGGCTTGTCTCTTTTCTTGACATCCTTCACCAATGTGTCAAAATGATTTTTTTTTTATCACCATTTATAATAAGAGCTTTTGCTAGAAATCTCTGCTCGTCCAAATTTTAAAAAAGTTTAATTTCCTTAGTTCACTCTGACAAAATTAAATTTCTTTTGCCACAGCTCAAAGAAGGTTGCATTTGAAAATAACTATTTCCCCCACCTTTTTGAGAATTAATCAAGAGATAATATGTGATAGTACAAGGACTGACAAAAAACATATTTTCTTACTTTTCTGTTTATACTTCAAGAGATATTTAATCAGTAAAAGGAGATTTTCTTTTGTATCCTCTCTCTTCTATAAGAACTATCCAGCCAGTAAAAGCCAGTCTAACGTTGTATTTTGTCTTCTCTTTCTTTTCCTTACTTTTACAGAACCTGTTAATAATTTCTCTCATTGCATTCATGGCCCCTAAATAATCAGTCCTGTGTTTATCATCAGTACGATATCTATGCCCATGCATCCTGAAACATTCTTGAAAAACCCTGTTGGCAGGGTGTCAAGACAGCAAGTGTTGGTTTTCAGATGGCCAGTGATCTCATCCAGGTTTTTAGGACTGACTGGAGTAAAAGTGTGTCATGGTGTTCATAACAGAGCACTCAGGACTGGCACACTCCTGCAGGTACCAGGAACACCATCAGACATCTCTGTCCAGATAAGTGCAGTCCAAGGAACAGCTGAGATACTGCACAGAATCCTCAAGTTCCCAGTCCTCTGGTAGATGAACACATTGAGGACATGCAAATATTTTTTTTTACAATATATTATATTTAATTAAAGTTAATTTAACTAAGTTGAAAACAGCTTATTCTTGTTGTCTGCCTTCAGCCATCCTGCATTCTCCTCTTCCCTTCATGTTTTCTTTTCTTTGAAGTGGATTCATGCATCATTTTGTGTCACATATCCCTCAAAGACCCATGGTTGCAATATTACATAATTTTAATCTTTAAAAAGATCTGCAAATATTTCTTTTGGTCAAGATCACATTTACAGAGTGAGTGGGTCTTATTGTTTGTCTTCACAATACAACTAGGCAGAAGATGTGTTTTCATGCCCAGTGATCTAGCCTGACTTCATACTATTTGTCACTTCCTCTTCGGGCTCATCTCTTTGTTTTATTTGACTGGATCTGTTCAGACTGAAGTAAGTAAAACCTAAAAAAAAAAGTTCAGGGGGATTTATTATGATGTTATTTTGGAAAAAATAACTTAATTTGATTTAGAGTTTGTAATATCTGTGTTTCAATGCTGCGACTCAACAGATCTCACGTCATTGTGCAGGATGTGATTGCTGCTGTCCAAAATGCAGAGAGTGAATCTGAAATAGAATCAGATTCAAGTGATGCAAGTGAGGCAGAGATGGATAAATTTGACATAGAAAACTACCAACCTTCTATCCGTCCCATAGATCAGAGCATTCAGTGGTGCCTCGAGCAGAGAATAGTTAGGGATGAAATTATGACAGTATGATATCATACCAAAGAAAGAGCTAAGCTGTTTCTTTGTGGTGGGATGAGGGATGTTCTGAATGGCAGACACATGCTTCGGTGAGAGAGCATGCCCCTCTGCAGAGATCACATGACCCAAGAACGTGACCTTTTCTTGGACAAACTGTAGACTTTTTAGACTTACTTTGTGGCCCTGAGATGCCAGATGTTGAAGTAGGGCCACTGTAGCTTCCTCACACTGTGCTCTGGTAGGAGCAGAGATAAGCAAGTCATCCACGTAAGTCACAAGTGAAGGGAGGAGGGAGGGTCAGGGAGTCCAAGCTGTTCTGAAGAGCTGCGTGAAAGATAGTTGGAGCTTCACAATAACCCTGACACATCCGTGTAAACGTCCACCGTTTTCCCAGGAACTCAAAAGCAAACCAAAACCTGCTACCCGGATCAATTTCAATGCTGTAGAAAGCATTCTTTAAATCAACTACAGACCAGGAGCGGGCATCTGGAGGGATCTGAGAAAGGATGGTGTTTGAATTAGGAACAGTTGGAGCACGGGCCTGAACAGCGGCGTTTACAGATTTCAAGTCCTGAACAAAACGCCAATCCTCTGGCTCGTCGGGACCGGTGGGTTTTCGGACTGGAAAGATTGGCGTTCTGACAGGAGAATCTGGACATTCCACAACTATACCAGCATTAGAGAGCGATTTAAACACTGGCATAATACCTCGAATCGCTTCCGGTTTCAAAGGATATTGTTTTTGGCACGGTCTGAAATCTGAACGAGGCGCGATGACCACCGGTGGACAGTTCTTTATTAGGCCAACGTCATGGGGGCCCTTGGCCCAGAGAGAGTCTGGCACACCTGCCTAGGCTGAGATGTTGGCCAATTCAGCTGTTGACAGGAATACAGCCTCTCGCAGTGAATAGTCGAATAAAATGTTTTTTTTTAAAAGCCTGCAGGCGTCTGGAAAACAAAACAGAAGGATCTTCACACCATGGCTCCTTGGTTTGGTCACTCGTTTCTTCACAATTTGGCCTGACGCAGATAAAGAATGAATGAAATTACCACTTAGCTTAGGTTGTTCATCAAAGTCAGATGCCTTCAGAGTCGATACCGTGGCTCCAGAATCCACCAAAAAGGTTGCTTTCTTTCCCAATAGAGTGAGTGTCAAAACTGGGAAATTTTTATAGGCCGCAGAAGTCTGATGGGCATAAGTTCCCTCGGGTCTTTTAGCTTCCAACACAGCAATAGCAGAAAAAATCAGGTCAGAGTCAATCATGTCAGCAGTGTTAACAGGAAAAGCAAGCTTATCTTCATTGCAAGATGCAAAAGGAGCATGCATTTCTTCGTTGCGAGATGCGGAAGAAGAGATGACAGGAAACGTGTCTTTTGCAGGCAGAGTGCTGCTATTTGTGTGTGTGTGTGTGTGTGTCTACCTTACCCCTCTCCTGAAAACGACCCATCCTGTCCCGCCCTCAGTCAATCTGAAGAAGTGGTAGAAGGCTTTTGAGCCCGTCGAGGGCAGTTTCTCTGCCAGTGGCCCAGCTGTCCGCAATGAAAACACGGCTCAATGTCTTTTCGATCAGGGAAATCCCTCCTGCCACGCCTCCTTCCATCTCTGCCACGTCCTCTATATCCGCCATCTTTAGGTCAGCCACCGTGGAGTACATCGTCATGGCCGCTAGATGGAGCTCTTGCTCTGTCTTTTTTTGGGGGGGGCTCGAGCTGCCTCTTCCACAATCATTTCTCCATGTCTTGCATGTTTTAACACCTCTTGCAGCATCGGGCACACATTCCGCCCGACCAATGACCGTTTCAATTCAGCGGCTATTTCTGATCTCAGACCCTTGATTATGGCGTCAGATGCGATCGACTCACAATTAGTCCTTGGCACGGTGTCCTAGTCGCCGGTGGGCTTTGTAAAACCGCTGTGTTTTGTCACTTCTTCACACACTCGGTGGATAAAGGCATCTGTTCTTTCTCCTATTTGTTGTGTACAGGACAAAATTTTTGACACATCCATGTGTGTGGGGAAGGCTGTTCTGAACTACCCACACAGAGATTCAACCAGTGTCTGGTATCCGTTATGTAGGGCATTGTCCCAGTCATTCTCGTGTCGGGGGGGCTTGGCCTGGGTCATCTTTTTTGACATCACCCCGAGAATCTCCGCGCCTGTTGGTTTATACTCCTGGCAGAATTTCAACAGTTCATCCACAAACCGGGAACCAGAACCTGTGGGCGTGGGCAGGAATGACGCGGTGTCTATCACGTCGGCTGAGGACCAAGTACAGAAAAGGAGCATCACCCCATCTGTACCCGCTCCCTCAACCATTGGAAGCGTGAAAGTGGTCCCCTCCACTGTAACAGCCAAGCCCAGGACCGACTTGGATCTGGTAGTTCTGGGCTGAGGTTCCGGGTCTTCCTTTTTTCCCTTTCTGTCCAGCTTCTTTGATCGTGGTTTCACAACCTCTTCCTCATCTGACGAATGATTTTCTGAATGGGCAGGGGTCAGAGCGGGTGGAGAGCCCGGTTCACTTCGGGACGGGGTGGTGCGAAGGCTCGAAAGTGTAGGTGGACCAGGGTCAGAGGCAGCAGGGGAGAGAATGCCTTGGGACTGTCTTGGGGAATATCGGACCGTGCTGTCTGAGGCGGTGGAGCTATGGTCAGGGGAGGACGTGGCGTGGGCGCCTGTTGGTGATGTACTGGCGGCTCCGGGAGTGTGTTGGGAGCGCCCTTACAAAAGCTGCAACCACTAATAGGTTCCACAAACACCAGAGATCCTTCCCCACGCACCACCAACAGTACCATCTCGGCCCCCGAGGTGCCGGCGTCCGAAACACAGTGTGAAGCTTGAATTCAGCACAACCGGAAACAGCCCACAGGATGTACTTCAAAGAGACAAAATCACCAATCACCCTTCCCAACAAAGTATGGAACATATAACCATACACAAAGTGCCACAAGCACAAACTGTACTAACGCGATCATTCCACACACCCAAACAAATGTAGGGCAACACATCACAACGTGCAGAAGCACACAAACATCACTAAAACGGCCAGGGAACACATTCACTCAAACCAAAGAAGGGGATCACACTGCACCCATCGTTCCCAAAACCCTACACAAACTACGAGGATGCAACACCAATTGCCGAAACACACGGCCACCACAATAACCATAAAACGTCCCATGACAAAATCTCATCCCTGAAGCCAGGCGCCCCAAGATGCCTCTCACCACAGAGGTGAACGAACGCTGCCCACTAGCAATCAGAAGAAGAGTGATCAAGCTCCCATAGCTTACCACCGGAAACACCCACCAGAATGTCCCTTCAAAATAACAGACAACTACTCACAACCACATTAATGACCACAACTGCCGACTCAGTCCAAGTGTAACAACCCAGAAGACATTTTTCGGATGATGTTAGAAAGAGGGGGGCCTGCCCCTACCGAAAAAGATCCCGGACGAGCCCCCATTATGTTACCTGTGGGCGTGGGCAGGAATGACACGGCGTCTATCACGTCGGCTGAGGATCAAGTACAGAAAACGAGCATCGCCCCATCTGTACCCGCTACCTCGACCATTGGAAGTGTGAAAGTGGGTCCCCTCCACTGTAACAGCCAAGCCCAGGACCGACTTGGATCTGGTAGTTCTGGGCTGAGGTTCCAGGTCTGCCTTTTCTCCCTTTCTGTCCCGCTTCTTTGGTCGTGGTTTCACAACCTCTTCCTCATCTGATGAATGATTTTCTGAATGGGCAGGGGTCAGAGCGGGTGGAGAGCCCGGTTCACTTCGGGATGGGGTGGTGCCAAGGCTGGAAAGTGTAGGTGGACCAGGGTCAGAGGCAGCAGGGGAGAGAATGTCTTGGGACTGTCTTGGGGAATATCGGACCGTGCTGTCTGAGGCGGTGGAGCTATGGTCAGGGGAGGACGTGGCGTGGGTGCCTGTTGGTGATGTACTGGCGGCTCCGGGAGCGTGTTGGGGAGAGGGGGCATGGACAGTGATGTTAGATGGGTCCTGGCTCAGCCTGGGTCTCGGAGGGTGGGTATCGAGGTCCGGGTCGACGGAGGTTTTCCAGTACGCCAAACTGGGGTACATCTGGGGTTGGTGTTGGAATGGGATGGAGCGTAGGAACGGTTGAGGTTTATTTCTCAGTGGTCCATATACCAGAAAAGAAGAATGACAAGAATTAGTTGCATTATGTGTATTATATGGTGGTGGGATATTAAACAATCTACATGCTGAAGTGCTGACCCCAGCAGTCTGGATGGGGGGACAGTCGATCCGCTTAACAGCGGTGGTAATTGTCTTAGTCTCACCTTTCTGGTCTGAGGACTCGTAAGTCTCTTTGGTCTCGTCTTTCTTTTCTTTTCCAGAGTCGTTATTAGTCGTGTCACCTGTCAGCACGAGCGCACCCTGCTTTCTCTCTCTGCGATCACATTCAGTCTGCCACAGATTGAGCGCGTCCCTGTTGCTGTCTAATTTTACCCAATCTGACACCGGTACAGTTTTCTTAGACTTTAAAAGAAACTCAGTCTTATCCAAAGCCTCCTTAATCTTTTTAAGCCTGTTGGGACTCACCCTTCGGTGGGAAAACACCCGCTGAAATCCATTCAGCACAAAATTCCACAGCAGTTTTACCATATTTTGTCGCCATGAAATCATATAGTTCTCCTGTAACAGAGGGGAGCTGTTGCTTTGAGTCTACGTTGCCCATTTTCTACCACAAAATGGGGGGGTGAACGTCTTCACAGACTCCGAGTAATATGTTTACCCGGCCACTCTTGCCCGGTGGCCTTTTCCACAGGGGGACCTCTGTGGACCAGAGGAATTATCAGCTGCAGGCCTGTCTCCTGCAGCTAACATTGCGTACACCCACGCAGCCAGACTCACACAAGCCCAAACAGACCCCCCTGTCTCCCAAACCAGCTTCACAGCTTAATCAAACAAGATACTTCCTACTCACCAGACTTATTTCAGGCTATATTTTGGTTCTTTGATTCCGGAGGTGAGTTCAGAGAATCTTAGCGAGGGGTCCCCCTTTCAAACTGGAGGCTGAATCGTGTTCAGGTTGATCAGACACATCGTCGCTTCGGTTCTCTGTAGTCACTCTCGAAATCCTGCCATAAGAGAACGCCAATTGTTGTAGAAAAATGACCAAGAGTCTGAATGAGTAAAAGTAATTAGAAGTTTTATTAGAGGAGAAATATAAAATGCAAACGAATACTTGCAACTAGAGAGTGGTTGTCCAGACTTGCGCGAAGTCAGAAAGAGACTCTGTCTTGCTGCATTTTGAAATCAGTTTTATTCAACTTTGTTCTAGCTGAAGGTCAGTCTCTTAAACTAATAATAGGAAAAGGGAGACTAGAAGGCGCCGTTCTCCTACTGTCTCGCCCATATAGACTGTTATTTTCTAAACAACTGTTAGCAGCCGCTGAGTGGTCAGCCTGACCTCACACAAGAGAACAATAACTTCAATGCTCTGTATAAGAAAAATGCACGTCATGAAATGTAATTGAGGATAAATGAATAAATGCATTATGTGAGTAAAAGAATGATTACACTTGTGATTATTATATGAGTAAATATGATTGATTACCATATGCATTATAATTACTTATACACTGCCCAGCCAATGATGTGGCCCAAATCAAGCACCATGCCATCTTCTGGCACAAGGATTATTGTCGTCATCATTGCAACTGAGGAGAGACTGGAAGATGAAAGTCATTCAGGACCTCTTTGAATGTTCAGTAGAGCCCATCCTCTTCTGATAGGAGTCCCCAAGCCAAGACCTTTTGTAATAAGTTTTGTAAACAAAATTTTTATTAATGAATCACTTTTCATAACAATATGACTTAGGGCTGGGCGATTAATCGAATTTTAATCGCAATTACGATCTGGGTTTTCAACGATCATAAAAATGAAATGGTCTGATTATTTTTTGTCCTTCGCAGTTTCCTCTTGTGCTGTTTTCAGTTGCAAATCGAGCACCATTGGCATTGCAGCTCCCACAGCCCCGACCGCTTTAGTTTTATTCAGCACGAGTTGCAAACTCAGTTAAGGGCTGGACACACGGGAGGCGACGTCGCTCCTTCTCCAAAATTTTCTATGGAACTTGCGCGAGGAGGCAAAAATCGCTGCCCTCCAGCCAAGTGACAGGCGAAAGTCGTGCATATGAAATGTTGCGCTCGTGCACACAGATGTGCACACGGGGGCTTGTGACGCGACACAAGAAAATAGAAAAATGTTAAATTTTTGTGAGTCGCAACTAAATAATCCACCAGCTCCCAGAGTCACAGAGAGACAAAAGTTATAAACAAACAGAACTTTTTTCTCAATTAACACAGTGAACAATCCGGGATTTAAGAAACTCATCAACATGTTGGACAAACGGTATCACCCTGTATGTGTAAGCCGCACCAGAGCCATATAGAAATGTCGCGCTACATTTTATTGACACGGATTTCAACGTAAAAACGAAATTTCTCCAGATTAATTTTTTCCAGATCACTTCAAATGTCATACTGACACCCCCCCCCCCCCCCCCCCCCCCCCCATTATTTAATTGTGTTAAATAATTGAGATCTCAATTTCGATCATTATTTATGATATATACTGTTATGGGGCATAATAAACAATTAAGCCTGCAAATGAATGCTTCAGTTGAGTTTTTATCAGTCAGTGTGAGTTGAACCACAAAAATTCTGTTTTCCACTGGGCCCAACGTTGCATTATTACATCATTTTCATAAAAACTAAAAAATTTAAAACATTATCTTCTGCATTAGAGGCCACCTACAACAACATTTAGTAAGTGAAAATCGTTTTGGCTAATTTATTTCTATATCTGGATCTTCAGGATGTATACATGTAATAGATATGTCACTTGGTATCTAATATGTATGCATCAAACTTCTCATACGACATCCACACCCAATGGTTCCTCCCCGTTCTTCATCTTCATACAGCTGGATAGCTTAGTCGGCAGGATGTCTGTCTCACATGTGGGAGATCCAAATTCAAATCCCTCAGAGGATGAGTATTTACACTTTCCAGTTGGGTCTTTAGGCAAGACCCCTAATGCTACTGCCTAACCACCTTCAGATGAAAGACTCTTTTGAAGAAAAGGGACAGCTAAATGACAAATGAGTAGAATAGAATCTTCCTAAACCTCTGAGCACTACTCACCTTTTATTTCTAATAGAAATTATGTTTTTTGTTTTAATAAGAAATATACTTACCTAATAGATTTTTATTTTTTCCACACTGCACTGGATCTTTAATAAGAAAAGCAAAAACTGAAGAGATGTTATTCTATTACATGGACACTTTGGATGTTAAAATAACAAGTATGTTTTGTTTTTGTTTTTTTTTTTTATGGAATCTGCAGCTGCAAAAATTGATGATATAAATAACACAGTGACAAAGATGGAGATTATGGAGAAAAAACATTTAGTTATTATTTATATTTATATTTATTTATATTCGTCTCTTTACTCAGATTGCAGAACTGCAACTTGTCAGAGTCCGGGATTCTATCTCTGATCTCAGCTCTGAACTCTAACCCCTCCTATCTGAGACATCTGGATCTGAGTGGAAACAAGCTGCAGGATTCAGTGGCGATGGAGCTCTGTGGTTTTCTTAAAAATGCTGACTGTAGACTGAAGACTTTGAGGTTAGTTTCCTGACCCCAGATCTTGAATCTCTGATTTAAAACTGAGCATCTTTCATCTCTATGCAAAACTTTTTGTGTCTACATTTAAATTAATATAGATATTTTATACAGGTGGAGTTTATGTGTGAGACACACAATGATAGCACTGCAGCAGGCCTTGGTCAGCATAGACAGATGATTATCTGTTAAGAAGAATGTGTACTGCAAAAGAGATTAATATAAGTAAGGCTGGCTAAGCCTAAAGTCAGTCTTAGTCTTTTATAGACTGCTGCTGCATCTTGGATTAGTTTTTTATACTTTTAAAATAATGGTATGGTTTGTAGTGTTGAAGATCTGAGGTTAGATTTGCCTAATTTCAAAACTGAATGAGATAAAAAAATAAATAAATAATATTGTTTTAATACAGAAAACATAGATGTGATCTGTTTGTCTCTTTTTCATGGTTTCAAGCCCCAGAAAGTTCCCATCATGATAGGACAGGTACTACTCTGAAGTAGAGGCAAATATGTGTGAACGTCATTTCTATAAACTGCACAAACTCCTGTGAATCAACCTGCTATCATTATAAGGCCAACATGGTAGAATCACAAATGTCAGTTCTTCTTATGTTTTGGGAATACTATCTATTTACATTTTTCTTGTCATGTTTTAATTCAGATTGATTTGCTGCAGTTTGTCAGAGGTCAGCTGTACTTCACTGGTATCAGTTCTTGAGTCCAATGTCCCTGATCTGACTGAACTGGACCTGACTAAGAACTATAACCTCGGCGACTCAGAAGTGAAGCAGCTTTCTGAAAAACTTAAAAGTCCAAATTGTAGCGTGGAGACTCTGAGGTCTGTTTACTGATTCATCACATTGTAGTTTTTCTATATTTGACCAATCAAAATCATTAATGTACTTTTTTGCATTAATACATATTCACTATTTATAAGAAAAGAAAATTTATCCATCCATCCATTTTCTGCTGCTTATCCGGAGTCGGATCGCGGGGGCAGCTGCCTAAGCAGGGAAACCCAGACTTCCCTCTCCCTGGCCACATTCACCAGCTCATCCAGAGGGATCCTGGATGCATGTCTTGGACACTCGGGTAAGGAGAGGGGCGGAGCTGTCAACTGATCACCACCTGGAGGTGAGTTGGCTCAGATGGTGGGGAAGGATGCCGGTCAGGCCTGGCAGACCCAAGCATGTTGTGAGGCTGGGAATGTCTGGCAGAGTCCCCTGTTAGAAAGAGTTTCAACTCCCATCTCTGGCAGAGCTTCAACCATGTGAGGCGGGGGATATTGAGTCTGAGCGGGCTGTGTTCTTTGCCTCTATTGCGAGGTGGCCAGCCACAGCTGTGGCCGCAAGGTCGTCTCTGCCTGTTGTGGCAGTAACCCCAAACTTGTTGGTGGACACCAGCAGGGGATGCCGTCAAGCTGAAAGAGTCCTATTGGGCCTTTTTGGCCTGTGGGACTCCAGAGGCAGCTGATGGGTAACGGCAGGCTAAGCGGAACGCAAATTCGGTGGTCACTGAGCAAAAACTTGGGCATAGGAGGAGTTTGGAGAGGCCATGGAGAATGACTTCCGGACGACTTCGAGGAGATTCTGGTCCACCATCCATTAGCTCAGGAGGGGAAAGCAGTGCTCCATCAACACTGTGTACAGTGGGGATGGGGGGCTGCTGACCTCGACTCGGGACGTTGTGAGGCGGTGGAGGGAATACTTCGAAGACCTTCTCAATCCCACCAACACGTCTTCCGATGAGGAAGCAGAGTCTGGGGACCCTGGTGTTGGCTCTCCCATCTCTGGGGCTGAGGTCATTGAGGTGGTTAAAAATTTCCTCGGTGGCAGGGCCCCGGGGGTGGATATGGGCCACCCAGAGTTTCTTAAGCCTCTGCAGGGCTGTCTTGGCTGACATGCCTGTGCAGCATCGCATGGACATTGGGGATAGTTCCCTTGGACTGGCAGACTGGGGTGGTGGTCCCCCTCTTAACAACGGGGGACCCAAGGATGTGCTCCAACTACAGGGGGATCACACTCCTCAGCCTCCCTGGTAAGGTCTATTCAGGGGTGCTCGAGAGGAGGGTCCATCGGATAGTTGAACCTCGGATTGAGAAGGAGCCATGTGGTTTTTGTCCCAGTCGTGGAACAGTGGACCAGCTCTACACTCTCTTCAGGGTATTGGCGGGGGCATGGGAGTTCGCTGAACCAGTCTACTTGTGCTTTGTGGACTTGGAGAAGGCATTCGAGAGTGTCCCCCGGGGACTCCTGTGGGTGGTACTCCGGGAGTATGAAGTGCCCCTTGTACGAGCTGTCCGGTCCCTATACGACTGGTGTCAGAGCTTGGTCCGCATCGCCGGCAGTAAATCAGAGTCATTTCCAGTGAGGGTTGGACTTCGTCAAGGTTGCCCTTTGTCACCGGTTCTGTTCATAACTTTTACGGACAGAATTTCTAGGCGCAGCTGAGTTGTTGAGGGGATGCAGTTTGGTGGCCTCAGGATTGGGTCTCTGCTCTTTGCGGATGATCTGGTTCTGTTTGCTAAATCGGGCCGTGATCTTCAGCTCTCACTGGAACGATTCACAGCCAAGTGTGAAGCGGCTGGGATGAGAATCAGCACCTTCAAATCCGAGACCATGTTCCTCAGCTGGAAAAGGGTGGAGTGCCTTCTCCGAATCAGCAATGAGGTCCTGCTCCAAGTGGAGGAGTTCACGTATCTCGGGGTCTTGTTCATGTGTGAGGGAAGGATGGAGCAGGAGATCAACAGGCGGCTTGGTGCGGCATCTGCAGTGATGCAGACTCTGTATCAGTGTCGTGGTGAAGAGGGAGCTGAGCCAAAAGGCAAAGCTCTCAATTTACCGGTCGATCTACGTTCCTACCCTCACCTATGGTCATGAGTTGTGGGTAGCGACCGAAAGAACAGGATCTCGAATAAAAGTGGCCGAAATGAGTTTTCTCCACAGGCTGGCTGGGCTCTCCCTTAGAGATAGGGTGAGAAGCTTGGTGATCTGGGAGGGGCTCAGAGTAGAGCCGCTGCTCTTCCGCATTGAGAGGAGCCAGATGGGGTGGCTTGGGCATCTGGTCAGGATGCCTCCTGGATGCCTCCCTGGTGAGGTGTTCCAGGCATGTCCCATCAGAAAGAGGCCCTGGGGAAGACCCAGGAAACGCTAAACACACCATATCTCATGGCTGGCCTGGGAATGCCTTGGGATCCCCCCGGATGAGCTGGTGAATGTGGCAGGGGAGAGGGAAGTCTGGGTTTCCTTCCTTACCCAGCTCCCCCCGCAACCCAACTCCAGATAAGCAGTAGATAATGGATGGATGGAGATATGTGTGTGTACATATACACTACTGCTATATATATATATATATATATATATATATATATATATATATATATATATATATATATAAAACTATTCAGTTTTTAATTTGAACTGATGTTTTTTCTGTCTTTCAGATTGGAGTGCTGTAATTTGTCAGAGACCAGCTGTGCTTCTCTCGTCTCAGGTCTTAAGTCCAACCCATCACATCTGAGAGAGCTGAACTTGAGCTGGAACATCTTGCAGGATTCAGGAGTGAAGGAGTTGTGTGGTTTTCTGGAGAATCCAGACTGTAGACTAAAAATTCTGAGGTTCAACACCATGTTTTAGTTTTGTCCTGCAGCTGGCCCCAGCCTCCTTGCAGCAGCTAGCTGTCATTAGTTTATTTATCTTTATCCTGTTGATTTCAGCTCACATGTTTTACTTTTTTATTCAGATTGAGTACTTGCAAGTTGTCAGAGATCAGCTGTGCTGGTCTGACCTCTGCTCTGAAGTCTAATCCCTGCCATCTGACAGAATTGGACCTGAGATATAACAACCTGCAGGATTCGAATGTTAAGGGGCTATCTGATCTTTTGGAGAGTCCACACTGTAACCTACAGACTCTGAGGTTAGTTCACTGACTGTAAATTTTACATTTTAAACATTTCTAATTTCCAAACTAATTTTTCTTGACATGTAACTCTGTTCCTTAAATGAAAAGAAAACAATAAATCAAGCTAATTTTTAACATTGCCACTAACATTCTTTGCCCTCAGTTACAGGGATAACACATTTCTGGTCAGACTTAGGTGTTGTAGGAATCTTTTGTGGAAGCTAGCTAAGCTTCCAGCTGGTTTATCATCATTCAGTCAAATGTGTGTTGATTTTAAACCTGGTATGATCTCCGTTTCAGTTAAACTTATTTGAGATAAGTTTGTTGAATGAGACAGTAAAACCTAAGTAGTACAGTGTTCAAGCAATAAATTTGACAGGTAATCCTATAAAAGTTTCCTGACCTTTGGTATAGCTGCAAAGCTAGTCAAAGTCAACAACAATGTCTTGGACATGTAAAAATTCTCTCGCCATCCTCAGCGTAAACTGCCACATACACAAAATTGTCCCATAAAATCTAGATCCAATCAAATCTGGTTCACTTTTAGCAACATTGCCACTGGGTTCTGTGCTGTTGGAACATTGCTTTCTAAAGCACTATTACATTTTTATGTACTCTATCACAATTTTACACATATTTACATTAAGATAAATAATAAAAAAATAAATAAAATAAGTATATTAATAAAGATTTAAGACATATAAGAGTAATAGTTCCCCATTATGGGTTACGAGGAACAAGTTGGAATTTACTGTTGTACAGTCTGATAGCTGTAGGGATAAATACAGGTATTATTCTGGGCATCATAAAATGTTGTTATTATACAAAATTCTGGGCATTATAAAAGTAATAGACAGATGTCTAAATAAACAGGTTTAACTAATTAATTGAATATATCTTTTTTAAAGCAAAGTAAGCTGTAAAAATATGAAAACAATAAAAAAAATATGAGGAAGTATATTTATTTACTTCAGGAACAATAAAAAAAAACTTTACTGGATCTGATGACAGATCTATTGTAAAATGTCTGAAAAGAGTAAACAGTCCTGAATGTCTGACAGAACACTGGTTTACACGCAAATGTTAATCAGAACAACAAACTTATCTAATTCTTGTTGACGCAACTGATCTTCTTATCTGTGCATGGGAGTATCTTTCAGATCAGTACCTTTTAAAATCACGTACTTAGTGTATCTGCAGCCAGTAACTCTTTCTACAGGAATTCTAAGGTGTACCACCTCACCTGTTCCTGACCATCCCATTAATCTAATTGAAAATGTGTAAATGCAGCCACCTTTGCTTGTGCTTAATTAAAACCCAAACTTTCCTTAAAAATCCAAACCACAGTCAGCCAGAAAAGTTTCTGCAGAAGTCCATTGTTCACTGGCATGTGTTTATCACTGCACCTCCCGCAAAACGTGGGATGAAACCAGCTGGTGATTTGCTTTTTTGAGTGCTGATCATGAAGCTGCTGCTGCAGGAGAGTACACCACACTGTGAAAAAATGATGAAATACTAATGAGAAAATGTAAATGGTAAATGGACTTATATAGCGCTTTTCCAGTCAGTTTGACCACTCAAAGCGCTTTACACTACTTATCACATTCACCCATTCACACACACATTCACACCCCGATAGGCACATCGGGAGGCAACGTGGGGTTAAGTGTCTTGCCCAAGGACACTTCGGCATGTAGTCAGTGGAAGCCTGGAATCAATCCGCCTTTCTTCCGGTCGAAAGACGACTGCTCTTCCTCCTGAGCTACAGCTGCCCCCAGCCGTGAATGAGAAGGAGATTTAAAAAAAAGAGCCACTGCTGAACCAATGTAGACAGAACACGGATTCCCTCACTCCCAAAAACAGAGAAAAGAAGAAAGAAAGGAGATTGCAGTGCAGAATCACATGTTTTCCTTGCTACATACCAGTGTACAAGTTTCTGTTCCCAAAATGTCATTTGCAGATGAACATAAGTCATTCTGCTCAAACATCTGAGTAAGTATAATCTTCTTGTTTTACTCTTTAGATTTGAGCGCTACAATTTGTCAGAGATCAGCTGTGCTGCTCTGGTCGCGGCTCTGAAGTTCAACCCTTCACACCTGACGATACTGGACCTCAGTCACAGTGATATGCAGGACTCTGATGTAGAGCAGCTGTGTGGTTTCCTGCAGAGTGCGGACTGTAAACTGAAGGCTCTAAGGTCAGACATCATGTTTTGTTGAGCTCTGAGATCAATATATTCTAAAAGTTGTGTTGATAGTAATTAGCAGACAGAAAGCTGATATTAAACTGATATATACACACTAAAGATCTTCAGTGCTGCATTCTGATAGTAGTTTATTTTTTCTGTTTTTTCAGAATTTCTAAAATGATTAAAACTGAATATATCACACAGCAATAAATACACATTTACTGGACAATGGTTCCCAACACTTTTAAAATGGCTTATTCTATGATTTCCAGTTATGGTTTCCTCCTTTTTAAACAAGCAGTTATAATGTCCTAAATGGACAAGTCCTTCTGTGTTACCAGCTGTAGATCATTCATTTATTTTTACCAGACATTTTACAACCTAACATATGTTTTCCCTAAAAGATGTCACAATTAATAAGCAGATCTTGCTATATTAATCCGAAATCTTTAACTGACCTTACACTGAGATTGCAGGATGTAGTTGATCAAGTCTTTTGCCAGGTGTCCTTTATAACTTACTCTATTGATCATTTCATTCTGGTTCTCAGGAGTTTGATAAATTCTTTGGTGCCATCAATAACTAGAAAAAGTTCCAAAAGAAACATTTCCTGGCTAGATAACAATTTACTGCATTGGCCATTAGAAAAAGCTGTAGAACATTTGAATGCCAGTAGAATAGATGTAGGAATGAAGTGCATTATCAACTGGGGGCATGATAGTATAAACACTAACCAGGCTAAGAAGTCTGCTGCAAAGGCAGCCTACTTTTCTAACTTAATTACCTTAGACCTGTGGTTCTCATACTTTTTACGTCATGCACATCCTCAGAAGATATCAGGCCCTCCAAGTACCACCTTTATGACTGACACTAAAATATATTAGAAAAATCAACCTCTTCAGGCAGTTTCCAAGCAGAGGCAGGTTTGTTCCAAATGAAAATATTACTCATTGTGGAGTGGTGGCAGCTATCATTGTAAAAGGGTTTTTCACCAGATCTGATGTACAATTTAATGTCTCCAGCACTTTCATCAGATGGCTTCAGTACATATTTTCTACTTTTCACTCAGAATGGCGAACTGCAGGTTGTCAGAGATCAGTTGGGCTTCTCTGATCACAGCTCTGAAGTCCAACCCCTCCTTTCTGACAGAACTGGACCTGAGAAACATCTTAACGCTGGAGAATTCAGGACCTAAGTCACTTTGTGGTTTTCTGAAGAGTCCACTCTGTAGACTGGAAACTCTAAGGTCAGCCACTATGTTTTAGTTGGTTGCTGACAATTTTAGTGCAGATCTGAGTATTTGGAGAAGTTCATGAAGGGATTAACCTAAAGGTTGTTATTACACAGAGAAAAAAACCCCCATTAAAATACAGTATTAGCTACCATTGAAACAAATGGTAATAGGTGTTTTTTCAAGGTTAGTAGGCCTTTAAGGCATCATAGCATCAAAAAACCCAAACTTGGCCCATCAACTATGAACTTTTAATAAAAAATATAATCAAAATCCATCCTACGAATATAATTTTGAATCTGTCAGTACAAACATCTGTATTTATGAAGGATGCATAGGCTAGTCATACACAATTCTTTCTTCAACAACAAAGAACAAAACAAAGCAGAAGATAAATATTATTCAACAATGTACTCATAAAATATACTGCATTAAAAATGAGAAACAGAAAAAATGCAAGTAACAGAAAAAATTATTTAAAAAATAAAAAACATGACACTACACACAGAAGAGACATGCTTCCAACTAGACAACAGAGCACAACTGAACTTACACATCTAGAAGCATGTTGTCAGCATTGCTGCAGATGCAGCTCTTTGCTATTTGATTTCAGCTTTGAATTGATCTTTCAAATAAACTTAAATGCAGTTTGGGCCCAGAGGAATGATGGCATCCAATATGGATTGCATAATTGGACTCGGTGATGATACAGAAATCTGTCTGCTACCTCAGAACCCACTAATAATACGCACCAGAATAGTTTTTGGGCAATTGATATCACTCTGCAAAATTAGTCCCAAATCACAGCATAAATCAAAGTTAAGATTATTTCTAGGAAGCAGTATTTTATCACCAAACAGATCCGGGGGCTTTCTGAAGATGCTCTCAGGGATCAGCTGTGATAGTTTTTCAAATATCTATTACAAATATCATTTGTGAGTCTTTTTGCATAACTTAGGCTACAAAGCAGAGCAGTAATATCTGGCTCCATTAAAGCCTACTAATGTTAAATCCAGCTTGAATCTTTGCAAGATCGGTGCAGTACTTAAATACACGTTACAAATATTTGCTTTTAATGACAAGAGTTTATTTGATATGAAACTTGTGTTGACAAATGGTACAATCAATTGATGATTAATTTTTTTAAAGACTGGAGTGTTGATAATGTGAAATATTAAAACAGAAATGTGACAGTAACAGTCTTCATCTGCTTATTTTACTGTATCTGTTCAAATTAATTTTACTGTGTCTAATATGAGGCTAGTTCATCTGTTCATTACAACCTGCATCTTCTCTCATCAGCTAACATGTTTTAATCTTTATTCAGACTTTATGTTCAGGTTCAGTTCAACAGTTTTATACTGCTTCCCGTTAACGTCAATTTACAACTTTTATTCTTCATTAAGATTGGATAACTGCCACCTGTCAGAGGTCAGCTGTGCTTCTCTGGTCTCAGCTCTGAAGTCCAACCCCTCCCATCTGACAGAACTGGACCTGAGTAAAAACAAACTGCAGGATTCAGGAGGAAAGAAGTTATGCATTTTTCTTGAGAGTCCACATTGTAGACTGCAAACTCTGAGGTTAGACATCAGGTTTTGGAGATTAATATAATGTGATATTTCAGTCAGAACTGTCAGATTGTTTCTGTTTTCTTTTTTTTTTTTTTTAATTAAGTTAAATCATTTGGCTGCACAATATGAATTTTTATAGATGGAGTCTAGTGGAGCTACATCGTTTACTACATCTTAGCTGAAGAAGCAGCTTGTTGTTATTAATTTTAATGTAGGCTCTTTTTCACTCTTCATTCTCTTTCATTGTTTTAAAATGCATACTGTTTACTTCAGATCAGATGTTTTATTCTCTATTCAGACTGAAGAACTGCAGTTTGTCAGAGGTCAGCTGCACTTATCTGGTCTCAGCTCTGAAGTCCAGCCCCTCTCATCTGACAGAACTGGACCTCAGTGGAAATGAGCAGAATGGTCCAGGAGGGGAGCAGCTGACGGCTTTTCTGCAGACTCAAAACTGCAGACTGAAGACTGTGAGGTCAGACACCATGTCTTCATTATATGTTTATGAAAATTTGTATTGACTGTATCATTCTACTATTTTACTGATCTATACTCAAAATTTTATTTCATGTTAAAATCTGTCTTTTCTTTTGTGGTTTGTTCATTACCACAAAAATTCCTGTTAATTTTCTTCTTTTGCAGAACCTCTAGTGTGTTAAACAGCAATAAATATATCTTTATGGGCAGGGGTTTCCAACTCAAGGCTGTTCTTGTTCGTGCTATCTGAAGTATTAAATCTCAAAATGTCAGTAAAATGTTCTGTCTGTTATTTTAGCTTTTCAAATAGGTTTTACTACATTATATTTTAGATGTTATTTGATCCTGTTTCTATGGCTCAGAATTCAATTAAATAGTTAACACTGGATTCATTCATGTTTAGTTGTTCACTTGTAATACAAAATGTATATCAACATGTGTGTTTTCTTTTAAATTTAAATAATTTTACTTCCTAAAAAGAGTTGCTATTAACTGGCCCAGTGGTGGAGCTGTGGAGTAACTATGTCTCTATAGAAGCAGCAGCATGTTGTTATTAATATTAATGACAGCTCTTTTTAATTTGTTCTGTTGGTTGGTTAGTTGGTTGGTTGGATGCACGCATGGACAGATAGATTGATGGATGGATAGATGGGTACTTTTATTGATCCCTTACCTGGGAATTAGGGGTTGCAGCCGCACACATTGGTGCAAAAGACTCAGATAACAAACAAAACAAAGCTGCAAAACAAACATACATATCTATGTACAACATATACAAATCAACAGAGCAACAGAGAATAAGTAAAGGGAATGGACTATAGAAGTATTTTAATTTAAATAGGGACGTGCAACATCAAATGTAAGAAAAACCATGTTCAAACCAAAATAGAATTTAAAAAGTAGAATAAAATGGCAAGTGGATAAAAGCAGCAGGTAAAGCCTGCTGTCTAAGCAGCTCTTCTTTGTCAGCCAGAGGTGACTTATTGAACAGAGTGATGGAATGAGGCAGGAAAGATTTCCTTTATCTGTCCGTACCACAGCTTAGCGTCTCAGTCTGTTAGAAAAGGAGCTTCGCTGTCTGACCAGTGTGTGGTGGCGAGGGTGGTCGGTGTTATCCATGATGGAACTGTTTCAGCCTGCATCCTGTTGGTTTCAGCTAACATATCTCATTGTTTTTTCAGATTAATACAATGCAGTTTGTCAGAGGTCAGCTGTCCTTCCCTGGTCTCATCTTTAAAGTCCAACCCTTCATCACTAAGAGAGCTGGACCTAGGTGAAAATATTAACCTGCAGAATTCAGGAGTGAAGCAGCTGTGTTGGTTTCTGTCAACTCCATGCTGTAGGCTGAAGACTCTGAGGTCAGATACCATATTTTAATCATGCACTGAAATTAATATGATCCTCTTGCACTGTTGAGATAAAGCATTTGTGTAGTTTTTAACCAATAAATTTAAAAGTTGGTGGATTTATGTGGTGTTTTATGTTTAGTTTGTTTTTATATACACATAAAGAAATTGTTAAAAAAATTCCAACATAGTTGTGATGCTGTGTAAACTGTAAATTAAAAACAGAATGCAATGATTTTCAAACCTTGTAAACTCACATTTTCCCCAATAGAACAGGGGTGGCCAACATTGGTCCTCGAGAGCCACAATCCTGCAGGTTTTCCAAATTTCCGTGCTTCAGCACACCTGACTCAAATTAAATGAATCAATCAGCCTATAAGGATCTGCACAATGACTCATTAGTCAGGTGTGTCGGAGCAGGGAAATTTGGAAAACCTGCAGGATTGTGGCTCTCGAGGACCGACGTTTGGCACCCCTGCAATAGAACATAAACAACATATCAGACATTTAATCATTTTATGGAAAATATTTACCTGTTTTGAATTTGATGATTGCAACAAATCTCTAAAAAGTTGGGACAGGACCAACATATGGCTGGAAAAGTGATCACAAATCAGAAACAACTGGAGTATTGATTACAAATAACAGAAGTTAACAAATGTTAACTGGCAACAGGTGAGTAACATGACTGGGTATAAAAAGAAGCATTTCAGAGAGGCAGAGTCTCAGATGTAAAGATGAAAATCTTCAACTTAACATTGCAAAGAGTCTGATGTTCCCACCATCTACACTTTTAACATCATCTAACGTTGGAATGGTGTATGGCATTCTAACAAATAATGCATTCTAGTGTCTCCTTTTCTCACACACGTATTGCAACAACAGTAGCTGCCGTATCTTAAAAAGCCTCAACAACACTGATGAAAGCATAGTATCTGATAGTTAATTAGAGTGTTCACTCTGTCACACACAAAGAACTCACTTCTGAAGTAAAATGATCATTTCAATTAAATTTTTCATTTACTGTTTATTTGCCAGGGACAATGAACAATCACACAATTGCACCTTGTTAGCTAATAGCTGATTCACTGCAGTCTCTGGGCAGGTAAACAAACAAACAGTAAATACTGAATAGAAAAAACGTACATTACATAAAACAAATGACAAACTATTTAAAAACTAAAATGAATACAGATCAAACAGTAAGAAGACATAAATACAGCATAACAAATTAAATAACAGGAGGGGAAATAAAACAAAAGGCATGAATAGTGGATAATAATATTAAACGGCCCCTACTTTAGTTATAGCAGCATCCTGAGTGTAATTCAATAGTGCTAAATTAGTGAGCTGAAGCATTTAATCCTGATTACAGTCTTATGTGGATTTTAGCCAAAGTTTAAGTAGACTTTCAAAGCAGTAGCAACCATACCCTCTGATATCAGCGGAAAAGTAATTACACTACCCCACCACTTTTACAGAAAACACTGATTCCCTCATGATTGTTCTCTTAGGTTATGTCCACACTGCACCAAAGCTGGTTCAGGTGTGAAAATGGTGGTGAAACCTAGGAGGAAGGCTTCACCATCCCAATAAAACCGCTGTAGTGCGTACTACAAGGCTGTGGGGGTAACGCTCCCAAAAGTAACACCAAAGCTAGAACAAGATGTAGCTTGTATGTAGATAATGGCTTGCTGCATGTTGCAGTAAGTTCACATTGGAAGAAGAGAAGAGAAACATTTGTTAGGACTGATGAAGAAGTCAAGCTTCTTCAAGCTGGACTACAAAGCAAAAAAAAAAAAAAAAAATTAGAAGGGGTGGATTGGGAATCTTTGCAAAGTAAATACGTGTTCATCACACTGACATCATATCCTGCAGTTGTTCCATCCCGATGGAACACAGACGGTAGAGGCTTCAAACCGATCCACCTTGGTACCAGGTTTCAGACATGATTGGTTTAATGAAAGTTAATCCCTGGTTGTGTGGGAATTAAAAGGTGGATTGCTAAATACTTTTGCGGTTTCACTGCAATTCGGCGCCGTGGCCCCTTAAACTTTGGTATTATGTCTCCCCTTTGATGATGGTCTGGTTCTCATCTGCACAGTTCTACCACTGTTGGGTGATTTTGGGCTCATTTTAAGAGCTTTGACAACTTTGTGGTTTATTTATTTAATTAATTAGTTAAATCCTCCAAATGTGATTCATTCTGTTTCATTCAGCTCCGTGGACAGCAGCATTGTTTGTAGCGTGCTGTGAGCGTCCATACAAAAAAGACTTCATATGCTTTCTTTTGTGGTTGTTAAAAGAACTTTCCAGTCCTGTTTCTGATTAAACAAGCTGCATACAGTAGCAGCAGAGGGTTTTTATTTTGTTTGTTTGTTTTTTTGTTTTTGTTTGTAGTAACCATAGTTTTTACTGTGCTATGGGCACTAATAAATATGCATGTGCACATGATTTGCAAAGTCATGGTGCACGCCCAACAAAGGCTCCCCTAAAAGCTCCAGTGTAATTCGAGCCCTGATTTTAGCAGAAACTAGTGTTATGCTGCCGATGGTAATGAGATGAGTTTCTAACAAAACTGAATTTAAAAAGTTAGTTTTAGGCTCATTATAACAGTACCGTTGACTTACTTGTCGAGGAGAAAGCTGGCAACTTCAATATCCCTTTTAAAATCTTTCTCCTTCGTGAGCTCCTTCTGCCTGGAGAAGGTTAGCCGGATGTTTTTCCTTTTTATATTGTCTGGTCACGCTGCCCCCAAAAGTCCCCTTTTTCGCTTTTGTGGCGATGGTGACAACGGCTCCCTTGCTGCTGCTGCATATATAGAGAATGTGAATGTGTAGAATGTGAGGACCCAAATGCAGGCTGACGAGGCAGACAGAATGCAGGAGCAAAGTTTAATGAAAACAGAGCCAAAACATTTGTAAGGAACTAAACTGGGGAAGCAGGATGGAAACAAGACAGTAATATGACAATGAACTAGCAAAGTGGAAAGGAAATGAAGTGGTATATATATACACAGATGGATTAATAATGAACATGTGAAGTGAATAAAGAAAATCAAGCCAGGTGAACTAATGACACAAGCAAAAAGAAAATCAGAACACAAGGGAAAACCTACAAAATAAGAAGGAAAACAGAACTAAACATGAGAAGACTACTAAAACCTAAACTAAAACCCAGAGACCTGAGGACTTAACGATGAAGCGTGATTAACATTCCCTGGATATCACTCTGTTACTGGATGTTGCTCTGTTACCTGGGTTGTCTTACCCAGACATTCAGGATTAATACATAAAAGCTGGTTATCAATTTGGTAATTCAAACCAGGGTTTTCCCATCTTGATCAGCGCACGCTCACATAAAAGGGTGCATCATCCAGGCCATAAATGGTCTGTACTTATATAGCGCTTTTATCCAAAGCGCTTTACATATACGTCACATTCACCCATTCACACACACATTCACACACTGATGGCGGAAGCTGCCATGCAGGGCGCTAACCACGACCCATCAGGAGCAAGTAGGGGTTCGGTGTCTTGCTCAGGGACACCTCGACATGAGCTCTCCGGGCGGGATCGAACCGGCAACCCTTAGATTACAGGACGACCACTCTACCCATTGAGCCATGCCGCCCCTAAACAACATTGTTGCTGCAGCAACAGCCAGGAAGGAATGCTGGCAGATAATTACGACTCTGTTAAAGCGTAAATTTGTAAAATTATACAGTATTAATTAACTGGACAATATAAACAAAATTCTGATCACTCAGTTTCACTTTATTACGGCGCAGACGTTTTGGGCAGAGCGTCCTCACTTTCCTTTTTATTTTTAACCTCAGCCAAGGTGGAGGGCATGTTTTAGGCATGTACTGTATGCTGTAGATACATCTGTCTGTCTCTGTTAGCAACATGTGGATGAATTTAGATTAATTTTCAGGAAATATCTGAAATAGAATAAAAGAACAAGGGATTACATTTTCTATTCTATTCTATTCTCGCCACCTTCAGCTAAATCTCTCCAAGAATGAGCTTATTGTCTGTCTAGCCAATCATTCCTTACCACCACAGATAAGCGTGCAGCTCGACTCTGTCACACTTGTGCCTACGTCTTCTACCAGGAATCTTGGTAGACAACCAGCTGACCTTTAAGGTCCATGTTGCTTTGGTTGCCCGGTCTTGCCAATTTGCTCTCTACAACATCAGGAGAATCAGACCCTACCTGACAGAACACACGACACAGATCATGTTTTCTTTTTTACTCGACCATTCAAAGAAAAAAAAAAATCAGTGTTGGGGTTTTGTTTAGTTATTAGACATTAATAAGTGTCCATGGAAAATTCTAAATGTTCATTAAAGTTATTAATATAAAAGATAAATTATGGGGCAAACCTGGAATTTCCAGAACTAATAAATAAATAATAATAATATCATTTGAGGGTCTGTATGTTTACGTGTCAACCTTGAACAGATATGACCATGATACATGATGATACATAGAATAGTTAATAAAGGCTGGAATCCAAGCACTTAGCATTGCAGACAGCAGTTATCACAATATAAAATAAAAATGATCACAAACATCTTTTTATTCAAAATAGAACAGATTTTTTACGTTAAGTACAATTAATATATTAATCGGTGATACTTTAGTTAACAAATACTATAGTTTAATTCTACCACACTATGTACAACTATGCTAGCAACTACAAAATAAAGCCAAACAATCTCTTGTGTAAGTGTGACGGTGATTGTGTGCATGAGTGTTTGTCAATGCATATAAGAGTGAGAAAACAAGTGAGACACCAGTGGATTAGGAATTGTTGAGGTGATACACAGGTGATAGATCCATTTAATCACATTTTCTGCTAAATTCATTACATCCACCCATTCAAAAATCCTGAGTTGAAATGGATAAATTCTACTCATTCGTACAGTGGTTTATGATAAATTGTGTATAAGCTGAATTCATTAAATTATTAGTGAAGCAGCAGCAGCATGTCATTAATGCTGATGAAAACTATTGTTCTCAGGTTTAGTTTGACAGATTCATCCTGCATCTTGTTAACTTCAGTTTACAACTTTTATTCTTTATTCAGCTTGGATTGCTGCAATTTGTCAGAGGTCGGCTGTGATTCTCTGGTCTCAGCTCTGGAGTCCAACCCCAACTGTCTGACAGAACTGGACCTTAGCAGGAACGAACTGCAGGATTCAGGAGCGAAGCAGCTTTGTGGTTTTCTGGAACGTCCACATTGTCATCTGAAGACTCTGAGGTCAGACACAATTTTTAAGCCCCATTTCCACCAGCTGGTCTGGGTCGGTAAGGGATGGTTTGGTGTGGTTTGGTTTGGTAAATCCTGATCTTTGTTGCATTTCCACAGCCACCTGTAACTTCACCCAATAGGGGGCGTGTTGACCGGCTAATGATAGATACGTAAGCTACGTAATCGTGTTATGTCTTAGCGACGTGATGCCTTTCTTGAATTATAATAAAGATGAATGTGACACAGAAATGACAGACCAGAATGGTGGACATCCAGCAGTTTTTGTTATTCCTTCTTGTTTTCTGGCTTTGAAAAACAAAAAAACCACCATATATTTAAACATTACACTATTGCTGCTTTGTCTTATTACTGATTCACATAGGAAGTGATTGAAACCCCGGCAGAAGGATTCTCAAACAGGTGGGATGGTTTGGGTTAGATATTATGGTACCTTTCCCAATTTTTGCTTGTGGAAATGCAAAAAACTGCATACTGACCCTTACCATGAAAGAAAATAAGAAAAAAGAAGAAAGAAAAAGAAAAATTTAACAAAACTGCTAACAAAACATTCGTACTACTAGATTTTGATCCACTCTGAGGATCTTAATGATAAAATTGGTTTTCTTTTCTGTATTTAAATCAACAATTTATGTCCTTTTGATATGTCCTGCTAAGATTGAATATGTATAAATCAGCCATTAATACATAATTACAGGATTTTAGTTCAATAACTAATAAGATTCTGCAATGACTGTACGTCTCATTAGCTTCAGCTCATTTATTCTTTACTCGACTTTGCTAGACTAAGTGACTGCAGGTTATCAGAGATCAGCTGCGCTTGTCTGGCCTCAGTTCTGAAGTCCAGCCCCTCCCATCTGACAGAACTGGACCTGAAAAAAAACGAGCTTCGGGATTCAGGAGTGAAACAGCTGTGTGGTTTCCTGGAGCATCCACACTGTCATCTGATGTCTCTAAGGTCAGATGTTAGTTCAAGATCAAGTTTATTTACATTTACAACATTTGCCATTGACCAAAGTGCTGTACAATGACAATGATAAAACAATAAAAGCAATAAAAAACTATTAACATAATAAAATCAGAATGAAAAATATATAATGTGACAGTTGTGTTGCAACTTAACTGCTGACATGACACTGATATTATACTGATGATGAACAGATTTTAGTATCTTCAGATTAAAATCTGATTTCCTTCTGTGCTTAAATAAATAAAAATTTTATGTCCTTGCAGTGTTTCTCACTTGTACAAAATATGTAAAATCAGGCACTAATACATAATTACAGGATAATGGTTCAATAGCTTTTATTAGGTGTTGTAATGGTTGTGCATCCTGTTGACTTCAGCTTACATCTTATTCTTTTCTCAGCCTGGGCAGCTGCAAGTTGTCAGAGGTCAGCTGTGATTCTCTGGCCTCAGCTCTGAAGTCCAACCCCTCCCATCTGAGAGAACTGGACCTGACTGACAATGATCTACAAGATTCAGGAGTGAAGCTGCTGTGTGGTTTCCTGGAGAGTCCACACTGTCAACTGCAGACTCTGAGGTAAGATGTTTTTTTGTTTGTTGAGATTAATATGCTGTGAAATGTACATTAAAACTAAATTACTGATATAACACTGTTGTTATACTGATGGTAATTTCAAGGCTACAGCATGGATAAGGTGATGACCCAAGTGCAGAATAGTGCTTTATTTACATGAACTAATCTTACAAAAACAAAACCTGGTGTAGAGGCAAGAATGTGTTATTCTATTTCCTGTCACTAGGGTGTGTGTGTTTGGAGGTGTGTGTGTGACTGGAGCTGAGTGATTGTCTAATTAATATCACCTGTGTCTACCTGTGTTTTTCTGTTTGCTTGGTAAAGAGAGTGAGGGTGGAGGCAGGGTGCCGACATTTTCTGTTGACCGCTAAAAGTTTACCGCAAAGGGTTTTATTAATAAGGTAACATGTAACATCTGATAAGTCCAACTATATACAATAAACACCCTTAAACTGCAGCAAAGACTCTGGATTGTCTTTGGATTAATCGTGTCAGACAGACCCCTGTGCTCTCCTCTCAGTGACAAAGTTTGTAGTCACTATACCTGGGTAAACCCGACAGAGACAAGATCAGACAACACGGCATGTATGGGCTAAATATAAAGTCTTAAAGATTTTGCAACTGTAAATGAATGTTCGCAAATAATTTCATTTTGTATTTGTAAATGAAGCTCCTGCAAAATAAATCTGCCCAAAAAATTCACGTTTGCGAATGTGCAGAAAAGGATTTGCATGGTTGTAAAAAAAGATTTGTATTTGTGGAAAATAATAGAAGCTCTTTTGCAAACATCCTGTCCACAGATATGAAGCACAAAACTGCGTGCGAGACTCTGAAGTTGCCGTTGAGAATTTTGTCCCTGTCTTTTTACGTCTACCTAATTCTTAAAGGGAAGTAGATACATTTTAAGGACGGATGGTGGTGCGATTGTGTCTCAAAGTGAATATGATAAACCAATATTTCTCAGTCTCGGACTGAATAATATCAGTATATGTTAGAGTGTGATGTCTGTCCGGTGATGTCTGTCACCGGAGGACTAATGAGAAACAGGTGAATGAGCAAATCAGACCAGGTGCACTAGTGCACAGAAACAGCAAGCCAAACAGAATACACAAGGGAAAATCTACTAAATAAAACAGGAAACCGGACAGGACCGTGACAAAGAAAACCTACAGAACAGTAAAACAATAAACTACTGAACAAAAACCCATAGACCATGACAGATTTTAGCAGACCAAAATCTGTTTTGTTCTGTGATTTACTACAATAATATTTTACTTTGTTTTAAAATTTATTTCTAAAATTGATTCAACAATTTAAAAAAATTCACATCACTTAGATAATATTACAACTTTAAATATATTTTACTGTGTTTAATATTTAGTGTGTGATAAATATGTAGTTATTCTATATGCGTATATATGATTTTTCTTATAAGAAAACAGAATGAGGCTGCAAAGTCTAAGAGCTGAAATCACAATGTCCTTATTGTAATGAAATTAAATTAAATGAAGGTAAATTGCAAAGAGAAGTGTGTGGTTATCGATAATAATAACTAATTAATGGCTCTGTTCAATGGTTTTAACCTGTGTGCTGTTCAGCTCACAACTTTTCTTTTGTAAATATAGATTGAGGGACTGCCGGTTGTCAGAGGTCAGCTGTGCTTCTCTGGTCTCAGCTCTGAAGTCCAACACCCTCCCATCTGAGAGAACTGGACCTGAGTAAAAACAATCTTCAGGATTCAGGAGGGAAGAAGCTATGCGGTTTTCTTGAGAGTCCACATTGTAGACTGCAGACTCTGAGGTCAGACATCAGGTTTTAGAAATTAATATGATGTGACAGTTCAGTTTACACTAAACTGTCGACATAAGACTCATACTATGGAATATTGATCCATACTGAGGATCTTCATGATAAATCTGTAACCCTCTTTGTGCTTTCCTTCCAACATTTGTGAGAGAAATATGAAATATGAAAAGCTTCATACAAGTATGTGACATCAAACATTTAATCTGAAACTCTTTAGTTGTATTTTGAGGTTGACTCAAATATATATATATATATATATATATATATATATATATATATATATATATATATATATATATGTATAATTAAGGCTGTAAAATTATTAACATTTTCAGTCAGATTAATCACAGCTTGCACATTAATCATGATTAATCACCATTTGCAACTATGCCAGTTTTTATTATATTGAATCAACAGAATGAGCCAATGCTTACACATATTAAGTGTTAACTGACCTTCTCTTGGGTAAATGTCAGATGTACACGGGTCAGTAAATGCAACATGTAATGAACTTTTATATGTTGTTCTAAATAATCTCCAACATGTTCTAGATCATAATTCAGAATTCATATGTCATCATCTCACCAACCGTCTCCATGATCATTTTTGTCATAAAACCAGCAGACTGAAGTTAAACAGCCAGCACTGATGAAGAAACTCTAATAAAACTGATGATATGGATAAAAGCAGGTTTTCCCTTTTATCATTGAAGAGTGAGTGTTTGTGCAGCAGTGATAGAACTCCTACAGCAGCATCACCCAAAGTAAACAAAATAGATCATTGGCTGTTTTGTTTTATAGTTTGGTCTTCACATTTTTTTTTACATAGACAGTCACCTTAGTTGTAATAATTAGTTCAATATTTCATAAAATCTAGACCTAAAAAAAGTCTCATTTGTGCCCTTTTTTTCCTGGTCGTGTGCCCCTAGCCTGGCCCCCATCTAAACTTTTCTAGACCCGCCCCTGCACAGCTGAAGTTATTCTGTCTACCAACCAGACAACTACTGTGTTTGAGAGAGTCCTTCCAAATCAATACTTTTGGGTATAATATGTGATTGTGTGAGTTTCCTCTTTCTCAACTGAACCATAAACAAACGCAGCTGATCTGCTGATCAATGACAGCCATCAATGATTCACGAAACAACAATGAGAGGAGAGGGAGGAAGCAGCAGCTGCACAAACACTGAGGGACAACCAGAAATCCAATAGGGCAAACACACGCTGGTGCAAAACCCTGGATAATTAAAAAATAAAATAAAAAAATACAGGAAAAGTACAGGTGTGGAACCCTCTCATCGGTAAAAGAGTGGATGTTAAAATACATTCATTTTTTAGGAGGGAGGAGTCAATGGGTTGCTCCATTTATATGTTTATTCTCTATCCATCCACAGAGCCAGCTGGCTCAACTAGTTCCATCTCGGCCTCTCCATGTCCCATTGTCACCATAACAGAAAATTAACAGATGTGATGGGGCTGTAATTGCATTAAAGATATAGAGGAACTTAGTTACCCCCATTAATGCTTTATTTGACAGCCATAATATATATATATATATATATATATGGAGAGAGAGGATCATGGCTAAGATGAGAACTTGTCAACCACAACACCACCTAGGATGGGTGAATGGAGTGCCAGCAGAAAGTCTTTTGGCTCATGTAAAAGTGTGGCAGTAAAAATATGAACAAAGTAGAAAATGGAAATGGGGTTGTAATTTTCCTTTAAGGATACTCGGTTGAGTACGGACGCGTGGAACTGTCACCCAAATAAAAAAAAATTGGACCTTATCACGTGATATGTTTACTTTATTATAAAAACGTGAAACGTATCACGTTATAACGTGATACTTTATTGTAAAAACGTGAAACGTATCACGTTATAACGTGATACTTTATTATAAAAACGTGAATACGTATCACGTTATAACGTGATACTTTATTGTAAAAACGTGAAACGTAAAACGTGATATGTTTCACTTTTTTACAATAAACACATAAGGTCCCATTTTTTTTTTATTTGGGTGACAGCTCCACGCTTCCGTAGTTGAGAACATCTCCATATATTTTTGACACTTTGAACAACAGTCTTCTCTTTACAATTCTGTACAGGTCTTAACTTAAGCAGCAGGTTGTTGGAAAGATTAATTTCATCTGTTCTGTTTGACTATATTGATAAGTAAAATGCGTTTAGTTTCTTTTTAAGTTTTAAATTTCTTTGTTTATACATTGTCAATTTAAATCTGCACAGATTAAGCTGAGACTTTGCCATCTAAACTTAAATGTTTCTTTATATTCAGATTGATGAAATGCAGTTTGTCAAAGATTACCCATAATACTCTGGCCTCAGCTCTGAAGTCCCAACCCCTTCCACCTGAGAGAAGCTGGAACTGAGTGCCGAGTGGATTTTGTTTGACTCAGGAGTGAAACAGCTCTCTGATATGCTACAGAGTCCAAACTATAGACTCGAAATTGTGAAGGTTAGTAGAAATCCATCCATGCTTGTTTAAACAGATATTAAAATCTGTCTGTCCTGTCCTTTTCATTTGTTAATCTTATGCTGGGCTCACACCAAACAATTTTCACGATCGCAGACTAAACGGAAGTCTTTAGGAAATCTTTAGGAGTTTTTACTGGAGTCACAGCCGCGCTCCGGTCCTTCTCAGCAGTTAGGTGTAAGCTGGTAATCTGCGCTGTTTAATGTCAATCTTTTCCCCAGTCTGGATCTGTGAAGTCGGCAGTGACGAAACACGATCAACAATAATGCGGATGGTTATTAAGAAGTAAACGTCTGCTGTGGATCATTATGAGTTACAGTATATGATCTAACAAAAGAGAGAAGAATAGAAACTCATTCATCCATCCAGATTCTGATGAGTCGGTGTAACACCTGGTGGAGATGTAAAGCCACACTTAATAATGATGATGTGTAAAAGTGAAATTCTCCCCTTGTTTGCTTTACTGTGGGCAGATCAGCCCTGTTTAAGATCAACTGTCCAACATATCACAATAAAATGCTAAAAGAATCTAGTTGTAGTCTTGTAATTTGTGACCTCAAAAGATTCACATTCTTTGCAAAATCTCAGTCTGAGACTAGACTGAGACTTAAAACTCTAAACATTTGTCTTTAGATGTGAGCTGGTAGTTTTCTAGAGTCTTTTGCAAATCTTTTAAAAGTCTTTTGGTGTAAGCCCAGCTTTATGAATATGATACTTTAGTGTTGCAGAGCATTTTTACTATAAAAGAAAGAGGAGACAAAGTAGCTTGATAACACTGACAGGTTTGCCATCACCAGTTTATCAGTCTGGATCTGGAAGTCGCACAGGATCTTCAGTCTATTATTATCCACCGACTCTAGAGGCATTTATGATGATCTGGCTGAGAGGTTTCAGGCCGACAGCTAAAGCAGGAGAGAATCCAGCAGCAGTGAATCCTGAATCTTTAAGCTACGTATTGATTGACTGGGAGTTTATTCATTGAGGGATTCACAGATCTCAACTTATCAAGCTGGGACAATGGCACCCTGATTGCTGTAAGATATTGGGATGAAATCCTCAGACCCTTTGCCAGACTCTCTGCAAGTGTAGTGGGTCCTGGGATCCTCTTGGTCCACAACAATGCCAAAACAAACAACACAAGCAGCAATCCCAGTCTTCATTCATCAAACTGCAGAAGAAGGCAACAGTGATGGATAGAAGCAATCCCAAGCATCAGTACGAAAGAAGAAAAACGAGAAGCTTGAAAACTGATTATTCGTGAAATCTATCGTTAAGAGCAGACAATTTGTTGTTTTAACATAATAGTTGATGGTAGAATAGAGAGAAACCTGCATATAAAACAGAATACCAGAGTCATGAAGTAGGTTATTGACTAGGTGACTAAAGAGAAATGGCATTCAGGTTAGATTGACTATCAAAGCTAACAGTTACGATGCAATGTTCCCAGTTAACATTAGCTCAGCCAAAATCAGATTTTTTTTCATTAATAGTTTGTAATTGTTGTCTTTGTCCCCGCAGAAGTGACTTTTGGCAGTTAAATGCATTCACAAGAAAAACCTGTAAGTACTGAAACTGTCTCTTCGTTAATCGTTAATACATCTTAATCTAAAAAGTACTCTGTGCCCATTTGATCATAGAAAAGTCTATAAAATAAATGCTAAATTGAGGATATTTGCTCTAAGTTTTTAATTCCTATTAACTTTTTGCCTCAAAGGTTTACAGACCTCATCAAAACAGACCACGAGCCCAAAGTGAAATCAGATTAAATAACTTTAAAACTCCTCCTTAAAACTCCATCCTTCAGATGGAAATGACACTGTAATGTGTAATGTCAGATTTATAAGTATCCACCAGAAAATCAGGAAGTTCTGTGAGGAAGATGACAACTGGAGTTGGGAGTCGCTACTGGGAGATTAATCATTGACCCAATCTGATGAAAAGAGCAGCAATAAACTCTGAGATCTCTTGTGTTGTCCCTCTCCTGTCAGGTATCTCCGACTTTAAACTGGAGCCAGATCTGTGTGAGGACAACACCAAACTGATGAAGGTAAGAAAAAAATAAAAACAACAGCTCAAAGATCTTTGTCTTATCCAGCAACATGGCAAACTGAATGATGGTCTGGCTGCCATGTTTGCTTTCACCAAGGTGGAGGTTTATAGATTTTATAGATATAGACAAAATTGTAGATATAAGGCTTCCCTTAATACTTAAATATTATCTTTATTTTATTTTTATTTTTTTTATTGCTGAATTACATATTAATGCTGCACCTGACAGAGGAAACAAAAAAGGGGGAGAGTGAACAGAACAGAAAGGGAGTGAAGAGAAAAAAGGAGACAAAGATACTAAATTCAGCAAAGGCATCTACTATAGCTGGGTGCTTCTTCATCTCTGGAAATGATAAGCGGCTGTATCCCAGCAAGAAAAACCTTCAACTGCCAGTTGGAAGGTTTTTAGTTAGATCGACAGCTTCCCCACACCACATGTTAAAGCGACTTTTGTTAAGATGTTGATGTCAATTCAGAAAAAGCACTGTACAATTCATTGCAAAATGAAACATTAAGTTCTGAAAATGAAGCATAGTAAATCTTTTATCATACACACACACACACATACACATGTATGTGTGTGTATATATATATATATATACATATATATATATATATATGTATATATATATAAATATATATATATAAATAAATATATAAATAATTGTCTCTCATCCATTCAAGCTCGGGTCCTCTACAAGAGGCCTGGGAGCTTGAGGGTTCTGCGCAGTATCTTTGCTGTTCCTAGGATTGCACTCTTCTGCACTCTTCCATTTTGGGGGTTACTGCCCTGAGTGCTCCGATGACCACGGGCACCACTGTTGCCTTCACTTTCCAGGCCTTCTCAAGTTTGTCTTTCAGGCCTTGGTATTTCTCCAGTTTCTCATGTTCCTTTTTCCTGATGTTGCAATCGCTTCGTATTGCAATGTCAACCACAATGGCTTTCCTCTGCTGTTTGTCCATCACCACAATGTCCGGCTGGTTTGCCGTTACCATTTTGTCGGTCTGGATCTGGAAGTCCTACAGGATCTTAGCTCGGTTATTCTCTACCACCTTCGGCGGTGTTTCCCACCTTGACCTCGGGGCTTTCAGTCCGTACTCTGCACAGATGTTCCTGTGCACTATACCAGCAACTTGGTTATGACTCTCCTTGTATGCTTTCCCTGCCAGCATCTTACACCCTGCATTTATGTGCTGGATTGTCTCAGGGGCCTCTTTGCACAGTCTACACCTGGGGTCTTGTCTTGTATGATATATCTGGGCCTCTATTGCTCAGGTGCTCAAGGCCTGCTCCTATGCAGCTATTTTTAGTGCCTCTGTGCTGTCTTTCAGTCCAGCCCTTTCTAGCCATTGGTAGGATTTCTTGATATCAGCCACTTCAGTTATCTGTCGTGGTACATCCCATGGAGGGGTTTTTCCTCCCATGATGGTTCCTCCATCACCACATGATCTGTTTTCCACATTCACCGAGCACTTCATCCGTTGAGGCCATCTTCCTGATGTATTCAAGGATGTTGGATGTTTCATCCTGGATAGTGGTTCTGACACTCACTAGCCCTCTGCCTCCTTCCTTGCGCTTAGTGTACAGTCTCAGGGTGCTGGATTTGGGGTGAGGTGGGGGGGGGGGGGGGGGGGGGACCCGCCATGCATGGTCAGGAGCTTGTGTGTTTTCGCATCTGTGGTCTGAATCTCTTCCTTTGGCCAGCTTATTATTCCCACAGGGTATCTGATGACCGGCAGGGCATAACTGTTAATTGCCCGGACCTTGTTCTTGCCATTGAGTTGACTCCTTAGGACTTGCCTCACTTGCTGGAGGTATTTGGCTGTGGCTGCTTTTCTTGTGGCCTGCTTGAGGTTGCCATTTGCTTGTGGAATTCCAAGGTAGTTGTAGCTGTCAATGTCTGCTATTCTGCCATCTGGGAGTGAGACCCCTTCTGTATGGACTACCTTCCCTCTCTTTGTCACCATCCGCCCATACTTCTCAAGTCCGATTGACATTCTGATGTCATTGCTGTAGATCCTGGTTGTGTGGATCAGTGAGTCAATGTCTAGCTCGCTCTTGGTGTACAGCTTGATGTGGAGTGCAGTTAGCTTCTTCAGCCAGTAGGTGTGAACCATGTCAGGCCCTGGTGCTGTCCAGTTTTTCATACCTGAGACTCTTTGTTGAATGTCTGCCATTGTGATGGTTACTGGTTCTCGTTCAGAGAGGTTGTTGTGGTCTGCTCATAGATCCATCAACCACTGTGCACCGCTGTTGTGCGATGCCTCCTTTTTCCATATGCTTTTCCAGTATTGTTCAGTCTGCAGCCGTGGCAGGTCTTCCCTGTTGTTATTACCCTGCCACTGAGAGTAAACTTTAGCTGGTTGAGTTGAGAACAGCCAGTTTATTTGCCTTGATTCAATTTCTCTCGTGTACCTCTTTAGGCGGGTGGCCAAGGCTTGGAGTTGTTTGGCAGCTCCTAGTGCTTTAGGTATGGGCATCTGGCTGTACCTCCTGGGTACTTGTTTTTTCATTGCACCATTCTGGAGCTCTGATAGTTGGCTCACTTCTCTTCGAGCTGCCACCTCTTCCATGGTGGATATGATTCTTTATGGTTGCTCTTTGGTTGATAGCCAAGCACCTCAAGGATCACTGCTGCTGAGGTGTAGATCAGCTCATTGGTTTCAGTGATGGTCATTGTAGGAATCGTTCTCAAGGCTGCATTCACATTTTCCAGGAGACTTTGCGATGGTCCTCCACTCAGCCTCTGTAATTGGCATCGGGGTTGCCTGATGTTCCTTTTTACCATGATCTTGGCACTTAGGTCAATCGCTCGCTCAGCGTGATTGCGCTTATTGGGGCTTCATACCCAATCTCTGGATGGGGAGTTGCTGTTAACTCCCCCCTGACCTGGCGTCCTGGCTCCCCCTTGCCGTAGCATTTGTGTTGTACCTCGCCAATTTCAAGCTGTGATAGCAGTTGCCGTCTGTGGACTTTGGAACGTTGAGCTACTAGTTGTTTGGCAGTGAGTGTTGATTGTGGGTTTTGAAGATTCGATATTTCCCACATTCTCTGCATGTAATCCCTCTAACTAGGGTTACTGGAGTAGTAACATTCCAACAATATCTACATACACACACACACACACACACATATATATATATATATATATATACAATTCCAGGATACAGGATAATTATTATAATTTTATTTTAGGTCTGCACAGTAAAAATTGTACTTTTTTAAAATCAAGCATGTACTGTTTTTATATACGTCATTAAACTACCTTGTTTCTGAATTGCAGCCTCCATCAAACTTCAATCCTGAAGTCCAAACTGAAGAAGTTTCTGCAAAAGTCTCATACAGGTGAACCTTTAAATCCACACTTTTAACTGCTTTTATTATTTGTTCTTAGTGATGTTTTTCTGAATGACACATTTCTGTTTCATCTGAAAAAGCAGACCTACTAACTGCAGCATGTGATTTCAGCAGAAAACAAAATTCAGTCTCTGACCTTCAGTGTTAAGATGTTTGCTTCACACTGTGGTCTTGGTGAGATTTTACATCTGGTATTTTGGTTTTCTACAGTTTCCCTGTCTGTCAGCATTTATATGGTCTGATCTAGGAATACTACTATTATCTTTTTAACAGTGATTATGATAAATTATGGGATGGAACAGGTTTTGCTCTGATCATTCAGCCTCTCTGTGTGTTACAGATTCAAATGTCAGAGTTCAGGTGTGTTCCAGTGTACTGTGACTGGGCTGGTGTTTGTAATGGAGCGAGAGGCGGAGCTTCTGTACACAACTATCCAATGGGATGAGGATCTCCTTCAACCAGCTAAAAAGACTCCTGCAGGCCCGCTGTTTAGCATCAAGTGTTCTGAGGATGCAGTCTATCAGCTGCACCTCCCTCACTGCGAAGCAAAGGAAGGTGATGTATGCAACCATGTCACTGAAATAATCATAAATTCAAATTAACATTAACATTTTATTAATAAAAAAAAACAGTTCAGGTCAGTCCAAGAATAATCCAACTCAGTAAAGTTTATAGTTTATAGTTTATCAGAATTAATAAAATGCCAGAGTGTAAAATGTTTGACTAGGGAAAACAGCAGATTAAACCAGATCTTCAGTTCAATTCAGTCCCCTGTCTGAATGCATGTGTTGCAGGTGACGTTGGAAAGGAAGAAATCTATTTCATTAGGAAAAACCTTTATTAGAACCAGACTTCAGAAAGGCTGCCATATTCATCAATGTATTCACATAAAGAGAGGGAATGAGAAGATATGCTCAGTGAGTCATTAAAGGTTCTCAAGCAGTCTAGCACCATGGTTAAAGAGCAAGTTTGAAGCCTAATTTTAAAGGTAGAGGATGTTTACCCTCTGGACTCAAAATGGGAGCTATTCCATAGAGAGCGGCCTAAAACCGAAGGTTTGATCTCCCATTCTACTTTTAAAACTTCTAGTAAGCTCAAGTAAACCTTCAGTCTGAGAGTAAAGTGCACTGTTGGGAAAATATAGAACTATGAGATCTTTAAGATCTTTTGCAGTTTGTTTCTAAGAGCTTTTTATTTTAAAATCTATTCTGGATTGACAAGGAGTCAATTAAGATAAGCTAAAATAGGAGAAATATGATCGCTGCTGCTAATTCCAAGCCCTCATTGGTTCATTTTGGATCAGCTGGTAGCTTTTCAGAGAATTGAATGATAATTAATATCAACGATCCAGCATAGAAATAACAAGACTGAGTGAGAAGGCTGAGTTAGAAGCTAAGCTGCATGAGGACATGTTTTCTTATTTTGGCCCACATGGGTCAAACACCCTTCCTGAAAACCTGAGAGCAGCAGTGTTCAGTGTGTTACAAAATCAAAGTTGAATGACAGAAAAATGTAATGTTTCATTTAAAACTGTGTGTCTATTGATATCTTATCCCTTTATAAAAATAAGTGTTATGGTTTTGTTCTCTAAGAATGAACCGTTTATTTCTGCTTGAAGGGGGTTCATGTACTTGGACGCTGCCATGTTTGTGCCACCATTTTAGTACGGTGTCTTTGAATGGACAAACAACTCTGTGTTTAAAGTGAGAACCATCTGAGCTTTAAAACTACATTACCAGCATTGTCTGATAGGTTCTAGAGCATCGTTTGGAATAAGCAACACTTAGAGTGCATTCCCACTAGAATAGTTCAGGGGAATTTGTTCTACTGGGAGGGAAATTTGGCAAATTTTTGGATGTTTATTTGGTTTGGTTTGCTTTCGTACACTGCTTTACTCAAGCAAGCCAAACTGCCTTGACCAGGTCATGTAGTTACAACAGCTGCTCGCTAGGGGACGATACTCCCTGAAACTACTGTTGACTAATAAGAAATAAGAAGATGATTGGCCAGGGCCAGTAACGACTCGTTTACCACTGTGCCTCCGCAAGTAAACAATGGAGTAACAATAAAATTATGCAGTCTTGGAGGTTTCTCATTTTACTTTGGTGTTTCTAATGTGGCTTTTAACCAGAATCTGATAAGCATGAGCAGTAGAACACGCAACAAGTTATCTGTGGTACGTTATGTCTAGTGTCACTTCCTTGTTTTTGGTCCATTGGATGGTCCATTTGCTTTCCCACTGTCAGCGCACCTGACCAGAGTTCTCTTGTAAGAGGACCAAAACCCCAGGTTTTCAAGCAAACCAGAGTTTGCTTCTTTGGTCAGCACCAAAGTCAGGATGTGTGTTCTCACTGCTCCAAACAGACTAGACTGTTTATGGACGTGTACCACGATGTGTTTAAAGTGGACCATACATGTACGCTTAAAAGGAATCAAAAGTAGTTATCTGTAGTGCAGTCGTTGCTGCAACTGAGGCCACTGGATCCACTCACAGATGAAATCATGTTTGTGTGGAAGAGTATTGGCCACTGATGACCACCGTCCATTCTCAACTGTATTTAGCATTTAAAGCCATTGCTATGCTCGTCTTTACCACTAGATGTAAGTAATTCTTATACTATACCATTAATGTATTAACTGTTATTACCCATCCATCTTTCCTTCTCCTTTTTCTATACCTTCTTAATCCTACTCAGTATCATGGGAGGTTGCACCAATCTCAGCCTCTATCAGGTTAGAGGCAGGACACACCCCTGAAGGTTGCCAGTCCAGGCACAAATAACCACTCATGGCTTGAAAAATGCATGAAGTGCACATTCTCATCGCAGATTTTTCTGTATAAACAGCAGTTAGTGTGAAGGAAACTGGCACACATCATTTATGGGTCTGTTGTCAAGTGTTCCTCTAAAAGGTTTTTCAATTATCTGTGTAGTCCACATCTTTTGCAGGACACCACCTGTACAGAAAGTGGTTGGAAAATGACATGTGACAAAACATGTCATCAGATTAGGTAAGGGTCCAGAGATTACTACACAGAAGAATAAAAAGAGGAAAAGAGGTGAACTACAGATGTTTTGAGTGATGGTAAATTAATCTGAACCACATTTTTTCAGGAGGTGAGAGGTGATCGTTGCACAGATTGAGCTCTTAGCAGAAAATGTTTAAAAGCTTTCTTCTTTCACAGCTCTGTGTTTTGAAGGCCTGCTCTCTGTTGCCCACATCACTGATGATGATGGGATGAACATCTTGAAACCCCTGGAGATCACTGATACCCATGTGGTGGTGAAGGTCCCCCACCTCTCTAACTTTGGTCTTCTTTGGGACACTGTGAAAAGGTTCCTGAAAATAAACCTGCCAGTTAATGGCCAAGTCCTGCTGTTCCACCGATCTCCAATACTTGATGTGCTTCTTCTGCCGGAAAACATCCCTCTGCCAGAGGTAAAACCGACAGATGTGCTGCAGGGTTCTCTAACCCACCAGGAGACACAGACAGTTAAACTAAACAGTTAACTAGAAATTACTAGCGGTACTGGTGCACAAATCATCTTTTTACTGGTAACCATTGATACCTTTAACTTTATTTTTCCTGATTCAGCTGGTGAGATTTAGTTTGGTGTTCTCTGTGCCATCAATTATTACTTCATCACCTTCCTTCATGTACCAGTGACCTAAAAGTTGATTTACTTTCTTAATTTAGTTTAAATTCTTTCTAAAATACTTAGGATGACTCTGATGTGTTTAGAGTTGACTCTGTTGTAAAAATCATCTTCTTGTTGAAGGTTGCTGCCCAACAACGAGGTGCTGAGAACATCAGGACCTCCTCTGAGTGCTCTCTCAATGTGAACCAAAGTTACAGCATCCACTGTGTCCCTGAAGGCCTCACCATACAGCCTGAGGTAAGTCGGGTGTCACGTGTAAATGATGTCCACAGCCAGAAAGATTTTCCATCAGGTCCAACATTAACATGCTTTGCTGCTTTTCAGCACCAGCTGTTTCGTTTAAAGTTTGGACCAAATTTCCATCCAACATTTGAAATCTTCCCGACGGAAAACCTAAAGAAAGTAACTGTGATGGTCCAAGACCAGGAGACGACTGATGTCTGGAAACGTGATGTTCATCTGACAGGTCAGAACTTTACCTTCCTGCAGCAGCATGAGTTAATGTGTGAACTCTGTCACTGGAACATATCTTTAAACCTGAACACAAACTCTGGTCAGTGTGTTTATAAAAGGTTTTAAAGAATACATTTCATATTAGACAACTGGAGGGATAAAGGTATGTGGAGTTTCATTTGAAATATTCTTAGTTAAGATCTGATTTCTTTTGTTTAGTTCCAGGGGCAAGAAAAGAAGTTTTACAGAGGAATGTTCCAGCACCAGACAGCGTCTCGGATGATGATGGAGTCCAGCCACAGGACAGGCTCTTCTTAGTTCGGACACAGTTTATTGAAAATGTGTCTGAACCTGTTCTAGACAGGCTGCTGGATGAACTCTACCAGCGTAAAGTTCTAAATTATCATGAGATGGAAACAGTGAAAAAAAAGGTCAGAGCAGAAAAAGCTCGAGATGTGATCGACATGGTGCGAAGAAAAGGTGCTGAAGCCAGCTCAGTTCTGATCGATTCTCTCTGCGAGGAGGATTCCTACCTTTCCAGAGAGCTGAAGTTACCGTGAAGCTACAACAAGAAGCTGCAGAGCTGTGATGGTGGACCTGGAGGACAGATGACTGATTTAAAGTCTTACATTACCCACTGTGGTCTGATAACACACTTTATCTGATTGGAACTTTATCAATGAAGCAAGTAGAGCATTATTTTCAGCCCACACCAACAAGATTCAAGGAGTACATGGTTGTGAAACCACTAGGGCAGACCTGGGCATATTACGGCCCACGGGCCACATCCGGCCCTTTGTGCATCCCTATCTGGCCCGCGTGAGGCCAAAAATAAATTACAACATAGACACATTATAGAAACATCTATGTTGTGCATGCCATACAACTGTGCAGCTTTTATTTTGAAAAACGTTATGCTACTTCCGTATTGACATATGCGTGTGATGCGAGATTTGAGTGATGGTAAGCAGTGATGCTAGCCAGGTTATCCTCAAGATGTCAGCTCACGCTAAAAATAGAAAAGTTGATAATAAATTTCGTGTTTTTAACAAGACTGACAAGAACTTCTTCTCAGAAATTAAAGGTAAAGTTGTGTGCTGGGTTTGTAGTACACAGGTTGCTGTGTTAAAAGATTACAAGCTGAATCACCACTACACAACCAAACATGAGGAGAGACACAAAAATCTTTCTGAAAAGAGCGCAAGTGTGTCTGATGTGTTGCTAGCAAAACTGAAAACCCAACAAAGACTTTTTACCAAACTTCATACCATTAGAGCTGCAGCCGTTGGGACAACTTATGTTATTACTCACTAAATCACCAGCTGGCAGCCATGCAGTCAATGAAAGAGACAACTGCTGGTGATGACTTTTTCACAGGTAAATGCATGTTGGACACATTAGGACTGAAATGGGACAATCTGGCAGATGTGACAACACATGGTTGTCCACATCTGACTGGGAAAAATGTTGGTCTTTTAAAGAGAATGCAGGATAAAGTGAGAGAAATGGACATTTTTGCGTTGTGTTATACATCAGGAAGTGTTGCGTCAGACAGTGTTTAAGATGAACCACGTTGTTGATGTTGTAACTAAAACAGTTAACTTCATCAGAGCTTCAGGTCCGCCTCACTGCTGGACTTTTATTCCTCCCTCAAAGAAGACAACTTCCCACACCTGAGGAGGCATGCTCAGAGGATTCTAGTCCTCTTTGGATCTACTGTTGTATGTGAACATTGTCAGTGATGAAGTTCAACAAAACCAAACACAGATCCTCCGTCACTGATGACCACCTCTCAGCTGTGCGTCACATAGCCAGCTCAGCCAGATTTCAGTGTCCTTGTTCAAGCCAGAACAGACTGGATTATCTCACTGAAAAGGTAAAATGAGGAGGAAAACATTACAAGTCGTTGTACTGCTGCTTTTCTATAAACTTTTGTTGTTTTTCAGTGTCTGTGGAGATTAGTTAAAGTTAAAATGAAATTGCACTGATTCAGTGATTGTTTTTGTTTTCTTCTTTTACCTAAGCACCACAATGTCAGTACCAGCTATTCATAGTATATCATTTAGTGAATTTTACAATAGAGGAAAGCTGAACAGAATTAAGTTCAAGCTGTCGTTGGTGAGGCCCTCTGACATGATTCAGGTTTCTCATGTGGCCCCTTGTAAAAATTAATTGCCCACCTCTGCACTAGGGGATGAGAGATTACACTGAAAAGCTGGTTTCTCTTGCTCTGTTCTTTTTTCACTTTTGCCCATCGTAGCAGGAGGCTTCCTGCTGGAGATTAACCATCCTTGCTGGAGAATGTATGTATGAATGTATGATGTAGAAACCAGTCTGGAAATATCTGTACATTAAAGATGGCAGATGAGGCTCTTTGTTCTGTTTATATGAGTCCTGTACATGTCCACAGCAGCAGGAAATAAGTGGAAAGCAGAACACAAGTTAGCAGGAAGGACACACTATCAGTTGCCAATGTTAGATAGTTACGTGTCACCCAGTTACTTTTGTAACAGGGTGACAGTATTTGTAACTAATACTCTAATGCATTACTCTTTAAATAAAGTAACTCAGTTCCGTAACCCTATGGTGCGTTGCTCCATTACTAGCTAAATTAATACATTTTGTCTTGCAGCTGTGAGCTTCTTCCCATTTACAGCGGTGATGCAGCACTACATGGGCAATGTTACAAAGTTTGCTTGTGGGCTTGTTTTTCTGTGAAGTCGCTTGTAAAAATCATCACTCATGGATGGAGGCTTCCTCTGCTTCCTTTGTGAAGCTCTCCTGATTCTCTCACAGCTGCCCACAAAGCAATAACCCCTGGATGCGGAATGGCAACGTGAATGCAACAGTCCTTTTTTCAGAAACTAGTGTCCACTGTCCCATTACCTTGGTTATCACGGGCGTCCGAGCAGGCACCCGTGTTTTATATTTTGTACAACTTTAAGTTATAAGGCGAGAAATGGGATCATTTTAAAACGGTGTTCTTTTACAAAAGTAACTAAAAAGTTACTTTTAACAGTAACACATTAGTTCTTGGTTTAAGTAATCAAGTAATTAACTCAAAGTGAGTTACTTTCTGAATGAAGTAACTAGTAACTGTAACTAGTTAGTTTTTTTTCAGTAACACAACACTGTCAGTTGCACAGAAACATGCTCATTTCCACAGTGGAAGTCCATGTTGCAGAAGATTAGCCGGCACCAGCTTTATTTGTTCAGCACCAATTCACAACAAAATGATCTTAAGGCACTTTTTTACTGTGAGATCTCTCCAGCCATTTAAAGACAGTCTTATCTTGACTCTTGTGTTATCTCTTGCTCTGTTCTCATTTGTTTTTCTCTCCTCTTCTAATGTCGTCTTGCGTTTCTTTGCTGAATCAGTCATAAAACAGCCCGTGTGTTTATATCCATTTGCTATGACATGGTGAGGAAAGTGAAAGTTGCATGACGTTTGCTGCAGTTTCCCCGGCATCCTAGAAGAAAGAGTTCTTCAGCTCCAGGAATGCATACAAAAGATAATCAAACGAGTCCAGAATGTCGAGTTTGAAGGTCGAAAAGTTACATAATAAGTCTTTAATTGGAGAAGTAAAAATTTCAAATGGAATGTCATGCTATACAGATTTTACATTTCTCTCATAAGATTGTACAGTAATCTATAATAAATGTTTATTACGGAAAATGACAAATATATATATATATATATATATATATATATGTGTGTGTGTGTGTGTGTAAAGTAAACAAAGAGTTATGCTTAAAAATTCATTTGATGTGTAAATCATGTATAAATATACAGAAACTACAAATACAGGACATATATTTATAATGTAAAACACTTAGTAGTGGTCGCCCCACATGATATTCGGTCAGCCCAGATGATGTTTTCAAGTTCACTCAAATATTACATGCTAACGGTTAGCTACAGAAACCAAGCTAACCACATCCTATGCCACTGTCAAATTTATCATCAAAACATAGATTTGCAGATAACATTTATTATTTACAGTTTTGGAGCAGTCGCCACACATGATATCCAAAAGTGCAAATTACAGCTAAAAGTAAAAAAATATATTTATTTGCAAATATGACAGACTAACCTCTCAAATGAGTCAAGTTGATGCAATATCCTGTCCTTGAGGCAAATTCAAAATAAAAGTCCCCAAATTGTGTTTTTCTTGATGGCCGAATGATATAATAAAATTAACATTTTCAGACAACATTTGTTTGTATATTATGACGGTAATATATGTGCGAGTGCTACATAATTTTGTCAGTGAATGCAAAACATATTAGAAAGTATGCTAGACACTAACTTTTTTCTCAGCAAACTCAGATTAATTTTAGGGTTATTTGGGGTCATACTTATTGCCAAGAAATGACTGCAAACAAGAGTCTCTGGTTTGAGTTATTCTTTTTTTCTAGATTAAATTAGTCAAGAAACAATTACTGTGTCTTTGCTGCAAATCCAGTTTGAGTAGCAGTTAGTTTATAATTCAATACATGTCGAGCACTGTTACGCCGCCCGCCTGCATTACATTCGGTGTACGCTGTGTGAGTGTACAGGCGCTCCTGAGATGGATTCGACAAGAAAACGAAACTTGGCGGGAGCCATGAGAGTCTGGGTGAGTGAGCGGGCAAATGGTGATATCGACACAGGACGGCTCAAGATAAGGAAAAAATTCAGTTCTTTGATTCACCTCCAACTAAAAAGACAAAACGCAGGTAACACCTGGATGTTTCTGCAGCGTGCGCACGTGGCAGCTGTTTTTAAAGTTGGAGGAAAATATTTCGATGTAATTAAATACGGAGCTGCTTTTCTCTGAATGTAAGTTACACCTATGTTCAATTATCCCCCGCACAGACATAAAGCGCAACTAAGGAAGGTATAGAAAACCATTATCTTTGATGTCCTGAGGCAGAAGAGACAGACGAGGAGACCGAAAGTACAGATAGAAGGAGATAGAAAAAAAAGGACAGAGTAAATGGAGGACAGAGACAAAAGGATACGAGAGAGAAGGAGTGGTTTGTGGGAAACAATGTTTTTGTAATCTGGTTCATAAGTACAGCAAGTTAGGATTTTAATGTTTTTATTTTCACAATAAAATCTACAGGATTGACAGTAGGAACAGATGTTTCATTTATCCAGTTTAATCCATGCACAAAAGTTGTGGGCTGGTCTTAAATATAAAACTCCTCGGCTGAAAACTGGTTCCACTCCGGTGTCCGGCCCTGCTCTGTCTTCTTAATCTTATTTCTTTTACCTCGTCTTTTTGTTTTCTTCTTCCCTCTTCAATTCTCTTCACCTTTCTCTCCTACCAAAGTGTATAAAAAAATGCAGTTATCTACACCATCCTTTGTTTTTAAGTTAGTTTAAAGAGACTTTTTCCAAAAGTAAACAATTCTAAATAAAGCTCATACTATAGTGAGACTGTAACTATTTTGTATTTTTTTTTTTAAATAAATTGGCTACTTAACATATATCTCTTTGGTCAGTTTCACAGGTTTATATGTGTAGCTCATTTCATGTACAAAACAAAGTGCTTTTATATAAAACATCAATAGCAAGGCGAGAAGCATAAAAAATTACATTAGAAATAGAAAAATTAAACTAAAAATAAAAACAAGCTCTGTTCCTTTTAGGGCTGGACGATATGGCCAAAACTTTTATCACAATTCTTTTTTTTATTTCGGTCGATATATTGATATTGATATAAACAATATAAAAGCCTCAGAAAAACTGCCAAAAATGCCCACAACAGATGCCTGTAAAAATTATTTTGCTGAGTCTATAAAACTCCTCCAGTATAACATTTTAGAAATAAAAACTGTACAATAAATTAATGTTTACCTTGTTTGTATTTAGCAAGGCTAAATTAGCCTACAAAAAAAAAAAAAAAAAAGGAAATTGAAATCACTATCAACGGTCAAATAACTTTTACCTTTCTCAATATTAATATCTTTAACTTTAAACTACAACTTAGACTTATTATGTTATTCTTAAAGATTTTAACAACAGTGCTTCAACTAGGCTTAAAAATAAAAGTACTCAGAACTGCTACAATAAATAGAAAAAAAAGAGTGAGCAACAATTGATGCTTCATCTTCTGAATCAGCATGTTTTATGAGTGGAAATGCTTCAGACGCACTGTTGCCTGATGAGCAAAATATAATATAAAACTCAAACTATAAAACTAAATTCTTCAGTCAATATTCTCTTTGTTTTTTAGTTTAATTTTAGTAAGTGTAATTTGTTTTTTAAGTAGGAGTCTGGAACATGTCAACACTTTTAGCTTTTTAAATATTTTTGTCCACACTCTTTATTAATAGCCATTAACATCTGATGGTAAGGCAGCGCAGGATCAGCCAGCAACAGCTTTGTACGTTTCATTTCCATCCTGGTGATGAAACAGAGCTGATCTCCTGCTCTGATGCAGCAGCTGCTGCGTGAGGTGAGGACAAGTCTCGTATGAGGGCTTTTGTACGACATATTGTGATATATATATTGATATTGAATTATTGTCCAGCCCTAGTTCATTTCAGTAAAAAATTGGTCCTCCAATGTTAGGCATAAATCTCCACAACTAGACTTTCTACTGTTTATCATCACATTTGCTATATTTACTATTTCTCTTTTCCATTTTAATGATGTGTGAACACAAACTTGGAATTTCACATCTAAAATTGTACTTAATTTCTTCTCTATGAGTCTTGGTTCTATTTTCATGGCACAAACAAAGGTAAAAGCCATGCGTTCTGGGCGTTTAATTTCAACCATATTCCCATGCATGCTATAGTGGCTCTCTGTCTGTTTGTGCAGCAGCTGCTTCCTTCCTCTTCCTCTCCTGTCGTTTTATGAATCATGACGGCTGTCAGATCAGCTCATCGTTCATTTTAGAAGGAGGAAACTAGCGGTTCATGGTTCACACCGTCACATATTTACCCAAAATTATTATTTTTGGCAGGACCTTCTCTAACACAGTAGTTGGCTGATGGTAAACATGGTTTATACTTCAGATATACAGGGGCGGATCTGGAAAAGTTTGGATGGGGGGCAAGTCAGGCGCACTCACCAGGAAAAGGGGGGCACAGATGAGACCTTTTTTTTTTAGGTTTAGATTTTATAAAATATTGAACTGATTATTACAATTAAAGTAATCATCTAATGTAAAAAGTGAAGAAAAACTTGTAAAACAAACAATCAATGACATAATTTTTTATCAACAGGTGTTTACTTTGAGTGATGCTGCTGTGGGACTTTTATCACTGCTGCACAGACACTTACATTTCAATGATAAAAGGAAAAATCTGTTTTTATCCAGATCATCAGTTTTATCTGAGTTTCTTCATCAATATTGGATGTTTCAGTCTGGTGGTTTTATGACAGAAATTATTACCATGGAGACGGTTGGTGAGATGATGATATATGAATTCTGAATTATGATCTAGAACATGGTAGAGATGATTTAGAACAACAAATAGAAGTACATTACATGCTGCATTTATTGACCATTGGACATCTGATGTTTATCCACTGTTTAACACTAAATATTTGTATACTTTCTGTTGATTCAATACAGTAAAAAGGGGCAAATTTCAGACATAGTCGCGAATGGTAATTAATCATGATTAATTTGAAAGCTGTGATTAATCAGATTAAAAATTTTAGTCATTTGACAGCCCTAATACACACACACACACACACACACATATATATATATATATATATATATATATATATATATATATATATATATATATGCAGATATGTCCATTAATATATATATATATATATATATATATGGACATATCTGCATCACTCTGACAGAAAAATGTAGGAAAATGACATTTTAATATGGACAGTATGGCAAACTGTAATATATGATCGCATGAAATATAACATTGGAAAGTGGATTATTTATTGAATAGATAATATATTTTTGTCAAACCTTTTAAATATATAAATATTTGTATAAAACAAAGTGAATGTCATATGGTGTGTCAGATGTGTCACATGGTGTGACTGGAAAAACCAGTCACACGTTAGGTGTGCCTCAATTCAGGGTCTGCGCACTCAGAAGTCTGCAGACCCTGAATTTGGACACAGCTCATGTGACATTCCGATCAGTCAAGCTAATTCATTAGCAAACTAAAAACAGCTAGCCAGTAGTTAGCATGTAATTAGCCACATGGCAGCATTGATTTTTTAAGAAGTAATAAGTAAAATCTGTGAGAAAATTCTTTTTTTCATGAAAATGTCACACCGTAAGACACAAAACATTGAGCACTACTAGTGATGTCAGATTCATATCTTTTTAACTCAACCAGTGGCGGCTGGCCAGCAGGGGGCGCTGGGGCGCCGCCCTCACCTACAAAGAGTCCATATTCCTGGTTACTACACAATTAAAAAAAACAAACTGTTAGGAATAATTTCGGATGAAGATATGTGTAAAATAATGTATTTTTTTTTAGCTTTTTGTGCATGTTAAGCGCATTACACAGTGTTTCTTTTTAATGATTTTTCATTGAACAACACTTCCTGGTTGCGGGGGCGCCGGTCAAATGAATCCCTATTGTCAGCCTCAAACTTTTGACTAAAATGTCACTGGAGGCTGCGTTTTGATTGGTTCGTTAAAAATCTGCTTGTGGCGCAGCTCGGTGCGCCCCGGATACGCCCACTTTTCATCGTCAGCCAATTAGAATAGTTGAATTATGTTGCTTCAGTGTGTTTGGACAATGTCATGGTCAATTATACACTCCTGTATTTTAAGCCAGTGTGACGTACATCCGTAGTAGCAGAGTGAGTTGGAGACGAGTCTGTAGTAGCGTACGATTAGAAAGATGGCATGTGAAAGTGGAACCGGAATACCCGAGCGAATTAATTCTGTAAAATATTTACAAGAGCACCCATTTTCAAGATGTTCTCTCGAGGAGCAAAAGAGGATAAAGGAGCTCGGGGCTGACCAGCCTGATCTGCAAGTATAGCAACAAAGCGGCGACCGCGGAAGAGCTTATACCCGGGCTTTTTCCCGCTCTTACTCTGAAAAACGGAGTTGGCTTGCCGGTTGCGCCATGAGTAACGCCTTTTTCTGCTTCCCTTGTCTGCTGTTTGAAAGTGTCGGCACCACCGAAACTTTGTGGACAAGCCATACACAGACTTCGTTTTTCTTTTCTTCCTAACTCTGTAACTGTATTGAAATTAAAGTGGCTAAGTTTTAAGTGTCAACTTTCCAAGAAAATTTGCGCCCCCCTAAAAAAAATTGTCATCAGCCGCCACTGAACTCAACATCAAAAAAGCACAACTGACCTCATGACTTTGCAAGTCACTCCAGAGATGTTACTATAATGTTCTGGTTGGATGTGGCCCTTTTTATCATTATGATGTCCAAATTATTGCCTGTTTAAATAAACATTATAGTGTCACACCATATGATGACCATTTTGCGGACAAAATATATTTGGTCAGAACTTGTTTTGACATTATGCATAGACATAAACACTTTATGTGGCTATTGATAGTGCATTATTATTTTATATGCACTATAAAACTATAAAATATTTATAATTTATTAGGAAATATGCTCTTATTTCTGAAGGCACACATATGCCAGACAGTCACACCATATAACATTTTTGATGTTTCCATCAAAAGTCTAAGTAGAAATATTAATACACCCACAAAACCTTTGGTATTATTGTACTTTATCTCGTCAGAGGAACAACATTTATATATTTATTCTTAATCTGTATGTGACACACGGACAGTGCGAAATGTGTTAGTCATCAACCACGAATTTTAACTTTGGGCACCCCTCCTGTAGAGTAATATTGCTTGATATCTGGTATTCTCTGTCCTTCCACTGCCCTGTGCAGGATGGATTGCAAAGATCCACTAATGGTTTAATATGTGCAGCCTTAAAGCAGTGTTTGAGGTTTGGAAGGGAAAAGTGATCCTACATATATTATGTCATCTGCGAAAAGTGCTAGTTTATGTTATTTCAGCCCAAGTTCATTGCTGTAATTTTTTTGTTATTGCGTCTGACCCACTGACTTAAGGGTTCTGTAAATATAGCAAATAACAGTGGGGATAGGCAGCATTATCATTTCTTTCATTCTGATTCCAATTTGTTTAATTTTTCTTGTTGCTTCCTCTTCTGGAGAGCAACAGCAGTTTGTGTGTTCAGAGTTTCTTCAGTGGTTTTCATCAGAGACTTTTTCACTGATTGATGTGATGTGAATGACAGCATCTTTGTGTTTGCAGATACTGGTTCGAAGAATTGATAACAGAAACTTCAAAACCCACCTACGTGATTAGGATGAGTGACCAGTCCATAGATAAACCACCAGACTTCAGTGATAGACCAGGACCTTCAGACTCAGAGTAAGAGAAGTGAAACAGAGGTTTCAGGATGTTTGCTGATCTCTCTGAAGTCTCTGGAACTGCTGATCCTTGAAATCAAAATTTATGTGTAAACCAGTGAAAAGTCCTGTTAACAAGGTCAACACCTTCAGTCTGATCATCAAAAAAGTCTTTAGATTTACTTGTGCAGTGGCACACTTTCAGACTTTAGTGATGGACCCTGACTCAGACTCACATTAAGAGAACTGAACCATATTTTTCAGAATCTTTAGTCTAAAGATTAGTTTATTTTTTATTTCTGATTTTTAGTTGAGTTGCTCTTTTCTCATCATCTCACACTCAGCAGTTTATTGACCTATCAATCAATATACTCTGTGTTTGTTTTTTAATTTAATTCTTTATTCTAACAAGACTGAATGTGCAGAACAGGATTAAAATGCCTTTGTAGGTCAAATATGCTGCAATCCTGCAGCAGTGATGTCTCCAAATAAACTAAACATAATTGGAGGAAACACTTATGATTCAAGATTCAAAGTGTTTATTGTCATTTGTGTTACGACCCCTTTTCAGAAGCTAGGGGAATTGGGGTCAATAACAAACATAACAAACTAGACCCACAGGAGGATATATAACAACAATAATTTATTAAATAAACCATGGTTCATACAAAAGCAATAACAAACTAACAAAAGGTGTCCTATTTTAGAGAATTTATCCAGTCTGGTATAATAAAGAAAAAGAAACAAAAGGTGTCCTTAATTAGGTAATAAGTTAACAATTTACTCTTACAATTAACGCTACCCAACAAAAGAAACAGTCTTTTACTTAGTATTTGTTTACACAAATTAACAGCGATTTCCACAATCAAACCAAAAACGTCTCCTAATGAGAATGTAACTCAAAACTATGCAAAACAAAAATGTGAAAACCATAATCCTATACAAACAAACTCAAAATTGCTAAAACGGAGTGTCTCTCAACTCTTAATTTCAAGCACAACTGCTTTAATGGGTTAATCAGTCAGTGGAAAAACAGATTTTTGTGTTTCTGAAGCTGAAATCAAAGAACCATCAGTTTCATCACAGACTGAATGTTGAATCCAAACAGAAACCTAGAAACTCTTTTACTGTCCTCTGATACGTCACAGCTTCTGGACAGGGTCGACACTTCCTGATATTTTCAGCAACAGTCAGAAAAACATTTTAATGATGAAGAAATGTTTTCACAGGAGGACGAGGAGTGGTGTCTTTGAGGAAGAGCAGCTGTCCTGCTGTCCTTTGTGTCAGGACGTCCTGAAGGATCCAGTCTCTACCAGCTGTGGACACTGGTTCTGCAGACGCTGCATCAGCTCATACTGGGACCAGTCTGCTTCATCAGGAGGCTCCTCCTGTCCCCAGTGTGGGAAAAGACCCAGAACCAGAACTGGACTGCAGACAGCTGGTCAGAGCAGAACTGTAACAGGTCAGATATTTCTGTTCAGATCTTGTTTTAACTCAGACGTGTTGTTAAATGTTTCAGATCATTATAAAAATCATCTCAGTGAAATCTGATACTTTTTTTGTCCTGTGTTTTCACTTGACGAAAAATTCAAATTCATACATTTATTTTTCATATTTAATCTATGGTGTGCATAGATAGACAGGTGGTGCTAGAGCACTTGCTATTTGCCCTCTGGACTGAGCAAGTGCCCTTTTAAAAGTTTTTTTTTTTTAAATAGTGTATACTGTACTGTATGTGGCCCATGTTGATGTGATCATCAACAGCCACCCACACACACACCCTTTGACATGCACATCCTTTCATTTGTCAACATGAATGCACAGAGTGTACACAAATGTAGGCACATTGCACCAGGACCTCACAGCTACATACATAGGCTCTTTCCGACTGTAGGAACCTTTTGCAGTTCCTATAACCTTTTCAGGAACCAGGCCGTTTTTTCGCGCATTCCGACATATAGGAACTAGGGACCAAAGCCCCCAGTTCCTGTAACCATTTTAGCTCCTGCTCCGAGGCAGGGTCTGAACGGGGTTCTATAGGAACCCTCATGACGTAGGTGTTTGGTGACTGGTAGCTACACCCCTTGCCAGATTTCCGCATTTTGTGTCCCCGCCACATTTAAAAAACACGGTTGCACATACGAACTAAAACAACAACAGAGCAAGCGATAAATGGACCGACGAGGAGGTCGAAGCTCTTCTGACCGTCTACGCCACAGAGGATTTTCAGAGAAGTTTTGAATGTTCGCAGCGAAATATAAAAATATTCCTGAGGATCAGCTCTCAGTCAGAGAACGTGGGATAACGCGAAGCAGCGCACGTAGAAAACTCACACAAGACTACAAATAAATGAAGGACCATGTCAACCGGAGTGGGACGAACCGAAAAAACAGTAAATTCGACAGCTTGTACCACCGACATGTCTACTCGGGCAACGCCGCAGTAAATGACTCCTGCGTGCGGCAGGAAAAGCCAGTGTGATATGTAGAGCATATACACACATGTATACGTTATTTTTGCTCTGCTGTATTCACTATAAAAAAATAAATGACTTTGTAAAGAGTCTGAAGTATTCAGTTTGTGTCTGTTAGATGTGCTTTGGCCACATCTATAAAATATTAGCTAATAAAAATATTGAGTAGTTATTAACTTATCACAGCTATGAAATATTAAATAATCCATCTTTGGTCGGTACATTTTAAGTCTTATCCTGGGTGTAAATTACATTAGTTTATCAACTTTATAATATGCTCCATATCACAGAACAAAGTTTATCATGTTTAACCAAGATCTGACACAAATTACACACCTGTAAACATTTCACCACCCTTTTTATATTTTTACCTACATATACGCTAAATCTGTGTGACTATATCCTCATAATTCTAAACCATAAGTCAGTCACAACCAGCCTTCCAGTGATGGATTACTCTTTCACCTTTGTTACTGATGATTCCATAAAACACACAAAGCTTAATAGCAGATGATGAGATCTTTATTTTAAACATAACACACACAAACAAAAAAAAAAAAAATGAAATAATGCATTTTTTATGGAACATTTTCTCTTTAAATGTGTACATCATGTATACATGTATGTTCTGTCTGTCGAACTTCCAGAACATGATGCTTATTATGAAGAGGTGTGTTGTGATTAGCTGGAAGGCAGGAGGTAAAGCATCCAGGTTGTTCTCCATCTCCTTCAGTATCTGCAGCAGGTGGTTGTGTCCATCCTCTCCAGAGCAGCTTCAGGCGGCCACAGATGTATTGAAATGTCTCCCTGGACATACACAAATTCTCTATCCACTGCTCATCGGTAAAATTGAGAACAACCTTTTCCAACTAGTTATCAGCTTTGCTCTGGACCAGCCGGATGGTGAGGAGGTTCAATGAGCTGCAGCAAAGTCTGAAACAGAACACGAGTTACAATAAACCCGCCTTCTGAAATATTTACTTATTGTAATCTGCTCAACACAGACAGTAGAAAACCGTCTGAAATATTTACTCATAAGACACGTATACAATCAGCGCATGTTTAATAAGTTAAACTTACACGCCGTCTCCTTTGCAGCGTATCTCCTGCCGCTGTATTCTTCATCTTCTGACTTTCAGGAGCCTTCCAGCCTCGACGTGAGACGCCTGATTTTATAGTCCATCAGTAACATCTCCATCAAGCAGAGCATGAACACTACGATCTCTTCGTTCTCCATATTAGCTTGCCGTGTTGTTTTGTTTTTAGAGGGGTTTTGTTTTGTTGTTATGTGGCGCTAAAATCACACGTCACTGTCGCAGACGTATGCGTCACATCGGTCCCGCTACCGCCCCCAACTCATGTGCGAATGCAACAAGAAACAGTTCCCCTGGAGAAGAGCCGTTCATAGAACTAGGACAGTTATTAGAACTGCGTTCTTAGAACTTCTCTGTCGGAATGCGCCTTATGTCTCCACTCCTGCCCTACCTGCCACCACCCACGTAAGGCCTGGTACACACATAACGATTTTTGGGCTGTTTTTGTCCCAATTTTGCCTCTTCCCGACCTCGGACGGCAAACATCCGATCATTGTGAGAGCTCCCTGTCCAATCATCATTTGGTCTGTGGTGTGTTATGAGCTGATTTGTCCCGATAATCCGTTCCGAAACGGGTCTTAGCCGACAATTGGGAACATTAAACATGTTCATTATTTCAGAGCCAATTTCTGAGGAACGCTGACGACTCGTGCATTGTGACTGTGTGGATGGTGACGTGGTATGGAATGTAGCCAATCAAAGCCAGCTGGCTGGGGAACAAGGAATTAAATAAAGTCTGAGTTCACGCCATCTCCAGTCTGTCATTGTTTTTCAGTTCTGGCTTTTTCTGTTAACAATAGTCCCAAGACCACCATCATTCCCTTGTCCTATATATCCCCTTTCATTCTGTGTGTTTTGTTCTCCGATTGTTACTATGTTTCTTCTTCATTTTTTGTCGGTTGTTGCTATGGTTCTTTTACGTTTCGACGTTTGTCCGGCTCAGAGGACTAGATTGTAGATCAGTTGCGGGACAGCATCGTCATGTGTGTGTTGATCTGTGATTACATTATCGGAGCACACCACACATAGTATGATCATAACAGATTTTTCTATCTTTATGTTAAAAAATCGTTATGTGTGTACCAGGCCTAACACATAAATGTATTAAGTGTAATGTTTACCACTGAGCCTCAGTTGCTGTTTGTTTCACTTGTGAAGTAGCCTCTGTCTCATACAACACCAAAATGCTCACCTGCTTAATAAGCTAGACTCTAGCCATAATCAATTAATTGATGTAACGTTTTATTTTCTCTGTCTTGAAGAGTAACAGGCGAATAGATACAGTGAGATATTAACCACACCCTCCACCCTTCATTGTTTCTCATTGTTTAATTGAGCTGACTGGAACCTGTCCTACTTCGTGTGGGGAGGGATGAGTAATGATGGTGCGCATTTTAGGCAGAGATTAATATTTACAGAAGTCAACAACTCATCCAAGCGCTTAGGAACGGCTTTCAGAAAGTTTAAAAAGAGGAGAAGGAAGAATAGAGGTTCCAGTGTAGAGGTTTGTGATTTTATCTAACATTAAAAATGCTGTTTAACCTGTACCAGCTAGAGGCTAGCCAAGCTGGAATAAAACAGTTTACACATAATGATGCTGTAGAGCATGGGTCTCAATTTATGCCCATGAGATGATATTTTATGGGCCCCCTATTTGACATCAAACTATATTGTTAGTGCGTTTTCCTCAAACCTCTTCACCGAATCATTGCGTTATCCACGTTTCACCAATTAAACATAGCTTTGCAGTCACATGAAAACTGCACACAAACCAGATTCTTTACACCTAGAGAATGAAACGCACATGAAAGCAGCTGTCTGTGATAATGAACCTGAAGATGGTGAACCTCTGGCCTTAGAAACAAAGCTTGTTTGGAGGATAAAGTAGTTTTTGGTGGATTCTGTTCACCGTTGTTACAAGGCACCAAAATCAACTTCTCTCCCAGGGATTGGGCCAAATTCAGATTTTTTAAAATAGTGGCATAAAAAACTTTGTAACTGGACACCCAATCATAAATTTCTAAATATAATGCTAGAAAACTATAAGAATCTTTGTAAATTAGGAGAATAATGTGGTTTTTATGTATTTCTGGGCCTCAATACATGAATGACATCTGTGGAAAAGCAGACAAGCTTGAACAGATAGAATAGTTCCCACCTTCCATGAGCTTTCCAGAATGAAGGCAGTGTTGGGAAGTTACTTTAAAAAAGTAATTAATTATAGTTACTACTTCTCACAAAAGGTAGTTGTGTTAGTAACAGAGTTATAGCATTATAAATATAACTAATTACTGTTCCCTTTCAAAGGAACTGTGCTTTCATCTGCATGTTAATTTCTTCATAAATAAAAACTGAATGTTAGATCAGAGTAATGAATGAAATAGAAACTTAATGGAATAAAATACTAAACAGAGTCTCACTAATTTCCGTCTGCTGGATGTTGTGGCTTCATCTCTTTCCCAAGAGAGGTGCTTCATGTGATAACAGCCAATATAAAGAGCCTGTTTTTTTCTGGTCATAATGAACATTTCTCATAATGTTCTTGTCTTTTATCTCTAATGGAAAAGTATGTCTGTGGTTCCAGTTTAAAAACTCTGTCAGCTGACAGGAGGCATACGTCAGAGAACACATCAACCAGCTGAAAATCTAAAAAATGAGTTATTTAAAAGGGAGGTAAAGATACAAGCACTTTCCCAGACTTTACAGAGAGAAAATGATAGAGCAAGAGATAAGACATAAGAGTCAACACCAGACTGGCTTTCACTGGCTGGAGAGATCTCAGAGAAGAGACAGGATGTAAGATAGATTTTGAACTAGCCGTTGTTAAGAGGCGCCAAAATGGGAATGTGCACTGACGTTATCAACGCACAGAATTGCCATTTTGGGTGTACAGCCACATCTGTTCACTGCCTTGGCTCTCGTATTTTTAATCTCCGTCTTATGCAGTATTTCATCTTATCGGTTTTTTTCCCTGAGTTGTGTCCTCGGCTGCAGCAGCTGCTTCGTGATCAGCACACAAAAAGGAAATTAACCAGCAGCTTTTCATCCTCCGTTTCTGTCTTGGTGCAGTGAATAAGTTGGATAAACATCCCAGAGAACAGTGGACTTCTGCAGGAACTTTGAAGGTGATGTGGTTTTAGCTTACTGTGGTTAGGAAATAAAGGACAGTTTGAGCTTTATGTGAGCAGAAGTAAAGATGTCTGCATTTACAACGTGTCAGCTAGACGAATGAGATGATGAGAGAACATGTGGTACACCAGAGAAATAATGTAGAAAGGGTTTGTGGCTACAGACGCAATAAGTACGTGATTTTAAATGCAGCGCTACTGATCTGGATTAAACTCCCACGTACTTTTATGGACTGCTTTCATATTTTTACTGCTTTTGCTTATTTTTTCTAATTTTACTTTTTACATATTTTGCAAGATGTATTAAATTAATTAATCCTGTTTATTTAGACATGTCTTTATCTTTTAGAACACCCAGAATATATTCATTTTCTTCATAATATGTTTATTGAATTTTTACAAAGTTTATATATAAAGTAAAAACAAACAGACAAATCAGCAACAATGAGGTACAATTAAAATCCGTATTTCAGTCCGTAAGAGTTCTCAGTTAATAAGTAGTGTCGTCAAAATACAGTATGTAACTGTGGCCCTGTACAGGAGAGGCTATGATATCTCACGTGCCCCAAGTAAATGAGTCAAATCTTTGTTCTTAATATAGTTAATAAAATGTCCCCACGCCCTTTTAAATGTCTCTTGCTTATCTTTCAGAGTGTATGTATTTTTTTTCCAGTTGTAAACATAGAGACAACTCTGAGCCATTTTGAAATTCTCGGTTTGCCCATTTCTTTCCATGACAGAGCAATCACTCTTCGCTTGTAGTATTCCTAGGTTTATGAAGGTTCTTTCATAGCAATTCATGCTTGTTTTTTCAGGGTATAAGCCCAATAAAAAATGTTTTGATTTCAGCACTAATTTAACTGACAGGATCTCCTGTAGCATATCTTTAACTTCTCCCCAGAATTCATTTACTTCAGGACACAACCATAGACAGTGGAGAAAAGTACCCTTATCTTCTCCACATCTTTTACAGAGGTCTGGAATGAGCCTGTTAAAGTCATTAAGTTTCTCTGGTATGATATACAATTTCATTAGCCAATTAAACTGTAGGTATTTTAGACGCGTATTGCCTGTTTATGTTTGGGCTAACTGGCTAATTGTCATTCCCTCCCGTCCTCTCAGGTCACCCTCTTCCGTTAACCTTACTGTTCCCTCTGCCTGTCTCTCTACCATGGGGAACAGAGCTTTCAGTCGCTCTGCTCCTCGGCTCTGAAACTCACTCCCATCCGGGATTTGGAACATCTATTCTCTTCCATCATTCACATCTGCACTCAAAACCCACCTGTTTAAACTGGCCTACTCCCTATAACTCTTGTAACTGACTGTCTTGTGTTATTTTGATCTCAATGTCTTTTAAACTGTTTTTAACTCTTACGTAATTTATTTATATACTTTGTCTACGGTGACCTTGGGTGTAGAAATAACATGTATTATTATTATTATTATTATTAATTTACAGGCTTTTTTCCCGTGGTGTCAGTTATTTCCTCCTGTAAATCAATTTTCCAAGCATTGAGTTTAGAGAAAGAAGATTCTCAAGGAGATGTCTTCAGCAACTCAAAAAATTCAGAGTACATACGTTTACCACTGGGATTTTTTGTTAGAATTTTTTCTTGGGCAGACAAAGAAGGAATTATTCTGGTTATTATTATTAAATTATTCTGGTGAAACCTGATAAAGTTCCTTATTTGCAAGTATTTGTAAAAGTGTTTTCAGGGGGATATTAAATTTAGAAACCAGTTGTTCAAATGTCAGAAGTCTTCCATCCCCTCCATAGACATCCCTTACTTGTCTCACTCCCCTATATAAAGACAGGTATATGTGGAGGTATTTGACCTTTCTTCTGGATTTTTAGCATTATGAAGTACTTGTCATTATTAATTTTATAGCCAGATATTTCCCCAAATTTCTCAATTAATAGTTCTTTATATCTAAATTTTTAAGAAAAAGAATCAGCCTAAAGAGCTATTTTGTGGTTGGATCTTCCAAGCTTTATACCCATAATCATATGTCCTCTTAAAGCAATGGCAGAGGCTCAATTGCTAATATAAATAGAATAGGGGACAGGGGACACTCTTGCCTGCAGCCTCTCCCTATCTTTATTGGTTTTGAGACAATGCCATTTGTGATTATTTCTGCACAAGGGTCTTTTTACAGGAGCTTAATCCAATTACAAAATCCCTGTCCCAAGCCAAAGTGTCCTAGGACTTCATATAAATAAGGCCATTCTACTCTGTCAAAACCTTTCTCGGCATCTAATGCCAAAAGAGCTGTGTCTGGTGCCCCCCTCTGTTTATACAGAATATTTAAAACGCTTCCAACATTTTAGAATCCCTGTCTTCCCCCATGAACCCATTTTGATCTTCCTTAATAATAGCTGGCAAAAGGTTCTCCAATTGCTTTGCTAGAATTTTACATAATAACTTTATACCAGAATTTAAAAGTCTCCAATTTTCACACCTATGAGTTGATTTTCCATGTTTTTGAAGAAGTGTAATTAGGGCTCCCCTTAATGTAGGGGGGGAGTGTTCCATTTTGAATAGACTCAGTAAACATTTCCTAAGATGGGCTTCCTAAGTTTTAGTGCAAATTTCTTATAAATATCAATCGGCAGGCCATCTGACCCTGGAGCTTTCCAGATTTCATGCTCTGTATTGTAATTGAGATCTCTTCCAAGGTTAGATTTGTTCCTAGTAGCTTGCTTTCTTCCTTTGCTATTTTAGGGATATTTATGGCATCCAAAAATGAGAAAGGGCTTGAGTCTGGTTGTCTAGAAACAATTTCTGAACTATATAGTCTTTCATAGTAGGCCTTGAAGGAGTCATTTATTGTAATGGTGTCAGAAATGGTCTCCCCTCTATCATTCTTTAGTTCAGTTTAGTTCAGGATCTTGCTAATTGGAATTGTTTTGTATGCCATTGCAGGATTTTACCAGATTTCTCTCCTTGATGAAAGATACTTACGTTTTAGCAAGTTAGCTGTAGCTTTTGAGGCCGAAATTTCATTATATTGTGATCTTAGTGACCAAAAATTTTCATGTCACTCAGTGGGACAGGGATTCCTGTAGTACACATCTTTAATATTTTTTGTTTTTGATTCTACTGTTTTTAGTTATTGTTTGGCCTTGGAGTTTGAGCTTGTAAAACTGGTTATTTGTCCTCTGATAAAGGCTTTGAATGCTTCCCATCTAGTAGATGCAGATGTTTCATAAGTATTAAATGAGAAGTAATCGTCAATCTGGGTTTCGAGGTATGCCATGAAATCTGAGTCTTTCAACCATTTTTGCTGAAATTTCCATTTAGGTGGGTCTCATACCAGGCCTGGATCCACGTAAACCAGGTTGTTAGGGGCATGGTATGAAATTGTAATGCTGTCATAATTACATTCTTGAACTTTATATAATAAACTTGTTGAAACCAAGAAATTATCAATATGGGAGTATGAATTGTGTGTATTTGAGAAACAAGAATAAGTTGACACTCCAGGGTTTCTGTCTCTCCACACATCTTTCAGATTCAATTCCTTGGAAAATTGAAGAATAGTTTCCCTGCTCTTGCTGTGGGATTTACCTATGTGTGACGATTTATCTATGCTAGGGTTGAGGGTACCATTGAAATCACTGGCTAAAATATGATGGCCATTAAGTGCAGACAGTGTACAGAATAACTTGTTAAAGAAATCAGGTTCATCCTTATTTGAAGCATAAATATTGACTAATTTATTGACTAAATCTGCTATTACCTTATGAGCATTAAAGTGGATGGATTTATGTATCCCTCTCGCTTGGGAAGTAAATGGTACTGAAAACACTTCCCCTCTCCACCTCCTCTTAATCTTTAAATTCTTTTTTGTGCCGTAAGGTGCGTATCTTGGAGAAAGATAATTTTGGACTGCATATCTTTAACCTTCCCATAACCTGTTCAATTTTTTTTTAGTTTTAACAACCCTCTACACAAAGTCATCTTAATTTCTATTATGCTGGACATAGCCGGTCGTTACAGCTGGTTCTCTCACGATAAAATATGAAATTGTACCTTTAAACAAATAAAATATCACACAAACCATAGATGCTTCTAACTGCATCAACATCTAAACATATTCCCATGGGCCTGAAGGCCACCTTACCCCCACCCTAAAACTCAGTTCAGTAGTATTTAAGATCATTCCACATGCAACGAGGAGTGAACCAGCTTTTAAATTAGTCTTTTCCAGACATAAACACCTCCCCCTCTGTTCACTTGAGAAGACGAAATAAACATTCGTCAAGAGAGTTACTTCATATGAAACACGTTATAAAATATTAAAGTATCATGCCTTCTTCACCCTTTAAGAGCTTACCTAACTGAAAATTTCCTCCTGCTAAACAAGAAGTAAAAATTGAAAAACTGGAGTCATAAAAAGTGGTTGTACATCTCTGGTGTCACAGATCTTAACCATATAATGAAAGTTCACAAAGGCCCATTTATTATCACTTAGTTCCATCAGGAATAAATCTTTAAAGTCTAAAGTTGCAATTGGACAATGTAAACTCTAAAGTTAGTCATTTAACTGATGTCCAGCAGTACCACTTGCCCCGATTCACTATCAAATGGAGGAAAATCAAACCGGGCATAATTAGACTTAAGTGTCATAGAAATCGGTTTATAGTAACACAAGTTATCAGCTGTAATGCAGCAGCTCAACATGGAAGCTAATTACTTTACTGTCTCCTTGACTTTGCGTAACCTGTGTTCTCCTTCTCTCAGATCCGGCAAACGTAACCCTCCGCTTCCTTGGGTTTTCCAAAGATTTGTGTTTTGTCTCGGAAAGGACCCAACAGCCTGGCTGGGAGGAGTATGCCGTGTCTTATGGGCTTGACACACAGCAGGTGACCAACGACAGCGACAGGCAAAACTCATCGCAATCTTCGTGAAACCAAACACACGGGGCGCGACAAACAGCAGCGACGGCAGCAGTGCATCGCCGTACATCGCGCTCTAAGATCGCTTTTCTCCAAGAATTTTGATTGATTATGATATTGGTGGGGATTTTGACATTTTCAAACCAGTCCCTGACGTGACAAAATATGACAGATAGTCAGAAGATTTTGCAGGAATTAACAGAAATCATGCTGTTTACTGTATAAAAGAGAGACAACCCTGGGTTCATCCAAGTTTACAAAATAGGAAACAGCATCGTGAATATCATCATTTGATGGACTTCAAGGCTGATCCAGATAAATCCAGAATCTACGTTTGGACTAATTCACTCTGGCGCCACGCAGCTGCCTTTTATTAAGCTAAAATGATCCATTCTTCCACGACAGCGACAAAAGTGGAACATTGCTTTTACCACCAGTGCTTTGTCCCTATCACTAAGAAACTTCATGATTAGGGTTCTCGGACGTGCATTGGGTTTAGATCATAGGCCGATATGATGAGCCCTCTGCAGGAATTGTTTTGACATGAGCAGAGGTATATCGAGCTCCTCTGGAATCCAAGTTTCAAGAAATGATCAGGCATCGCCGCTCTCCGCTTTCTCTGGCAGGTTTACCACTCTCAAGTTGGCTGTCCTGGATCTGGATTCCAAGTCGATGATCTGTCCTCCATATCTCTGTTTTTATTTTCGAGGATCAGAACTTTAGCTTGAAGGCTAGCTACTGTGTCTTCAGTATCAGAGATACGTGTCTCACCGTTTACAATACCTTCTATTGTGGCAAGTACTCCATCAAATCTGTTTGAGAAGCCAGGTTTTAAGTCTTTGTTTTTTTTTTTTCTTTTTTCTTTTTTTTTAACCTGTCTTGTCCAGTATCGTTGCAAACAGAATGATTGTCTGGCTGCTGTCTGGTGCTGGGCAATTTTACTCTATCAAGCAGGGATTTATACTACATGTATAAAGTCCCTCTTGATGAAAAACTTTATTAAATCAGACTCTTAATGCTGGACTCGACCGGAGGGGACAGAGAGAGAGAGAGAGAAAAGAAAGTAGAGAGAAGAGGGAGGGGAGAGAGAGGGACAGAAAGGGTGTGGGGAGTGCGGGTGGGGACTTGAAACATCATACAGAAGACCATGTAATCCATACTACTTACAACATATATAGCTAAGATCATCCTAGCCAGTAGGTCATTACACAACTAGTTGATAATAGTAACAATAATAATAATAAGAGTAAGAGTAATAATAATAATAAGAACAGAAATAATAAAAAAAAGAAACAAAATATGATAATAAATATAAGTGAAACTGCTGTATTCAAGAACACGCGCAGAGAAACCTGTGTGGATGTGTTGGAGAACTCGGCCACACGGCGACGCAAAGACTGTGTGGAGACGTTCAGGAAGGAGTGACCATGCAGAGTGATCATGCAGATGCCACCTCACTTGAACAGAGGCCAAAGTCAGGCCAGCGGTCCCGAGACCCAGGCCACCAGCCCCCCCGCAGGCAACAGATCCCGACCGGTCCACAGAGACGACCACTCGCCCGCCCAGGAAGGCAGCAGCAGGAGACCCCAGCAGGAGCCGCCCCGCGGACACAGGGCACCGGCCCCGGCAGGCCGAGGCCAGCAGTCCCCGACCCCCCCGGGCACCGGCCGCCCGGGACAGACGGGGCAGAGGGCCCGGGCCCAGGAGCGCAGGGACACCCCCCTCCCCCACAGGCCGAGGGCCAGCACGCCACCCAGGGGGACCCGGCCCGCCCAGACGGCCACCACCAGAGGCCAGCCCCACACCCCAGCGCCCAGCCGCACACCCCGAGAACCAGTCCTGCCCCCCCCCAGACCAACACACACACACACAAACACACACACTCTCCTTCCACTCCTCCATTCATCCTCCCACGCATACACCATTCAACCCTCACATACTCTGTCCTCCCACACACACACACCATCCTTCCACCATCCATCCTTCCACACACACACCATCCTTCCTCCCACACACTCACCATCCTTCCACCATACACTCTCCCACACCTACCCCATCCTCCCACACACACATCATCCCTCCACCACTCATCCTCCCACACATACACCATCCTCCCTCTCACACACCATTCATCCACCTTCACACCTCCCATACACACACACACACACCTTCCTTCCACTACCCATCCTCCCACACATACATCATTCTCCTACACATACACCGTCCTCCCTCTCCTACACCAAACATCCACCTTCACGTACCCCATCCTCCCACACACACACACCACCCCTCCATCACCCACTCTCCCAAACATACACCACTCCCCCACACACACACCATCCTCCCTCCCATACACCATCCATCCTCCCGCACACACACCATCCTTCCACCATCCATCCTCCCACACACTCCCCCATCCCTGCACCATACATTCTCCCACACATACCCCATCCTCCCACACATACATCATCCCTCCACCATTCATCCTCCCACACCCACACCGCCCCCCCTCCCACACACCACGCATCCACCTCCACACACCCCACCCTCCACCACCCATCCCCCCACACCCACACCACTCTCCCACCCACACACCACCCCCCCCCCAACACACACAAACACCATCCCCCCACCACCATCCTCCCGCTACCCCACGCCGCGGGGGGACAGCCCCAGCCAGGAGGCGAGGAGACACGAGCCAGGCCCCCAACCCCCCACCCCGCCCCCGCCCCCCACTCCCCACCCCCAAAACAGCACCTTCCCCCCAGGGCCAGCAGCCAAAACCCCCCGGGACAGCCCGCCTACGCCCCGGGCCAACGTGACAGGCCACCTGGCCCGCCCCGCCCCCGGGCCATCCATGGAGACAGGGGCGCTTGAAGACCCCATCCCCCCTCCCTCCCCCACTAGTGATGGAATATATTATGTGCTGTTTGCAATTAAAAAAAGAGGGTTAAAATTGGGGGGCAGTAACTGCATTGAGGAGGGGGTGGGGCCACCTGAGCAGTCCCACCCACCTGACCTCGCATGTTCCACCCCCCAAAACGTGTTTGTATGTTGCAAATGTTATTTGTGCTCAGTGACTAAGTGGAATTAAAAGCTGGGAGGCATGCTGCCGCTCGGCGAAGCAACAGGGCCACTATGATGACCCCCCTGCCCCGCCCAGCGCAACAAGCACACCTCCCACAGCCCTACCTGTGTATGTAGTGAAGAGTGGGGGAGGGGAGGGGTCAGGAGATGTAGGTCCAGAGGGGAGTAAGCCTCCCCCCTGGAAGACGACCCGCCAGTGGCTTAGGGCACCCCCGTCCCCCGCCGGCACCGAAGGGCGTCACAGGCCCGGAGCAGGCACCCCAACCCAGGCACGCCACGAACCCCCCCCAGGGGCCAGCCACCAGCCCAAGGGGCCACTTTGCTCCTTCTGAGTGGGAGGGGGGCGAGGCAAAGGAAGGGAACCCCAGGCCCACGCCCCCAACACCCGACCAGGGCGCCCCCCAGAGGACACGTCCTAACCCCCTGCAAACGCACACAGTTTTTTTTTTTTTTTTTTTTCCCCCCCAGCCACTCACACATCCTCTCACACACCTCTATACACCAACACCTCAATACGTGCACATACCTCCACACACACACTTCACGCACATACCTATAAACACACACACCGGTGCCCACATACACACACACTCTCATACCCCTCCATACACATACACCACTACACACGCACTCACATACATACCTGCATATACACACAAGCACCTCCATACATACTCACGCCTCCACCCACTCCTTCACTCCTCCACACACACCTCGACCTCCACGTGCACACACTCATATATATACACACCTTCACACACACCCACACACACATCCCACATAGACCTCCACACACACACCCGCACACCACTCACACACACATACACGCACACACCTAGACCTTCATACACACCCACACACACATACAGCACACACATCCCTCTACACCCACCCACACACCAGCATACCTACAGACACACACACACACACACACCCACCTATATACAAACACACCCCCACCCAGGTTCCGGGGCTGCGACCAAGCACCAGGGCACGGACCAACCCCCGGCACGGCACATCCGGACGGGCCCAGCCCCCCCCAGCAGCGGCAGACCCCCCCACCTCCAGGAGAAGGGGGAGACCCGACACCCCAGAGCCCGGGGCCCCCACCCGGCCCACCCCGGGCCCGACCGGCGACCCGGCCAGGGGCCGACGGACACCGACCCAGGCACCCCGGCAGCCATCCCCCACCGCCACGAGGCAGTCCCACCCCGGGGCCCACCCAATGCCGCCCGCCCAGACCGGAACCCCCAGCCGACCCAGCAGCGGAGCAGCCGAGATCCCCACCCAGGAGACAACCGGAGACCCGAAGCCACCAGGGACCCCCCACCCATATCCACCCCCATCCCAGCGAAGCCGCAATCCTTCACCTACATTAGGTGATGTAGCCAGTCACAGGGGACCAGAGGGAATGAAAGTCATCTGATTGGTTCCTGGAGGAGGCAGACATTGTCTCAATGCTGATGTGATCTAACAGGAGATTTCTAAACTGCTGGATAGACAAATTATTCTTATCTTTCCAGTTCACAAGGATAGTTTTCTTTGCGATGCATAAGGCTGCGAGGACCAAGTTTATGGAGTGTATTCCTATGTTAGTGTCACCCAGGTCGCCCAGTAGGCAAAGTGTGGGGTTTGCAGAAAAACTGGTTTTAAACCATTTTGAGAGATCTTCACACACCTTAATCCAGAACCTTTGGACAGGTGTGCAGGACCACAGCGCATGGATGTAGCTATCAGAAGTGTTCTCAGAGCAGTGTGGGCAGATATCTGATGGTGAAAGGCCCATCCTGAACATCCTGTGTCCTGTATAATGAGTTCTATGGAGAATTTTGAATTGTATTAGTTGTATATTTGAATTCTGAGTCATTTTAAACGTGTTTAAACATATTTGTGACCATCTTTTCTGATCAAAGTTATTAGATAAATCATCTTCCCATTTTGAAGTTGGGAGAGATATCCTGTCTTCTAGCTTTGCAAGTAATCTATATATTTTTGATAATAATTTTGGAGTATTAAGATTCAAGAATTCTGCTATTCTGACAGGAAGCTGCAAGTCTAACTGTACAGGGGTATACTTCTTACATATAATTGATTTTAGTTGGTGGTACTCTAAGAATTTATTGCTGTTGATTCCATACTGTGAGACAATTGTGTTGAAAGATACAAAGTTTCCATTTTCTATTATCTGTCCTAACTGTTGTATTCCTTTAGTCTTCCATTGAGTGAAGTTTATCATCTTTTTGTTCTGCAGGATGTCAGGGTTGTTCCAGATGGGTGTAAGTCTACATGGAAAGAGGGAAGATCTGGTTATCTTACAGAATTCCCACCAAGCCATTAAGGAAAAACGGATGTTAAGGCTTTTAAAGCACTTATATGGTTTAATGGTTGAGCTGATGAACGGCAGGTCAGAGATGACTAAGTCCTCACACAAAGCCTGCTCCCCATCTAGCCACGGCTCATCCAGATAACTGGGTTTGAGCCACTTTGAGATGTACTGCAGCCTGTTAGCTATAAAGTAGTGATTAAAGTTTGGTAGATCCAGTCCTCCTCTATCTTTAGTCTGCTGTAAGGTTTTAAGACTGATACGTGACGGCTTGTTTTTCCAAAGAAACTTGGATATGAAAGAGTCCAGAGATTTAAACCAACTGGTGGAGGGTTTAGTGGGTATCATTGAAAATAAATAATTAACTTTAGGTAGAATCATCATCTTAATGGTGGCCACTCTCCCCATTAGTGAGATGGGTAAGCGCCTCCACCGTAAGAGATCATCTTCTATTGTTTTTAGTAGCTGAACGTAGTTTAATTTTGTTAAATCTGATAATCTGGGGGAAATATTTATACCTAAATATCTAATGTTTCCTGTCTGTATTTTGATATTAGGGATGTTTTGTAGGTCACAGTTGATGGACATGGCTGTAGTCTTAGACCAGTTAATAGAATAATCAGATATTGATGAGAACTTATTAATAACTGTGATTGTCTCAGAGAGTGATGTTTGTGAGTTCTGAAGGAAAAGTAATACATCATCTGCATAAAGACTTATTTTATGTTCTATGTTTTTGCCCTGGATTCCTTTAATTTCTATATTTTGTCTAATAGCAGCTGCTAACGGCTCTATGAAAATGGCAAAAAGTGAGGGGGAGAGTGGACAGCCCTGTCTGGTGCCTCTCTGTAAGCGGAAGCTTGGAGAAGTTTGATCGTTGGTTTTCACACATGCATTTGGGTTATTATATAATATTTTAATCCACTCTATGAAAGCAGGTCCAAACCCAAATTTGTCTAGTGTTGCAAATAGAAACTTCCAGTTTACCCTGTCGAAGGCTTTTTCTGCATCTAGAGAAATGATTGTGGATTCTAGATTATGTAAAGTAGAGTAATCTATGAGGTTAATTAGTCTACGCGTGTTAGTAGATGAATGTCGACCTTTTATAAAACCTGTCTGGTCCGGATGTATTATAAGAGGGGTTATTTTTTCTATCCTTCTGGCAAGAGCTTTACTAATTATTTTCAGGTCTACATTTATTAAAGATATGGGACGGTAACTGGATGGAAGTGTGGGGTCTTTGCCTGGTTTTAGCAATAGTGTTATATTAGCTAAGTTCATATTTTGCGGTGTTTTTTGTTTTTCCTGTATTTCTAACAACATATTATAAAATGTAGGAGCTAGCGTTGTCCAGAATTCCTTGTAAAATTCTGCTGAGTAACCATCTGGACCCGGGGCTTTATTGTTGGGCATATGTTGGAGAGCTTCGTGGAGTTCATCTACAGTAATAGGTGCATCTAAATTTATTTTATTTTCATTTTTTAGTTTTGGTAGATTAATGTTGTTTAAAAATTGTTCAATATGTTCATCTGTTGGATTAATCTGTGTTTCATATAATGTTTTATAGAAGCTTCTAAACGTGTCATTTATCTTGTCTGGGTCATGGCTGATGTTTCCGTCTTGATCTTTAACAGAGGAGATTGTTGTTTTCTCCTTGTTTGTTTTTAGTTGATTTGCTAAAAACTTTCCAGATTTGTTACTATGTTCAAAGTTCTCCAAGCGAAGTCTTTGCACTAAAAACTGTGTTTTTTTATCTATAATTTCTTTAAGCTGCAATTTAGTTTTCCTTATATTATTCATTGTGTGCTCTTCGGGGGAAATGCGGTAAGCCTCCTCCAATGATTTAATCCTGAGTTCTAATTCTAAAACTCTTGCTGTTTCCTTCTTCTTCTTATGTGAGGAGAAGGAAATTATTTTCCCTCGCATTACTGCTTTTCCTGCTTCCCAAAGGAGACACGCTGAAGTTTCAGGCATGTCATTTTTTTCTATATAAATTGACCATTCTTTTTTAAAATAATCAATAAACTCAGGATCTTTCAATAAAGAGGTGTTAAATCTCCAGCTTTTACCAATCGGTTTATTATTTTTGTTTCTCAGACTGAATGAAACTGGTGCGTGATCGCTGATGCTGATTGGATGTATCTGAGTCTCTGAAATGTCGCCCATTAGTGAGTTACTATTTAAAATATAATCTATTCTAGAGAAGGAGTGGTGAACTGAAGAGAAGAAGGTGTATTCTCTTAGTTTAGGATGGTGAGAGCGCCAAGCATTGCTTGATCGATCTTGTTCAGTCAAGACTACATTAAAATCACCAGCTAGCACTATTCTGTTATCTGAATAATTCTGGAGTGTAGCAAACAGGGAGTGGAAAAAGGAGGGATCATCTGCATTGGGGCCGTACACATTGGTAATACATAATTTGATATTACAAATAGATAATAAAGTTATCAGAAATCTGCCTTCCGGATCCACTACTGTGCTATCTATGTCAAAATTTAGTCTCTTATTAATAAGAGTAGCTACTCCTCTCTGCCTAGAATTATAACAGGCTGAGTAAACATGAGGAAACTGAGCTGTTTTAAGAAGATCTATGGTTGAGTTTGTTAAATGAGTCTCTTGTAGTAAGACAATGTCAGCCTGCAGCTCCTGTAATTTATTAAAGATCTTCAACCTCTTCTCCCTGGAACCGGCTCCATGTACATTCCAACAGACGATTTTTAACATGGTTATTGTGAACGGTTTAATGCTTCATGCGTGTTACTGACGCGTGTGTCTTTGTGCACCCCTCTTGCGTGTTCGCGCGTGTTTGCATGCAGCCTGATTGCACGCGTTTGTCCGTATGTTAAATGTCCGTATATGTAGTCTACCTTAATGCGTGTTCTCTCATACATAAAACGCGAGTGTTTATATGTATCATGTATGGTGCGGCTGTGCGTCCTGACGGTGTTCGACCGGCTGCGTGCGCTGCTGATATTACGAGCTGGATTACAATTAACAGTGAAGACGTGAAATAGAAAGATAGTGAAAAGTGAAAAGTGAGAAGAGTGGTAAAACAGAAAAAAATACATCGATCTAGGTGTAGAGGCTGTGGTGAGACGAGCAGTGTGTTCTACTGTCAGTGATCTATAATGGCGAGTTAAGAGTGATCATTTGGAGAGATTGACTTACAGCACCTGGGATCAGAAGAGCCACGGAGTGATGTCCGGGTCGCGGTACAGTTGTCCATTAATAAACAGTTTATCCACCGCGATGACAGCGCGAGCGCCATTAGCCATAGATTTCCTTCTGATGGGAAACAGGACTCTCCGTCGGTCCAGAATCTCTCTCGGATATTGGTCGTTTACTCCGAAGTTGGTCCCCTTCAGTTCGCGGCCCTGGTTCTTCACCTGCTCCTTCTGTTTGAAGCTGACGAACTTCGCTACTATGGGTCTTGGTCTGCTGGACCCGGGTTTCCTCCCGCCGAGCCGATGGACTCTGTGAAAGGAGATGTTTTTTACCGTTTCCTCCGGGAGCTTCAGGTGGGTTTTGATGAAGTTTTTCACCGTGGTCTCGGGGTCCTCCTCCGTCTGCTCTGGAATCCCTGCAAATACCAGGTTCTCTCTCATGCTCCGCGCCTGCAGATCGATCACCGTTTCCTTAATCTTCTTATTTTCATCTGAGAGACGGGTCAAGCCCTCGGTGAGGGATTTTACCGTCTCTCTGAGACCGGCATTTTCTGCAGCCAGACTTTCCACCTGCTTCTGGCTGAATTCTAATGATTCACGTAGCGCCTGGAATTCCTTGTGGAGAATTTCTACCAGACTCAAACGCGCATCAAAACTGCTGAGTTTCTTATCTATGGAGATCAGAACATCTGTTGAGTCGTTCCCCGTTGGTGAAATAGCTCCAGGTGAATCCTCATTTCGCTGTCTCTTGGACTTAGATGCGGTGGAGGGGGTTGACGTGTTGTTTGGTTTCCCCATGACGATTCTGTCGTAACAACGATCTATAAAATCTGTCAGGCTGGCCAAATCCTCCCCGCTGTGCTCCAGAGTGTACCTTTTAAAGACACTATAGTCCTACTTTAAAGAATATTTTGATTAAGTTGGCACAAAATACAATCGAATGAAAGTAGAAATGTTTGGGCGCGCCTAGTTTGAATCTGCCGTCTCCCCCGGAACTACGTCACCTACAGCATTAGCGTCACTTACCTGCCACCAGCGACACCTTACCTCCCTGAAATAGTTGATAAGAGAGCAAAGAATAACTTGATGGTACGGAAGTGGCTTGGCTCAGTGTCACCAACTTAGTGACTTTGTCCTGTTTGTTTTCACTCTTTTTTTTAAGTTTTTTTTTTGTTTTTTTTTTTTTTTTAAAGCGACTTTTGGTGAGTGACGTAGTTTTACTTTTCTCAATGAGGACCCGGTGTTACGCAGACGACCCCCCCCCATCCAAAAGAGACTTATCCTCACCTCACGTAGCAGCTGCTGCATCAGAGCAGGAGATCAGCTCTGTTTCATCACCAGGATGGAAATGAAACATATATAGCTGCTGCTGGCTGATCCCGCGCTGGCTTACCGTCAGTAATGTCTATTAACAAAGAGTGTGGACAAAAATATTTAAAAAGTTTAAAAAGTGTTAACATGTTCCAGACTAATTAAAATATCATTTTAAATTAAAATATAATAATAAAAAAAATAGACTTAATAAAATTAAACTAAAAAAACAAAGAAAATATTGACTTAAGAATTTTGTTTTATTTTGTTATATTTTGCTGATCAGGCAGGAGTGCATCTGCAGCATTTCCAGAATATGCTGAGTCAGAAGATGAAGCATCAGTTGTTGCTCACTGTTTTTTTTTTTTTGTTTATTGTAGCAATTCAGAAAATTTTTATTTTTAAGCCTAATTTAAGCACCATTGTTAAAATCTTTACGAATAATATAATAAGCCTGTGTTGTAATTTAAAGTTGAAGATATTAATACTGAAAAAGGTACAAGTTTTATTTGACCTTTGATGATTATTTCAATTTTTTTTTAAGGCTAATTTAACCTTTCTAAATACAAACAAAAGGTGAACATTAAATTTATTTATTGTACAGTTTTTATTTCCATGTTATACTGGAGGAGTTTCATAGACTTGGCAAAATAATTGTTAGTTTTACAGCCATCAGTTGTGGGGATTATCAGTTTTTCTGATACTTTTATATTGTTTATATCAACATTGGAATTATATCGTATTGACCCAAATTAAGAAATATATTGTGATAAAAGTTTTGGCCATATCGTCCAGCTCTAAATATAACCAGACGTTGTTGTCATCAGACAGCAGCAGTCTGTCTCCTGTTTGTCCAGCAGAGGTCAGTGTTTTACCACCAGCTGTCTCAGTTTTCCTCTTCTCAGGTGAATCAGCTGTTTTCTGCCTCAATATTTAACTGCAGCATTATTTCTGTGTTTGTCCAGTCTAAACAAACTGAAGCTGAGCTGTGCAGCTGTGTTTATTTCATGTAAACTTGGTACCTACATGTTTCTACAGATAACAGGGACAGCTGTATTCAGGATGTGTGGCTGAGGAGGAAGAAATAAAGACACTGTGTGGTTCTGATGGATGACCTGCAGGTTTCTGTCTCAGCTGATCCAGCTCATCATAGACAAAGAAACAGCATCACAGTTAGAAAAATGTTGGTTCACAATGGTTAAAAATCAGACACAAAACATAAATTGACCTCAGGTCAGCAAGATTTGATTATATTGATTCTGATTGAATTGATAGAAATTCTGCTGGAAGCTCAACCAAAGAGCAAAAAGGCTCCATCATGATTTTAAAAGTCTCTGTGTTCAGCTCTCAGGACGTCCGGAACTTCTAACTGAATCTCTGGTTTGATGTCAGTTTCTCAGCTGTTTTTACTTGTTTCTCTGTTTACTGACGACTTTACTGTGAGGCTGAAGGAAAAAATCTACTGAGAAAAGAAAAAAGACCAAATTCTAATTAATCTGATTTCTTTTTGTCTCTATGTTTTTGTTTCCAGCAGATGTTGGTCTGCAGGAGGTTTTAGATGAACATAAAATCAGTCTGAGGAGGAGATGTGAACATGTGACTGAAGGAACTGATGGAACAGGAAGTAGAACCCTCCTCAACAGGATCTACACTGAGCTCTTCATCACAGAGGGACAGAGTGAAGAGGTTAATACCCAACATGAGGTGAGGCAGCTGGAGACCGCTTCCAAGATCAACACCCTCCATGACACTCCAATCAGGTGCCACGACATCTTTAAAGCCTTACCTGACCAACATGGACCAATCAGAGTGGTTCTGACCAACGGCGTCGCTGGTGTTGGAAAAACCTTCTCAGTGCAGAAGTTCACTCTGGACTGGGCAGAGGGCTTGGAGAACCAAGATGTCAGTGTGGTGGTTCTGCTTTCATTCAGGGAGCTGAACTTGATCAGAGATGATCAGTACAGTCTTCTCCAGCTGCTCCATGTTTTCCATCCAACATTACAGAAGATCCCAGCAGAGCAGCTGGCTGTCTGGAAACTTCTCTTCATCTTTGATGGTCTGGATGAAAGCAGACTTTCTCTGGACTTCAACAACACTGAGGTTGTTTCTGATGTCACACAGAAGTCTTCAGTCAACGTGCTGCTGACAAACCTCATCAAGGGGAATCTGCTGCCCTCGGCTCTCATCTGGATCACTTCCAGACCTGCAGCAGCCAATCAGATCCCTCCTACATGTGTTGACAGGGTAACAGAAGTACGAGGCTTCAATGATGTCCAGAAGGAGGAGTACTTCAGGAGGAGATTCAGTGATGAAGAGATGTACAGCAGAATCATCTCCCACATGAAGACATCCAGGAGCCTCCACATCATGTGTGGAATCCCAGTCTTCTGCTGGATCACTGCTACAGTTCTGGAGCACATGTTGACCACAGAGCAGAGAGGAGAGCTGCCCAAGACCATGACGGACTTGTACTCACACTTCCTGATGGTCCAGACAAAGAGGAAGAAGAACAAGTACCATGAGGGACATAAGACGAGTCCACAGGAGCTGATGGAGACTGACAGAGAAGTTCTTCTGAAGCTGGGGAGGCTGGCGTTTGAACATCTGGAGAAAGGAAACATCATGTTCTACCAAGAAGACCTGGAGCAGTGTGGTCTGGATGTCACAGAGGCCTCGGTGTTCTCAGGAGTTTGTACTGAGATCTTCAGAAAAGAGTGTGTGATCTTCCAGAAACCAGTTTACTGCTTCGTTCATCTGAGTGTTCAGGAGTTTCTGGCTGCAGTCTACATGATGCACTGCTACATCAACAAGAACACAGAGGTGGTGGAGGAATTCCTGGGCAACGACAATGATGAAGGTGATAATGAAGATGATGATGATTATGACGATGATGATGATAATGATGATGATGATGATGATAAAGATGAAGATGATGATGGATTCATCATTGATGATCATAGTGATGATGAAGACGATGATGATGACAATAATAGTAGTTCATCGAGTGTTGATGATGACGATACCGATGACCCTAACATATGTTTGGATGTTTTCCTGAGAAGAGTCATGAAAAAATACCTGGAGAGTAGAAACGGACACTTGGATCTGTTTGTTCGCTTCCTTCATGGCCTCTCGCTGGAGTCCAATCAGAAACTCCTAAGAATCCTGCTTGGTCAGACAGACAACAATCCAGAAACCATTCAGAAAGTCATCAGAAATCTAAAAAAGATGAATGACTGGGATATCTCCCCTGACAGACTTATCAATATCGTCCACTGTCTGATGGAGATGAATGATTTCTCAGATTTTCAGGAGATTGAAAAGTTTCTGATGTCAGATAAAAGATCTATGAAGAAACTCTCTGAGATCCAATGTTCAGCTCTGGCCTATGTGATGCAGATGTCAGAGGTTCTGGATGAGTTGGACCTGAACAAGTACAGAACATCAATAAAGGGAAAACAAAGACTGATTCCAGCTGTGAGGAACTGCAGGGAGGCCCGGTTAGTGCCGATTGTTTTTTTTCTCTCTGTTGGAGTCGTGAGCTTCATAAACTTGTTGAAAGGTCTACCTCAAGTTCAGGTTCAACTTTCAGTAAGATGGTCTTATACTGAAACACTATTTGATGTGATGCCAAAATCATTATTAAATGAGTGACTCTAATGAAATATTATTATTATTCCTTTACCAAACCAATAGCTGTAGACATATGTAATTGTTGCCATTTCTTTATTCAGGTTTCTTTTATCTAAAATCATTTCCAAGTGAGGATCAACATTTAAGCTTACATTTGAAACCCTGGCATATGAAGAGCAAAACTCAAACTCAGGGCAAGTCACTACATTCAACTACCAGAAAATACCAAAGAAAAAATAACTACACAGTGCAGCTCCACTGATATGTTAACCATAGTTAACACAGAGCTGAGCAACAAGTCATAAAGATCCACAGATTGTTTTGAAGTGACCAGCTGGAAACATTTTATCAACTTACTTTAAAACAAGCTACACAAAACATAAAGTGTACCTAAAATCTGTCTTTCTAATTTCAAATATTTTGGTGAGGTATGAGGTACTATGTGAACTGTTCAGATATGAAGATTACTAACTGTATTGAACTTTTACCTCCTAGACTTTCTGACTGTGAACTGTCAGTTATACACTGCAACACTGTGGCTGCGGCTTTGAGGTCAAACCCCTCCCCTCTAAGAACGCTTGATCTAAGTAATAATTACCTGGAGGATGCAGGAGTGGAGGTACTGTCCACTGGACTGGAGAATGCACACTGTAAACTGGAAACTCTGAGGTCAGTTCACTTAATGTTTTAAGTTGTTCACTAGTTTATATTTAACCTGAAAAGGATACATTTATATTCTTACAAGGGTTATTTGTTTTCAAACATGTCTTGCATATTCACTCTAATTTCAGCCTCATAAACTGTGAAATAACAGCAAGAGGCTGTGCTTCTCTGGGGTCAGCTCTGAAGGCCAACCCCTCTCATCTAAGAGAGCTGAATCTTAGTGACAATATGCTGGAGGATACAGGAGTAGTGCAGCTGTGTGGTTTTCTGGAGAGTCCACAGTGTAGACTGAAGATTCTGAGGTAAAGCTTTTTTGATACTAAAATGAGCTGCACTGTTATTTCAAACTTCATAATTTTCACAGGTTAAAGCTCCACTCAGACTGGATATCCATACACTTACATAGAAGAAAAACTTTATATAAAGAGATCTCAGGCACAGCCAGATCCGATCTTTACAGATCCAAGGATGATTAGACCTGATCCATTCAAAACAATCCACATTAGTCTAGTTAGGGAGTTAACCCCAAAGCTAGCTGTAGCATCAGCCGAGTAGAAATTGCCTCACCTCCAGACCATGGTTTGGAGACAGGAGTAGCTGTTTCTGCTGGAGTTTAAACCTATAGTGGAAACAACAGACCAGAACAGCATGATTACTAAATTATCACAAAAATGTTGCAGTTCAGGACCAAAATCACAAGACAAAAAGATGATGAAAAATGTTGGTAGCTCAATGCTTCTATGTGCGCCATGTTTAGAACACCTGGCAAGGCAGCCGCCCCATAGAGAGAGGTTACAACCTCTTGATGCAGCTCGTGCAGGTACAAATCCCAGTCACTCTTCCTGACCCCCTTTCTCATCTACCTGCTGTACAGTAAGGGCCACAAGAGCCCATGTAAAAAAAAAAAAAGAAACACACATACAATTAACATTTTTAATTTAATCAAGCCTGAGGGCTGAAGGCACTGTGAAGGCTTTTTGAAATGCAAGTGTTTCTTATTATTTTTTTTTCCAATGCCCAGTTAATTGCATTTCAGCAACCTGAACATACCCCTGAACATGCATAACCTGAACTCACCAAAATTGGCATACATGTACCCAAAGGGAAAGGGTAAATTTTCACAAATCAGGATGCATAAATCGGACAAAAAATTATTTTGGAGTTATGACCTAAAGAAAATCTGCCATTTTGGTTCAAAGAAAGCATTTTGGCAGTTTACTGAAGCCTTTAATTAACTACTCTTACAGAATCATTATACTGCTTTCAAAATTGGCCGATATGTTCTGAAGGCATTTGTGATTAAAAGTGATCAAAAATGTTTCCAAACAATTTTGCATTCAGCTGGATCAGGGCCTCACATTTTGAATTTCCTCATTAAAATTAAATTGTTATAACTCCCATTTAAAACAAGCTATCAGCACCATATTTCAGATGTATAATGCCTATCTACATTTCAGTATTTGGACTATGCATTAGCCATGCCCCCTGGTGACAGAGAGTCCTATTTTTACTGAAAGGCCCATTTCTCAAACCTTCTTAAAAGAACTAAGTTCAAATGTTGTCAAGCAGCAGAAAACAAGTTGATATTGGATTTTGTCAGAACTGTTGCTGTAGGCACCTGTGTGTAAGTCCTTGTAATTGGCACAATTTGACAAAGTTCTTCACCAAACTTGACATGGGTGATTAAAGAACAAGTCTGAACTAAGCATCATGAAAGTTACAATATTCTTGAATATTTAAATCAGTTTGTCCCACCCTTTACATTGACCATCATCGATGGGTCCGTCGTCGATGGTCCATGTAGTTACGGCCAGGACCTACAAAATGGCTTCTTGAACCTACAGGTGAAATTGAGCAGGAAGGTGACTGTTTTCATTTTGGTGTGACTTTTGCCTTTTCTTTGCATTGCATTTTAACAAACTCCTCATACAGATTTCACTGCTGTGCCATCAAAATTGTTCAGTATGTTCTGAAGATATGTGTGATTAAGAGCTAACAAAATCTTTCCAAAAAAATTGGTGCTCAGTCAGGGTGGTTCCTCAAATTTGGATGTTTCACTATTAAACCATATTAATTTAACTCCTCCATACAACACCCAGTCCACACCAAATTGAGCATGTCTGAATCCAGTTCCATCCTGACCACATCTACATGTCAAGATGTTGTCAATGCTATAGCCTCGTCCACTAGCGACAGGAAGCTGATCATTTTAAAGCCTAAATTACTTGTATTATTCAGAAAAACATTACAATATCGTCTCATTTCACTCACTGGCTGTGTCCGAATGTGCACCCTACTCCCTACTGTAGTGTAAATTTTATTATCAAAGATCACACCCTAAGTGAGAATCAAACAAGGTATTTTTATTAAGAGCTGAACAGCAATGAGAGTCACACAGTCAAACAACTTTGGCTGAGCGAGTCCAAAGAGATATACACGGGCTTGGTTAATATAAACTCGCATGACGTGAAAGCACCAAGGCTGCAGGTGCAACTCCTTAATATACTGTCTTCAGAACGTGCTCAAACTGGTTTTAACACACTTCTTCTCTCCTATCCTTGGATGAGTTACAGCGTTTGTGAAGAACACAGAAAATAAGTGCTAACAGTGGTATGTTAAGAAAGAGAAGCTCATTGCCAAATATTTTGCAGGATACAAGTCCTTCTACTCAGTTGAAAAGTATAAGGCCATACTTTTTATTACAGAGTGCAAATGTACATGTCTCATCTAACTATCACACAAGCATAAGAGAAATATGTATAATTTTCCATTACACTGCATAGTACCCTATAAAGGGGTCATGCCATTTTTTAGGGGTGTCCGGATGTCCAGAGAGAAAAAAGTAGTGCACTCAAAATTACCCACAATGCATCTTGAAAAGTAGTGAGCATTGATGGTCACTAGATGGGTCAATATAGACCACAATGCATTGCGGGCAGAAGCTCAACATGGCGTAAGAAGGCGAAAAAAGCATTTTTTTATTGAATAGATATGCAACAAGGAATAAAATACACCATAAGGAATAAAAATAAAAATATTTACACAGAACTTTGGATTGGATTTGGAATGACATCTTGACAAGTATTGTGGTTGCCGTGGTGACGGCTGATAGTCACGTGGTTTGCAGCGATGGAAAAATAGGCACCTTCGTGTCCGAATCGCCAAAAGAATGAGTGCACTATGTAGTGTGCTATATAGCGCAGCCCTATGTAGTGAACGAGAGGTTACGGAGTAGGGTTGACATTCAGACACAGCCACTGTCATGATTCCAAAAAGATTATAATGGCTTTCACACAAACTGAGGTGCTGCGTGGATTATGGCAGAAGCATAAGCACATAATTCTGCGCACAGGGATGGCTGCAGGTGAGAACAAGAGAGCCATGGCAGGGAGGTCTGAGGAGTCACAGTGGCGACATAAGATGAAGCGGCACCAAGATGCAAGATCTTTCTGTACTGCTTGCATCTTTGAGTATTGATAATGTCACAACTAACTGATTTTAATTGGCCTGATTTGCCAACTTCAAAACTCACTTAAATGCTCATCCCTCCTGTATTCATACAAACCAGTTCTTGAAAAATATTTCCTAGCTAAGAAAAACCAACAGTTTGCATCAAAACTTGATCTGTCGAAGCACAGAACCCTGAAAAACTCACTGACTTACCTGGTGTGTGAGAAAAAATCATTTACATTAACAAACTGAAATCTGTCAGATAAATGTGACTTAAACCAGCCTAATGCAGTTTCTTTAATCTCAATAACATGTTCAAGGCTCTGTAACAGAATGTTGTGATTATTATTATCGAATTCAGCACTGAGATCTAACAAGAACTGTGCAGTCCTTTTTCTGAGGCCACAAGGAGATTATTGGTGATTTTCACCAGTGCTGTCTCTAAATACTTGCTGAAACTCTTTAAATTGAATATTTTTGCTCAAATGTTCAAAGCTAAGTTGAAACAATTTTCTCATTTTTTTACTTAAAGGGGAGATTGGATTTACACTTCCCTCCAAAAGTATTGGAACAGTAAAGCTAGTTTCTTTATTTTTGCTGTGAACTACAAATATTTGGGTTTTACATCAAAAGATGAATATGAGGAAAAAAAATCAACATCTCAGTTTTTATTTCCAGGTATTTACATCTAGATCTGATATACAACTCAGGAGATAGCATAGTTTGTAACAAAACACAAAATCGTAAGGTGAGCAAAAGTACTGGAACATGTGACTGACAGGTGTTTGTTGTTGTCCAGGTGTGTACTACAACATTCAAACAATAAATAGAGCTGAATATCTGCTCTCGGTTGTGTTTTACCTGTGCAGAAAGCATTTATAATTACTGGAGCAACCATCACAAAAGCCAGAGAGTGGTCTGTAGTATACTATGGTATAGTGAAAAACAAGCAATTATAAAGCTGAGAGAAGATGGAAAATCAATTAGCCACTGCACAAAGCCATAACCAGTACAACCATCTGGAATGTCCTGAAAAAGAAAGAAACCGCTGGTGTTCTAAGTAATAGAAGTCAAACGGGTAGGCCTAGGAAAACATACACAGAATTGTAGAAAATAAAGATGAAATTGATGTCTTAGATTTAGTAACAGCACTATCTAAAAGACATCTACTATGATTGTTTTTTTCTCAGCTTTTGTGCATTCAAGTAAAGTGAAATCAAAAGTTCATTCCCAAAGGACACCCAGAGATACTTGAACACCATCACTTTGGGCAAGATCTCATTTGCAACCCAGAGAGAACACTTCACCTTTCTCTGGCTGAGGATCATGTCCTAAGATTTAGAAGTGCTGATCCTCATCTCAGTTACTTTCCACTTGGCTGCAAATCACCCCAGTCAGTTTAAGATCATAGTGTGAAAAAGCAAACAGGACTGCATAGAGACACAGTGAGTCCACCAACCCGTACCCCCTCAACTCTCTGGCTACACCTAGAAATTCTGTCCATAAAAGTTATGAACAGACAAAAGGCAGCTTTGGTGGAGTCCAACCTTCACCGGAGATGGAAAAAGCTGACTGCCAGCAATCTGGGCCAAGCTCTGACCTAGACGAAAGGAATAGTCCTTACTTTTGAGAAACTGTTTTTATATGACATGTTTTATTGAACATATTCTTTTGTGTCATGACTTGATAAAAAGGAAAAACAAAAACATAAAAATGTATACTATAATTTAGATTAGATTCTAATCCACACACCCAATACCTGTAGTAGTTAAACCACACCTTACCTAATTTATTTAAATTTAATGACAAATGTACTTGTTTTAATCATCCTGAAATTACTAAAAATGTTTTTCATTTAGATTGAGGGCTTGCGGATTGTTAGAGATCAGCTGTCTTCCTTTGGTCTCCGCTCTGAAGTTCAATCCGTCCCACCTCATAGAACTGGATCTGGGTCAGAACAAACTTCAGAATTCAGGGGTGAAGCTGCTTTGTGATCTTCTGGAGAATCCATATTGTAGACTGGAGACTCTGAGGTGAGAAATTTATTTTCATTTGTATGGAAGCGGAGTGAGTTTGTGCCGTTTTTGTTTATTTAGAATTAATGTTCCTCCCATGGGCTCATCACTTGTGGGAGGAGCCATAGGGATTGGGTACAAAGTGAGCTGGGCAGGGACTGTGGCGATGGGATCCTCAGCTGTGGAACCTAGCCCTAAGGACATGGAATGTCACCTATCTGGCAGCGAGGAAGCCTGGGCTGGTTGATGAGGGTTCCTAGTAAATATAGCTGGACTCACCTCAATATGCAGCTTGTGCTCTAGAACCAGTCTCCTTGAGGATAACTGGACTCTTCCACTCTGGAGTTGCCCCAACTAAGAGGCAGCGAGCAGGTGTTGGGGATACTCATTGCTTCCCAGCTCAGTTCTTGTAAACTGAAGCTTACTCTGGTAGATGAAAATGTAGCCTCCCTCTGCCTTTGTGTGGGGGACTGGTCCTGACTTTTTTGTGCAGCAAACAGCAGTTCAGAGTATCCATCGTTTTTGGAGACCTTGGACGGAGTGTTGGAGAACACTTCTACTGGGGACTCCCTAGGGCTGCTCGATTATGGGAAAAATGGTAATCACGATTATTTTGATTAAAATTGAGATCTTGATTATTTAACGTGATTATAGATAAGTGGTTTTTTAGGGGCGGGGGGGTGACATTTGAAGTGTTTACTGTGGTAATGACGACTAGTTTCTTTCCACCAGGTCCCCATAGCTATTGTTTGTCTCAGACCAGCAGCTATGTTCCGTCTGGTGTGATCTGGAAAAAAAATAGTCTGGAGACATTTCGTTTTCACGTTGAAATCCGCGTCAGTAAAATGTAGCGCAACATTTCTATACGGCTCTGGTGCGGCTTTACCACAGGTCCGTAGCGGTGGCGAAACATCGGACTGTCACCACGTCTTTCACAACACCCTCACTACACTCATCATACAGGACAGAGAGAGACACTCCACTAACATGGTGGTGAGATGGCAGTGATACCGTTTGTCCAAAGTGTTGATGAGTTTCTTAAATCCCAGATTGTTCACTGTGTTAAATGAGAAAAAAGTTCTGTTTGTTTATAACGTTTGTCTCTCTGTGACTCTGGGAGCTGGTGGATTATTTAGTTGCGACTCACAAAAATTGAACATTTTTCTATTTTTTTGTGTTGCGTTGCAAGCCCCATGTGCACGTCTGTGTGCACGAACGCACCATTTTACATGCACGACTGTCGCCTGTCGCTTGGCTGGAGGAGGGCCGCAATTTGCGCTTCCTCGCGCAAGTTTACATAGAAAATGATGGAGAAGGAGCGACTCCGCCTCCAGTGTGTCCAGGTGTCTGCAACTCGTTCTGAATAAAACTGAAGCGGTTGTGGGAGGAGTCTGCAGCAAAGCGCTGCAATGACAGCTGCGCTCGATTTGAAAACAGCACAAATTGAAGGACAAAAAATAATCGGACCATTTCATTTTTATGATCGTTTAAAACCCAGATCGTAATTGCTATTAAAATTCGATTAATTGCCCAGCCCTAGGACTCCCTCACTCTGCTGGGAGACTTCAATGCTCATGTGGTCAATGACATTGAGCCTTGGAGGGACGTGACTGGGAGGAACGGCCCCATGATTTGAATCCAAGTAGTGTTTTATTATTGACTTCTGTGGTCATCACAGATTGTCCATAACGATCACCATATTCCAGCAGGAGTGTCCACATGTCAACCTGGCACCAGGACACTAGGCCATAATTTAATGATTGACTTTGTAGTCGTGTTATCTGATTGCAGCCTCATGTCTTAGGCCTGGTACACATGTGAGTATTTTTTTAATCTGATGAGATTTTTTATCTGTTCGAGACCCTACACGTGTAGATAAAAAATCAGGCATTTAACAGTGTTGATCGTATTGTGTGTGGTGGCTCCGATAATCTCAGCACAGAGCAACACACACATAACGATGCTGTCCTGCAGCCGATCTAAAATCTAGCCCTCCGCGCTGGAAATCTGTCATGATCAAATATGATCTAATAAAAACGAAGAAGAAACATAGCAACAACCAGAAAACACAACACCCAGCATGGAGGAGGGTATACAAGACGAGGGAATGATGGTGGTCTTGGGACTATTGTTAACAGGAAAAGCCAGAACTTTAAAAGAAACAGCCTTTAGACAATCCAAAGAGTCACAACTCAGGAGTTGTCAGCTTTCTTCACACACTTGAAGATTTTTGGTCGTAAATATTGAATATGTTCAATACTTCCGAATGTCGGCCACGACCCGTTCTGACCCGATTATTGGGACAAATTCGCTCTTAACACGCCTCAGACCAAAGGATTTTTTATAGAAAAATCTTACAAGACTTACGATAATTGGGTGTTTGCTGTCCTTGGTCAGGAAGGGGAAAAATCGGGACAAAAATAGGCCGATAATTATATGTGTACCAGGCCTAAGACAATCAGGTGAAGCTGTCAACTGATCACCACCTGGTGGTGAGTTGGCGCAGATAGTGGTGAATGATGCTGGCCAGGCCTGGCAGACATAAATGTATTGGGAAGGTCTGCTGGGAACCTGTAATGGAGATTCCCTGTGGGATTCCAAGGGCAGATGATTGGTATTGACAGGCTAAGCAGAACGCAGCTTTAGCGGCTGATAAGGGAAATACTCAGGCTTGGGAGGTCTATTTGGGATAATGAGGTTCTGCCCGAAGTGGAGGAACAGGTTGGGTGTGGAGTTTAAGCTGTGTTCAAGCGTGATCCAGTTTAAAAGGTGATACAAACACATGGTTCTTACATGGTACAGGGAAGAAGAAGGGCTTTAACAGACAATTATTGTCCCAATAAATAATTCATATAGGCTATTTGTTTGCTTAAATTATTTGTTTTCTAATTTTTGTAAATACCTTAATATGTATTTACATGTGTGTTTCGGGAGACTGGGATAGGTGTAAATAAGCTTTTGCTTCAACCTACTCTGTTTCGGACATGTTGGGTTTATATATTATTGTTTGTTGTATTGTTTTAATTTTGTTATGTATTTATTCATGTTTTGTTTTTGTCCTGGTTTTGTTTCTTTTCAGTTTACTCTTTGTGTTACTTGCACATCTTCGAAATTAAAAGCAGAAAGAAAGAGAAGTTCATGTTCAGTGTCATGTTCACTACTGGAGTGTAGGAGCAGGAAATCGAAACCGGATCGGTGCGGTGTCTGCATTGATGCACTTGATTTACTGATCAGTCTACATTTCTGCCCTCACCTATAGTCGCAAGCTGTGTTTAGTGACTGAAACAACAAGATTGTGAATCCAAGCGTGTGAAAATGATTTATCCTTTGCAGGCTGTGTTAGGCTGGGCCTTCCCTTAGAGATAGGGTGGTAAGCTTGGTTGTGCAGGAGAGGCATGGTGTAAAACTGCTACTCCGAAACATTGAGAGCAGCCAGATTTGGTGTCCTTGGTTGGGATGCCTTCTTGACACCTCCCTGGAGAAGTTTTTCAGGCAAATCCTACTGGGAAGAGGTCCCAGGGAAGACCCAGGACACTCTGGAGGGACACTGTTTCGGTTGGCTTGGGAATTCTTCAGTATTCAGCTGGCGCAGCTAGAAGAAGTGGCTGAGGAGGGGGACGTCTGGGTCTTTCTGTGTAGGCTACTGCTACTGCTCTGATAAGCAGTAGAGAATGGATGGATATATGAATAATTAATGTTGTAATTTACTGAAAAAAACTTGTCATTCCTAATTAATTCTATGTCTTTGTTTAGGGTGAGTAAGTGCCAGGTCACACACGAAAGATGCTATTCTTTAGCATCAGTTTTTAAATCCAAAACCTCCCATCTAAAAGAACTGGACTTGAGTCAAAATAAGCTGAAGGATTTAGGTTTGAAGCATCTCTGCACTGGACTGAAGAATCCTAACTGTAGACTGGAGACTCTGAGGTTAGACCAGTCATTGCTTTCTTGCAGATGCGCTCCTTTTATAGAACATTAATTAATAATTTAGTTACAATTACAATAGGATCAATTTTAACTTTTTCCATATATCCTGTAATTGCAGACTTCAAAAGTGTGGGCTTTCGGAAATCACCTCTTTGGTTTCAGTTTTGAAGTCCAGCACATGCCCTCTTAAAGAAGTGGACCTGAGAGGCAATAAGATGCCGGATTCGGTAGAGAAGGAGCTGTCTGATCTCATGGAGAGTCCATGTTGCAGACTGGAAAAGCTCAGGTGAGAAGATGGTAGGATTCAGTCTATAGGAATGAAAGCATTTGTTAATCCGAGTTAGCATTCTGGTCAGTAAAGTTACCTTTTGCCTTTTAGCAGTGGGTCCAAGTTGAAAAAACACAACTTTTCAGCTACTCTTGAAACCATGAAGAAGAAAAAAAAAAAAAAAAATAGGAAGCACAGCCAGGATGTACTTAATGTAAGGTTGGTGTCTGATAAGGATGCTCTTAACTTCTTTTAACCATGATATTCTTATAAACTCCCAATTTTGGATAGACAAGTTAGTGGACCAGAAGTGCAACTGGTATGACTTAGAGCAGTGGTTCCCAGCCTATTTTCCTTAAGGTTCCTCATTTATTCACTTTGTGATCTGGTTTTAAAAGTTTGTGATTTCAAAATGCCAGTTTTATGTAAACAAAATGTCCAAATGAAACCTTAGTAGACATACCTCAACTGCTCTCTGTCTGGACATGGCCTTAATTTTAACAATTACAAAGGCTCTACAGTCACAGACCTCCTGTACCCTTTGGACACTCCTAGGTTGGGAACCTCAGACTTAGAGAGTGATGATGCCTCTCTTTGCCTGTATTGTGTCCCTCCATCATCTTTATTCAACACAGTCTTGCTGATTAATAATACAGTGGACTAAAAGGTAAATGTTGATTGTTTAAAAGAACAATTTTTAATTTTAATTTTTTAATGTTGTCCATTTTAACATATTTAACTTAAAATATGATAATCAGTCTTTTAAAACTCAAGATGATTTAATTTTATTTATTTATTTATTTATTTATTTTTTTTTATTTATTTATTTATTTTTTATTTTATTATTTTTTTTATTTTAAGATGATTTAAATTTTGGTGTATGGGAAATAGAATTTAAGGAGAGAAATTGTCTAAATCATTGGGTTGATTAGATGTTAATGGTTGAAGGTCACTTTGACCTCACAAAACATTTACATTGATTATTTGTGCTTAGGGACACAGTGATGAGCCAGAATATTTGTTTATTCTTTTTTTTTGTTCCAAATCAGCCCTTATCTGGTCATCAGTGCCATAGCGGTTTCGGGTTGTGTCGTTTAGAGCAGCTCAGACTAGTTTCATCACATCTCAGTCTGATTTCTGAACATGTCATCCAAAAATCAAAAATTCTCTGCAGTTGGGAGATGTCACAGTGTTTAAGATCATTAGTAAGATTATATAAAATAGATTTCACTTTCAGATTTATTGGGACTTTTCTTAAAGAGAAGACATGTTTCTGTCAGTTGTCTTACAAGTGTTTTGATTGAATTGTTGTTGTAAACTTGTCAAGATTTTCCAGTGCTGGGAGTTCTGTCGAGTTGACTAGACTCAAGAAAAGTGAAAGGGCTGGTGTGATGGAAGGTGAGTGCAGACCAGAGTATTCTGGATCCAACTCTGTCCTGTCCAGTAATAATTATAACAATCAATCAAAAAACAAACAACATAAAACATACAGTATAAAACATATAAATATAAATCTAAGAGGGCAATAGAATACAGAAAGCATAGCTGGACAAGCAGTTGCTGACGCCTATTGAGTCAGCCTTTCAGCGCTTTGAGACATTTTTCAAAGCTCTAATAGATCAGCTCCTGCAGTTTTAGGTCAGTCTGTAAGCTGTTCCAGGCTCCAGGGACAGAGAATTTAACAGCCTGTTTGCCAAATTCAGTGCAAAATTTGGGGACTGTCAGTAAAAGAAAATAATTAAGAGTGCAGACAATAGTGTCTTGACTTAAATGAAATATAATCATAAAGGTAAGATGGAAGCCGGCCAAGAATAGATTTATAGATAAAATAATACCAATGTGAAAATCTACGTATGGATAGGGAAGGCCACTGAATTGTGGCATAAAGGGTGAAGGGGTGGATGAGAGCTTTGCAGCCTGTCACAAACCTTAAGCTACCATGGCACACTGTCCATTAATTAAAATGAGCATTAGAAACAACACGTCCCAGCTCTACAGCACTAAAGGATTTATTTTGAATAATACTCAAAACAAGGGCTGAAGAACTCAAGAAATGCTGTCATGTTCAGATAAAAAAATAAGTCTCCCAGGTTTGTGTAAGGAAACAATAGGTGCAGTTTTTTATAAGCTAAAATGACAAATTATTATGTTAGCAAACTGCAGATCTGTTATTCCTTTATTTATTTGTTTATTTTTGATAAATGTTTTGAATGGTTATGTTAAAAGTGTTTTTCTGTTTCATGTCCCATCTGTGGACATTTGCTGTGTTTCCTTTTTGCTGTTAGATAAGTCCGACTGCTCGTCAGATCCGACAATACCAATCATGCCAGAGGACAAAGAGATGTTCAAACAGCAGAAGCTTTTGGGTAGTGACACTCTGACTGTGCCAGCTCTTTGGAAGGTAAAGCCAATATATACACCTGTGGCGAAATGTGGATTTTGATGTTGAAAGTGATAACCAGTAATGGTCACCAGGGCTCCAGGCTAACTTTTTTTTACCAGGACCACAGTGACCCCTAACTTAAATTTTTAGGAGCGCAAGCAGAAAATTTAGGGGTGCACACTGAAATGTTCTTGCGAAGCAAATATTCACAATTCCTCTCATTTTCCCTGTATTAGTGATAAATACTTGAGCAACAAATTCAGAAATTACAATGTTTACAATTCACATTTTTTTTGTGCAGCAGTTGACATAACATAAACAAAAAAAAAACATCTTACTGGTCGCACTAAAACAAAACAAGTAGACATAGAACTTGTCAAATCAGATCCGATTTGATTTGATTTTCACTTTGTAGTCGAAGCAGAACGGCATCTTTGTCACCATCATCCCCCAACGGGCATGGTATGACTTGTCCACAGAGTTCCTGGCGATAAACAGCTTCAGGGACTGATGCTCCTCTCCAGCCACTGTTCCCAACTCCTCAGTAAGAAGAGTAGCTATTGGCTGTCCTAGAAGTCGCTAATTAGCATAATTAGCCTAGTATGTATAGTTGTAATGGATGCTACCATAAAGAGGGATGTAGTGGGAAAGAAAAACAATGATAAAAAGACAACCTAAAATGTTTAGAACTGCAAAAATAAACAAATAAAATAAATAAACAAAATAAAATAATTCTGTCAATATTTTCTTTATTTTTTTTAGTTCAGTTTGGATTTAGGAGTCTGGAACATGTCACAACACTTATTTTTGTTCACACTCAATCATTAACATACATGACTATCCGACGGTGTACCAGCGCAGGATAATCCAGCAGCAGCTTTGTACGTTTCATTTTCAGCCTGGTCATGAAACAGAGGCGAACGTTATGGTGTCAGATTTAAGCCATAAGTCTAGGGGGCGCAGTAACACACCCACGATAAAATGACACTCTCTCACACGCGTAGATATTAACTTTGCGCGCACAATCTAACTGTCTCACACACGTAGATATGAAGTCTGTGCACAATCTAACTCTTCAGACGCTACACTACAGGCTGCGAGCGAGGGTGTCAGCTCTGCTCGCGCGGAGAAAACACTTTTGACACTTGGGGGCGGATCAGGAGACGTGGGGGGGTTGAGCCTTGTCCTTCTTATGATTGGTCACTTTCAGCCCCGATCCCGCCATCACGGACATCATTTTTTTTCCTGCAAGACAATTTCCGGTCATTCGTCGGCCACGTACGTCATCGCGGTGCGCGAAGTACTGTCCCAATTCACAGAATTAGAAGGACCCTCCAAATCCACCCTTCGAATCTGTGCTGCCAGATCTGTATTTCTGCCAGATTCGTATTTTTGTCGACTGCGCATGCGCATCGCGGCGGCCATCTTGGACGCTGAAATACGGCAACACCGTCTAGTCAAATCTGTGTGGTAGACGCTTTTTAGCTTATGGTGAACAACTTTTTTTGCCTCTTTTTGCAGTGCATTATAACAAGTGCATAACCTGTTTGCAGCTAACTGTTAGCTTAAGGTACAAACCTTTCATTAAAAAGTTGTCAACAACACGCCGAATGTCGGCTTTTTCTGTTGGACCCAAGCTGGGATGAAACACGCCATCAGCCATGAAGGCTTGAACATTGTTGAAGAAGACAAATCCCCTCATCGCGAAGCTGCAAAAAGAGGCAAAAAAAGTTGTTCACCATAAGCTAAAAAGCGTCTACCACACAGATTTGACTAGACGGTGTTGCCGTATTTCAGCGTCCAAGATGGCCGCCGCGATGCGCATGCGCAGTCGACAAAAATACGAATCTGGCAGAAATACAGATCTGGCAGCCACAATCTGCACTTCGTTTGGCCTCAAACGAAGGATGCTGGTGATGCATCCTTCACGGCCTCTTTTCTCCCACAATTCGTTGCGCACAGGACGGTGGCGAATCAGCAACCTCAGAAGAGTCGTATTAAGTTTAAATAAAGTTTTATTTAAAAAAAAAGTTCGTTTTTTTTTTAACTACACTTTAGTATAAACGTTACAAAACCAAGTACATTTAAAGCATGTTTGTTAAATGGTGACATTAAAATTCGGTAATATTTGATATTCAGTTACTTTTAAGGGGTTAATGAAGTGTGTACCGGCTGGAAAACAACAGAGCCTCAAACCGTTTTTTTTTTTTTTTTTTTTTTTTTAAACTGTCGGTGTTGCCGCTCCGTGTTCAGCGTCTACTGACGTTTCCTACGAGTAATTTCTGAGGTTTAAGTGATTAAACGTCCTGTGTTGTTGCTATGGGAAATTCTTGTAGACTAGGTAGGCTGTCCCATTTCACGAACGTTAGGCAGACTTCGAAGTGTGTAGACTACGGAGGACACTTGTAGCCTACGTAGTCTGCGCACTTCGAAGTGTGCAGACCCTGAATTGGGACACAGAAAAAAAATGATGTCCGTGAGGGCGGGATCGGGGCTGAAAGTGACCAATCATAAGAAGGACAAGGCTCAACCCCCCCACGTCTCCTGATCCGCCCCCAAGTGTCAAAAGTGTTTTCTCCGCGCGAGCAGAGCTTCACCTCGCGAGCATAAACGGCGAGAGAGAGAGCGCGCGCAGGTGGAGTCCTGCTTGCGCAGAGCTGACACCCTCGCTCGCAGCCTGTAGTGTAGCGTCTGAAGAGTTAGATTGTGCACAGACTTCATATCTACGTGTGTGAGACAGTTAGATTGTGCGCGCAAAGTTAATATCTACGCGTGTGAGAGAGTGTCATTTTATCGTGGGTGTGTTACTGCACCCCCTAGACTTATGGCTTAAATCTGACACCATAAACGTCGTCTGCCCTGAATGCAGCTGCTGCTGCAAGAAGACCAAGCCTCGTATGAGTGCTTTTGGAAGGGGGAGGGGTTTGCACAGCACCCGCTCCTCATTGGGAAGAGTAAACTACATTCATTCACGTCAGTCTCCAAAAGTCTCCAATAATACCAGAAAAAGTCGCTAGATTTGTCGTTAATCACTTTTTTAAAAAAAAGTTGCTAGAGGGGTCTGAAAATTCACTAAATATAGCAACAAAGTCGCTAAATTGGCAACACAGAGGAATAATATATTCCCCCAAGACCCTCCTCTTTCGTCGTTCGTCCCCACTCACACGCACGTTGGCTCTCGTCTTCTTCGTTGGTGTTTGACTCAGCAAACCAGCAGCTAATTTGCGCGTTGCTGTGAACTACTGGGCTAAAGAGGGAAGCAGAAGTTTGTTAGCGACCAAATAGATTCAATTATAACTAATACAAGAAAAAGACCGGCAAATGTATTGGTCACCATTGCGCGAGTAGATGAAAAATTCACTCGCACTGTCTCACATTTTAGTCGTAAAATGCGACCATTTGGTCGCAGTCTGGAGCCCTGTCACACAGAATTGTTGCACGACAGTGCCACCCAGAGGGAGTGCTGCCTCTGGGAACACTCCTAACACACCAGTTCGTTTTACACCACCAGGCAGAGACAGGTCAGGTTATAAACATGGTTTATTTGGGCACAATGAAACAAAATAAAACCAAGAAAACTCAAATAAAACCACAGCTAATTGAAAAGTATGGGGCTGGGACCAGGAGCAGCATTAAACTAAAACAGGAGAAAACTCACAAACCAAACCACCCATGCTCTGCATGCTGACAGGACATGCGTGTAGAAAAAGCCACCACCAGGATAAGGAGGACTGCCTCGGGTCCCAGCACCTGCACACAAAATAAATGTTAAAAACCAACGATAAAATAGTATAAGACTTTATAAAACACAATCAATTAAAATTGCCTACACAGTATAACCACAAAATAATTTAAATAAATAAAAGAAACTGTGCTGTTGCACTACAAGCACTTTAATGCTCGTGCACTATCTTCATAGAGCCAAAACAGCAGGATGCCAGGGATGATAAGTCCACCAGGAGGATCAGCAATTATCCAGCACCCTAGAAATAAAATAATAATTTTATCATAATGTCTGATAATGCTGATTTGTGGTTGTGTAACCTGAGAACTCACCAACGGTGCAGCATCAGCAAAGCCCAGAGGGGACGGAGGGACGCCAAACAGCACGATTCCTCTGCAGTATAAAACCATAAGCAGGGAGCCACACTACATGCAAAAGGAATTACGAACCGAACTGACTCAACACGCACTGGCGGTACCACACCTGAGCACCCCTCACCACAATCACCTCTCCCACACGAGCGATTAGAAAACAGATAAGCCATCTGCCTATCTGTATTTCTGAGCGGAAAAAGCAGCTTGTCTTACCCAATTCCGAATGCGTGTAACAAAAACGGCCACGCCAACCAAAGCACACAGGCATGCCGCTATGACCTCCAGGAATGCAGGAAGAGAGAGTGAGGTCTTATGTGCTACACCTGGGCTTAAATACTCACTCAGCGCCACCGCCTCATTAGTACGCCGTAATCCTGACAGCCCAACACCACACCATGGTCTGGAGAAAAACACCTCCAGCAACACAGATATAATTTGACTTTCTTCATAGGACCCTTCCTGCGAGCTGAATTAACTATGATGACTAGTTGGCCATTACTTACTCTAATCTTGTCCTAGAACTAATTATGTGCCTTTTTATGTTTCAGGGTGCTCAAACTGAACTACTGACTGAGTCTGGAAAGCCATTATACAGGTAACCAAAATATAGAATGCCAAAAACTTGTAACTAACTACCTTAAAGTGGGTTATACTGCTTCAGCTGAAAGTTAGCCTTTCCACTACAGTTTAATACAGCTGTTTTCTGATGTTCATGCAACTTCACACGTAGAATAAGCTTGTCACCATTCTAGGATTTCAGTCTTGATGCTGAGAAAGTACTCAATACTGGATACTATGTGTGAATATAGTGACTTTAGAAAGCCTAATAAAGCATATACATTAACATTACATAAACAATCAAAAACAACAGCAACAACAACAAACTCTCCTACTTGCCTTCATGAAAATTGCGAGAGCAAACACGCATGAAGGGAGATGGTGTTGAAAGTGATGTCCTTCCCTCGCTGCTGCGCCCGGGCCATTCAACGCCTCAGTTACATCCTCAACCTGCTGTCCAAAGCCCATTTTACAAGTGGAAAATTGAAAAAATCTAACGTTGTGGTCTACTTTTCTACCTTTTTTGTCATGTGACTGAATATGGCAGTCTTTCACACAACACAAGACTCCCATTTTATCAAAGATTACACCATGGTCTGGGTGAATACTCGATTCTGATTGGCTGGAAGGTGTCCATTATAAAGTAACAATAGACACCTATGAAAGAAGTTCGGGTCAAATACACTTATTGTTGTAAATTATTAAGTTGACTAAACGGTAGTTGGTAACCGTGGCAACAGAAACTCAGATGACGGGCAGTAGACGCCAGATCAGAGCATGCTGCAGGCTTATTGAACGATGTAGGAAACTATTTGTGAACTTGTCGCATCTTCCTCTGGACACACATAAGCTGTATAAGCTGCACCCGCCCTCTGAAATGATTCAGGCTGTGTCCTAATGTCCACCCTACTCCCTAACCCCTTGTTCACTACATAGGGCTGGAATATATAGCACACTACATAGTGCATTAATTTTCTTGGCAATTCAGACACGAAGTTGCATATTTTTTCCTCGCCACAAACCATGTGACTACCGCAGTCACCACGGCAACCACAACCCTCGTCCAAATGTCATTCCAAATCCAATCAAAAGTTGTATGTAAATATTTTTATTTTTATTCCTTATGTTGTATTTTATTCTTTGTTTGTTTGCTTATAGGTTATTTCGCGCAGCTCAATTTTATCGCCTCCTTGCGCCATGTTAAGTTTCTGCCCGCAATGCATTGTGGTCTTTATTGACCCGTCTAGTGACCATTGATGCTCACTACTTTTCAAGATACATTGTGGGTAATTTTGAGTGCCCTACTTTTTTCTGTGGACATTCGGACACTCCGACGAAATGGCGTGACCCCTATATAGGGCACTATGTAGGGAGGAGGGTGCACATTCGGACACAGCTTCTGTCACGTAACATAACTGCAGCCAACCAAGCTGCAGGTTCTGTGTCAGAGCCGGTTACCTTGGCAACGCGTCACAACGAAATAGTCCTCTCAGCCGCTTCTTGTGAAAAACTTACGATTTTACTGGTAAAAACAACATTAACGCATTAATAACTTAATATTTTTTTTCTTTCATAATGGACCCTCTACTTTACATCGGACAGTTCACGCCTTCGCGTCGTCCATTAATTTATGATAATGGCCTCCTCGTCGGGCATTATGCCTTACTTATATATTTTACTGTATAACTTATTTGTAGTATTCTTGCTTTTTGTGTTCAACTATTTCTATTGTGGTTTATTTTCTTTTAGCATTGTTAGGAGAACCTGGAATTTAAGAATTCCACTGCCATTGATTATTGATGTAATTGTTGTGCAATGACAATAAATTAATTAATTCATTCATTCATTTTACCACAAGTCACCCCAAAAGACATACACCCAAAATAGCTAATGGGCAATAGACCTGAACACTATGGGAAAGAAATCCCACAAAACTAGTTATTATTTCACTTATTATGACTTCAATTGTGCACATTGTCATTGAAATGTTTTAAATCTCTAATTTGCTTCTAATTAAATTTTTATATGTATGAGCATTTTCATGTTCAGTGATCTTCACTGATTTATTATGTATAACACAGTGTTATAATAAATAATTGTTGCTACTACTGATGATGATGATGCTGCTGCTTCCTCTGGGGCTGCTGCTGCTTGTGCTGGCTCACCAGTCTCCATTTCATCTGTCCTACCCTCTCATGACATCAAATTAAGTCTGTAGATTAACATTTGTGAAAGAATAACGCAAAAATAAATATCTTAATGTAAACAAGTGGGCTGCAGCAAATACAAAATGTATCCAGGTAATTGCAAATTGAAAAGAAGCTCATTTGAATATAAAAATTCTTTAAGTTGATCACACACAAGAGATTCAATCATTTTTGACAAAATGCACAAATTTGATATTGACCTGTAGTTGGTTAAAACTGTCGGATCACCTCCTTTTAAAAGAGGAACAACAAAAGCTGACTTCCAAGCTGATGGAATTTCTTTAATTTCAATCAAAAGATTAAAAAGTATTGTAAGAGGCTGTGCAAAAAAATCAGCAGCCATTTAAAAAAAAATAAGGCTCTATCAAGTCTGCTCCAGGAGGTTTTCTGTGATTTAAACATTTGTACACCTTGTACACTTGCTGCACAGTAAAAGGTACTAAATGAAAACATTTGAGGGTTTATACATGGAGTCGTTGAGGCAGCTCCTATAGCGTCAAACAAAGAACCAGATGCCACAAAATGCTTGTAAAGTTATCTTTCTTTGGCTGAGCTAAATAACCATTACAAATTTCCATGTCTGAATCAGACATGTCTCCTACTGGCTCCTCCTTTGTCTGTAGCTCATCTTTACTACCCTCTTCAAAATAATGAAATAAAAAAACAGAAAACAAATCAGGCTTATAATAATACAATGTTGTAATGTAATACAAAGTTTTTAAAATCAACATCTTCCAGCACAATGAAAGCATTAACCTCTCCTGGCTAAATAGAGCCGTCATTCAGAAATGTGAATAGTACTATGGAGTACACAGGAGGTACATGAGATAAATATAACACCAGGTAATGAAAACTTTGAGTAATTAATAATTAGTAAAAAATAAATAAAATAAAATTGACATGAAAGAACAAAATAATGTTTCCTAGAAAGCATTACTATTGAAGTATTTCCCATGTCATCTTTGCAATTATAATTTTTTCTAAAAAGGGGTTTGCCCTGATCCGGTCCAGGGTACAAGACTGAAAAAAAAAAATTAAAAGGGGTAAAGTACTGAAAAAGAACCCCTGCTATAGAGCATGAGCAATCATGATTCAAGATATGATAACATGTTTTTGTTAAAATTTGGACTTAAATGTGCAGCCTTCATTTGTGTTGAGATGTTGCAGTTCAGTTGCATTAATTATTAACTAAGTATATCTAATGATAACTAATTCTAACTAAGGATAACTAAGGATAGCAGCTTAGGTAGCACTAGCATACCTAAACAAAAATGCTGTATAAGTCAGAATGATTGTTGGCTATTGCAGACACTTACATTTCCAAACCCTGATTATAAGACAGCCCTCATTTTCCATAACCAATCTTCAGAAAAAGACTATCAGTGTTTCCCCTAACATTATACCCCTACCAGATCAAATTGAACTATTCTTATCTGATTTCTATGCAATAGCAAGTCACAGCAGAAGTCCTTTAAGTCTCATTTGCTCAATGAACGGTTTATACTGAGTTCTTTTATTTAAAAACTAAATAGTCTGGTGTTAATTATCTGATATGCACATAGACTGTGTAGGTAGGATATATAACATGACATATGTCAGAACTGATCTCTCTTTCGTGCTCTCGGAGTTTCCCCTGAGATGCGCGCACACACTGACACTTGCACACGTGTAACATAATCTAATGTCTTGGTAGCGATCCCTGATGGCGATCTGCTTGTGTCAAACAGAAAATACACATATTTGGGACAATACTGTATATCTTACCCGTTACTTTTCTTCTAAAAAAGCTAAGGAGCTAAGTAACTGCGTTTTTTTATATTTTCTGTCCATTGTGCTAGCTCTGGTTTGCCGTGCTTCGACTGCTGCTGCTCTCTCCTCTGCACATGCGCACACAGAGCCCCCCTGGTTATTGGCTGTGGGTTTGTGGGGCTATACCTCACTTCCGGTGCTCGATGAAGGCAGACGCTTTTCTTCTCTCTCCCTCCTCCCCACTCTGCCCTGCTACTTGTCCTGTCAACCCTGAGCCTCTCTCTGCATTTCTGTCCTGAATCTAGAACCATGGATTTGATCAGCTGGTCCCTAAATGCAATCGGCCAAATTTATTCGAACCGGAAAACAGGCGTAGGGGAGCCTGCTTGTCCTGGCAGAATGTTTTCGGCAGGATATGTGATGGATTCCTGGGGAGTGTGGAAAGTGATGTGCCTGTCGATCCTGTCCGTGGAGGATGCTGAAGATGTATATCAATTCGGTCTCATGATAACTGGGTTTCTGCTGTTTGGAGCAGGCGGTTTCCTGGCATATCGCAAAATTCGGACACTGTCGGCGGCCACTGGCAAGCTGCCGGATTTCTGTGCTGGTGTGTGTCGAGCTATGAACAATCAGACTTTGGCGTTGCGGGAGCTAAATCGTAAACTGGAGGCTATTCTAGCTCAGAATGGCAAGCTGGTTGCGATTCCGGAGCTTGTACGCGGGGTGGACACCAACTTGGAGAAGTTGTCGGCTTGGCTGGATGGAAATTGACCCACAATTCGGATGATTGGAGTCGCCAGTGGGACCACTGAGAGACTCAAGGCAGACGAAACAGCTCTGGCCTGAAACTAAAACAAATGCTGTTATCTAATTCGGCTCCCTGTACTGGCCTTGGATGGCTGGTAGTGATGCGCGGGCCGCCCCCTAACCCGCGGGTCCCGCGGGTAACCCGCGGTTCGGGTTGGGGCAGGTCAAAGAATTTTCGCTTCACTGCGGGGCGGGTTGGTGTGGTTTACTATTCTGAAATATCTAGTTCTATCTATTAATTTTATTTTTTGTCAAACTGAAAATAAAGACCTTAATCAGTGTGAAGGGGCTAAGCCAATGCTTTAAGCCACTGGTATGCAGATCCGGAATTGTGGTTGACGCACCTTTACCTGATGTAGATGTTAAAATATGAACTGTCCAGACGCTGCCAGATGCGATTAAAAATCTGATTTATTTCCTGTTGCTTCCCTTTTATTAAGCATAAAACAGATAGAAAATGCACTTTCACAGCCTGACATGGTAAAGCATGTGTCATCAAAACCGATTTTCCCTTTCCGGCCTAACATGCCCTTTACACACGTCATTTCCTGCCTTATATAGATTTACGTCAATTGGCTCTTACATACCGGCCCCTAATTGTTAGACATAACAATTCATAACAAAGTTCATTTTTAAGTCAAAATATGACCCATTAACCTTAATTACAAACACATAATCCAATATTTATATTCATACTTCTTGTATTAGACATAGTTTGGTAATAGGACGCTCAAAAATGCCAGCTTTTGTTTGTAGCTTCACAGAGCGAACAAAACCTTTTTTATCAGGAATCACCTCCAAAACCTTCCCTAGGCACCAAGAGCCTCGAGGTGCTGAAGAGTCCATAACCACAACAATGTCCCCTTTGATCAGATTTCTTTTAACTTGGTTCCACTTTTGTTTCTCCTGGAGTAATGGTAGATACTCTCTGACCCATCACCTCCAAAACAGATCAGAGATGTATTGGACTTGTCTCCAGCGTCATTTCATGTACATGTCTGCTGCATCAAAAAGTCCAGGTGGTAATGCTGGCTTTCCTCTTAGAAGCAACAAATGGTTAGGTGTGAGGGGTTCCAAGTCATTTGGATCATCTGATAACCTTGTGATTGGACGATCATTTAGAATGGCTTCAATTTCACACATAACTGTGTTAAGTCCATCCATATCCAAAGTCTGGTTCTGTAAAACAGAGTTTAGAATGCGCTTAATCATGCGGATGATACGCTCCCAGATGCCACCATGATGAGGTCCTGCAGGTGGGTTAAAACTCCAGTTTACTCCAAAGGGAATGAGAGCCTTTTGTATCTTCTCATGATTTATTGCAGCAAGGGCTTCCTTTAGTTCTCTTGCTGCTCCCACAAAGTTTGTTCCGTTGTCTGATCTGATGTTGACAACTTGACCTCTTCTACTGATGAAGCGACGCAAAGCATTTATGCAATCATCAGTATCTAGAGAACTTGCAGCTTCCAAATGCACAGCTCTGCTTGCCAGGCAGGTAAAGATGACACCATAACATTTGCAAGTTGCTCTTCCTCTTTTTGTTTCAATGGGCCCAAAGTAATCAACTCCGACATTAGTGAATGGAGGCAGATCAGGAGTAATTCTCTGCCTTGGGAGATCTGCCATCTTCTGATCCATTGATCTTGCATTGTGGCGTCGGCAAAATTTGCATTCAGCGATTACTTTCCGTACAGCAGAGTTTCCATGAATTATCCAGTATTTTCTCCTTACCACAGCTAGAGTGTGGTTACGTCCACTATGACCCAGCATTTCATGAGTATGCCTGAGAATGAGCTTTGCAATATGTTGATTTTTGCCGAGTATTATTGGATGTTTTTCTTCCAGTGGCATTGCTCCATTATTTAGTCTTCCACCCACTCTAAGAAGATTGTCCTCCCAGGTTGGATCCAGCTTGTAAATTGGACTTTGCTTACAAACTGTTCCTTTTTCTGTCAATGCTGTTATTTCTTCCTCAAATTGTTGTTGCTGGCAGTAGCGTACAATAGCAGATTCAGCTTGTGAGAGATCCTCAAGGGTTAAAGTAGATTTCTTTGACATTCTGGAATCACTTGGGAATTTGTTTTGAGCAGAATCTGCTTCCCTGGCCACCTTTCCTTCCTTTCTTTGATGACTGAGTTTAAGCAGGATTGATTTCAACTTGAAAAACCAGGCCACTGATATCTTGAGCTTGTACCAGTCAGAGAAGTAATGGATAAGATGATCAGAAGGATTTAATGAATCACCAGTCATCAAGCTCACAACTGCCATCTTGTGGACTTCTGGATCATCAATCTCCAATACTGGATCAAAGTGAGTTTGTGGCCACTCCTGTTCAGACTTCCAAAGAAATTTGGGACCCTCTAGCCAGATGCGATGTTCAACAAAGTTAGACACCTTCATTCCTCTAGATGCAACATCTGCTGGATTTTCTTTGGAGCAAATATGTCTCCATTGAGAAGGATGTGAAATTTCTCTGATGGCTGAGATTCTATTTGCTACAAATACTTGAAATCGTGTGTCTTCATTGTAGATGTACTTCAGCACTGATGTACTGTCTGTCCAGAACACAGAATCATCAATATGAAGTTGCAGCTCAGCTTTCAGCATAGAATCCACTCGTGCAGCCAGAACAGCAGCTGTTAACTCCATCCGAGGGATTGTGATGGATTTCAGTGGAGCAACTCGTGCCTTCCCCAACAGAAATGCAACATGGACCTTGTTGCTTGAATTCTCCATCCTGATGTATGACACGATTCCATAGCCATCTTTGCTGGCATCAGCAAAGTGATGCAACTGGGTACAAATGGATTCCCCAAAGTCTCTTGGACGTATACATCTGCTTAGCTGAAATGATGACAAAAATGCAAGTCCTTCAATCCAAGAATTCCACTTTCTCAAAATGTCAGGAGGTAGAGCATCATCCCATCCACAATTTCTCCGGCATAGCTCCTGTTGCATCATCTTAGCAGAGAGGGTGACAGGTGCAAGGATTCCTAAAGGATCATATATGGAGCTAGTTACTGATAACATACCACGCCTGGTATGAGCCTGTTTTATTTCTGTCTTGAACTTGAAGTTATCAGTTTCTACACACCAGAGTAGACCCAATGCTCTTTCAGTGGGAAGCTTATCTCGATCCAGATTGAGCTCTTTGAGATCCTTTGCCCACTGATTTTCTGGAATGCTTTGTAAAACATTTCTTTTGTTGCTGATCCATTTTTCCAGAACAAAGCCTCCTCTTTTGCAAAGTGTGCCAAGATCCTTCATCACTTGTTTTGCTTCTTCCTCTGAGCTGAAGCTGATTAAGCAGTCATCCACGTAGAAATTCTGCTTCACTGCTTTCACAACCACATCAGAAAAATCCGCCTCATTGTCATCAGCAGTCTTCCTCAGTGCGTAGCTGGCACAACTAGGTGATGACACTGCACCAAATAAATGAACCGTCATCCTGAAGCTTTGAATTTCTTTATTCAAGTCTCCATTTTGCCACCAGAGGAAACGGAGAAAATCTTTGAGAGTCTGCAACTTTCACCTGATGAAACATAGCGTGTATGTCTCCCATGCCTGCCACTGGGTTCTGCCTGAACCGGATGAGAACTCCAAGCAAAGAGCTAGTGAGATTGGGACCTTGTAACAACTCTTTGTTCAATGATCTTCCTTTGTATGTGGCTCCACAATCAAAAACCACTCGCAGAGTTTCCTTTCTGGGATGGTAGACACCATGATGTGGGATGTACCACACCTTTCCAATTTGTCCATCCAACTCCAATTCTGGTACCTTTTCTGCATAACCTTGCTCAATTACATTTTCAAGGTATTTTGCATACTCTTGGTGAAAGTGTGGGTTGCTCAGAAACTTTCTCCTCAAACCAATAATCCTCTGCTTTGCCACTTGGTAGTTGTTTGGCAAAGCAGTTTCAGAATTTCTGAGGGGTAAGTTAAGAACATATTTGTTGTTCTGTAGCTTTGCAGACGATTCCATAATATCCATGAATCTTAAATCTTCTCTTGACATCTCCTTCTCTGCAGAGGTTCTTTCATTGAAATCATGGTTGTATTGATTTTGCAGCATTAGCTCCAGATTTGCCACAGAAATCCTGTTTACTACTGCAGTTGTGCTGTTACCACTCCCATGTAAAGGACCGTTGATGACCCATCCTAGCACTGTTCTTATAGCGTAGGGACCATCAGACCTACTGTTGATAACTTCCCATGGCTCCAATAGCTTGGGTGCGTTGGTTCCTATCAACAAATCGACAGTGGTATTTATATTAGGAATGTTGACCTTTGACAAGTAGGGAAATCTTTTCAGGTCTGCAGCAGTAGAGATGTTAGCCTTTGAAACTGGCATTTGTTTCTGTGTCAAAACTTCAGGTAGTAGATGGAAAGTGCTGGAATTCAAACCTGCAACCTCCAGTCCAAATAATAAATGTGCTGGAACCACTTTCTCCTGACCCATTGTTGTCAAAAGAAATTGAGTTCTTTTCCCTGTAAGCTTTAATTTCTGCATGAGATGTTCTGTACAGAATGTAGCAGAACTTCCAGGATCCAGAAATGCATAGGTCTGCACAACTTCATTTCCCGTAATGGACCGGACCTGGACTGGAACGATGGACAGCAAGCAGTCTTTTCCGGCCCCTGTTTGACCACATGTCTGCGTTGGAGTAGAGATGAGTTTGAGTGGTCTAGATGGTTGTTCACTGGTTTTTTTAAGATGAAGCACAGTTGGATGTTGTAGACCACATTCTTGACAGTCCAAGCGTTTGTTACAATCACGACTCATGTGTCCACTACACAGGCAGGCAAAACATAATCCTTTCTCCTTTAGAAAAGAAATCTTGTCTCTGTGCTTTTTACTCTTGAACTGTTTACAGTTTTCCAGGCTGTGAGCATGTAAACAGCAGCAGCAAAGTCCCTTTGAAAATCCATCCAACTCAAGTTTGTCAGACCTAATTGGCTTTATAGTTGTAGCAAAGCTTCGATTTACTCCACCAGACCGTGGCTGTTTAAGCATGGGCAATTTTGAGTTGGTTGTCCTTTGCTGTACATATTCGATGACTCCATAAATGGGATCAGAGAGTATCTTTACATGTCTTTCCAGAAATGTTACCAAATCCTGTAAATTAGCTCTGCGGTCATATTGCTCCATGATATCGTGAGCCTTAGTTCTCCATCCTTCTTTTAACTTGTAAGGTAGTTTTGAAATGATCATCTTTATGTTTGTTGGCATGTTTAATTCCTCCATGTAATTTAGTTCTTGCATCACATTGCAACAACTACGCAAATACAAAGCAAATGCTTGAAGAGCTTTGGCATCTTCTGATTTTATTGATTGCCAAGCTAACAACTTGTCCATGTATGTAGTAGCAATCCTGTATTCATTTCCAAAATTTTCTTTTAGAAGACGCTTTGCCAAACTGTAGCCATTTTCAGGAGACATGTGCTGACAGCTACGGACCAATTCCCTTGGCTGTCCTCTTGTAAATTGTTCCAGATAATGCATGCAGTCAGATTTATTGGCCCTTTCCTCCACTCCTTGCTCAAATGCTTTGATAAAATGATGATATTGTATTGGCTCTCCATCAAAGACAGGAATATCACGTGGTGGAAGTGTTGAACAACGTTGCTGGTGTACAAGTGTTTCCATTATTTTATTTTGTTTTTCCATAATGGTAAGCATGCTGCTGGTTACCATCTGGTCATTTTCCTGTTGGGTTCCCGAAGTGCTTATTCCACCATTTTGAGATCCTTGGTTTGGTCCTTGATAATGATCTGTTGTGTCACATGGTGTTAAACACGTTTTTGGTTGTCTTGGTTTGGTGTCCATTAATGGTTGTTTAATTTGCTCCCTTGACATTTGATTAATACTTTTGTTGTGGCATCCATTTTGTGGTTCATACACCTTTGCCATAGGATTGAGTGAAGCAGTTTGTGATGACCTCGTCCTTTCCCTTTCCAGATAAGAGTTCATGCCATTTGATTTTGCAGTCGAACGTTGTTCCTCCATACACTCCAAAACACTCAGTTTGGCTGTTGCTGCAGCAAGCTCTGTTTCCATTTGTAGTTGTTCTTTTTTCCTTTTTAACAGCAGCTCTTGTTCCTCCAGTGCATGTTGGTCCTTTAAAGCCGCCATTCGTGCCAAAAGAGCTGCTCTCTTTGCCGCAGCTCTAATTTTTGCAGAAGTAGTGCTTGATCTTGAACTAGTCCCACTCTTATTTGCATTAGAGACACTGTCATCAGGATTGATGTTATCATAACCATCTTTGTTTTCACCAGTACCCTCATTTTCAACCTCATGAGTTTGATTTTGCATTACCCACTGATTAGCATTTTTAGCAACATCATTATTAAACATCATCTTTGCTTTAAACCAGATATCATGTTTTTCTTTTTCATCTTGTGGCAATAAACCCATGATACAATTATGAACACCATGTATTTCATCACACAACTCAGTAAAATCACTCAAAGGCTTTGTTACTTCAGAAACATCACCCATTTCCATTAAACCTTTTATAGTTTCTCTTAATTGACCAGCCTTATTTAATTGAACCTTTCTGGTATTTTGCAACCTTTCAATCTTTTCTGCCATTGCTTTGGCAGTGAGTTTAACCACTCTTTTGTCCAAACACACCTAAGTTCCAGTCTGACCGATGGCAGTCACAGATTTGTCTGAAACACGCTCCTCAGTTGCTGCATCAGCATCCGTGTTCACAACAATGTTTTCCATTTGTTCGTCAAAGAAATTTGTCAAGTCACAAAAGTCAGTCAGTTGTCGCAACTTGTCTTCTTATTTTGACTTAGCAACCAGTGCACTGGAATTACGCGTGTTTTATGGCCATTCTGGATGTAGCGCTACACATACCTCCGAGAAGAGTAAGCCATTAGCAAGCCGATGAAGCTCCTTGCCGTTTACCGAACCAGCGATCTGCCGACCCGTTCCACCAGTTGATGCTGCTGAAGCATTCCCGCTGACGGCACCTTTCCTCCGGGTGGCCTCGTGGCAACACCGCCCCAGGCGATCCTCCTCACCACCGATCATCCGCTGCCGACCTCTCCGGCACGCAGCCACCCCGACGACGCTCCTCACCGGATCTCCACCAATCGGCGCGCGTAGACTCCCGGTATCGGTTGTCAGGTGACAGCTACAACGCCCAGCTGATCGCCTCAGTGCCACGTAAGCACAAACGAGGACGATTTCCAGGGATCCAATATTCCATTTACGTGTCTCCACTTGTTGCCTTTTGTTGACTGGTTTCGGTTTTTAAGTCACCATCGGTTTTGACTTTACTTGAAGGGGCTAAGCCAATGCTTTAAGCCACTGGTATGCAGATCCGGAATTGTGGTTGACGCACCTTTACCTGATGTAGATGTTAAAATATGAACTGTCCAGACGCTGCCAGATGCGATTAAAAATCTGATTTATTTCCTGTTGCTTCCCTTTTATTAAGCATAAAACAGATAGAAAATGCACTTTCACAGTCTGACATGGTAAAGCATGTGTGATCAAAACCGATTTTCCCTTTCCGGCCTAACATGCCCTTTACACACGTCATTTCCTGCCTTATATAGATTTACGTCAGTTGGCTCTTACACAGTGTCTACATTTTGTTACTATAATATGTAAGACAAAATATTTATCAGTTATTTAAACACAGGTCACGTTTTGTAACGTAATGTCCACGTAGGCGCATAGTAGGCTACGCAGGTGCAGAAACCGCCAAGCAGACAAGCAACAAAAGATGGAAGAAGAAGTGTTGAATAACATTCGTTCGGGAGTTTACGTCCTTAAAAAGAAGAAGGAGGGTCAAATGGCTAAATCACAGGTTTGGGACAGGTTCAACGAGGTAATCAGTGCAGACAACAGCAGCAGCATTGTCTATGTCCTTTATAACACTTAAACGCTTTAAAACACTTTATTTATTTGCCTATTTATGTTTATAGGCTTAATGTTCAAATGAAAATACATTTTGTGTTGCCAGTTTCCAGTGCCAATTTAGGAGACCATATGCACCTTTCTCAGACTAAAAAAAAGCATTCGTCAATATCATGTGTTTTAATGGGGCGGGTCGGGTCGGGTCGGGTTAAAAAAATAGAAGCGGAGGTGCGGGGCGGTTTGGTGCGGTCCAATTCTTTTAAAAGAGCGGGACCCGCGGGTCGGAAAAAACCCCGACCCGCGCATCACTAATGGCTGGTTATAAAAACTCCCTGGAATGTTATGTTGACGGATGCTCATTCCCCCCACCTTCCCCCCCACCCTCCTCTTGGGTGGTGGACCTTTCCTGGATCAGCTCCAAATGATGCCCACTATCATCAGGTGGCAGAGACTGGAGATAGAATCTGGGAGAAAGTCCACATGCTCGCTCACTTACCGCTCACACACACGCACCATACTCACATACACCACTACAGACACACCTCCCCCGATGATTCACTGCCTTGGTTGTTCCTTCCCCCCCTCCCTCCACTCCTGGGCGGCGGGTCGACTGGATGCACTCATGTCAGCTGCGTCCACACTTTGCTGCGATGGGAGACCCCTCTCCCCCCTGCCACGTGTTTCTGATGTTGTGAATGTCTGAGTTAAGTGGGTTTTTTTTTTTTTACTGAGGAGTGTTTTTTTTTTGTATCTCAACACTGGCCCCTAAAAACAATAAAAACTTGAAATCTATAGAAGCAACTACTGTAATCTGACACCCAGTAACTTCATTTCACGTTAGTGACAGGGCTAATCAGACCCTCCAAACCACAGTTCAGTCCTGCTCACCCCAGTATTGCTCTGGATGTGAGAGTGAGTGAGTGTGAGTGTGTGTAGCCTGTGGCTGTTGAGAAATAACAGAGCAGAGCGGCTGGAGTAGCGGACAGCAGTTAAGTTTAACAGCATCTATATACAGTGATTTACATTGGTCTTTACTGCCAGGGCTAGACTCTAAAGCCCCGGGAAAATCGGCTGACAATGCCAATGACTTACATTATTATGGCATTGTCATTAAATTTGTTGAAAATGGTCTCAAAATGACAACATTATTGCTTTGCACAATGTTATCCCTTATCGCAATAATTTCTTAGAAAATTAATCGCACAAAATTTGTTATCGCGACAGGCCTAGTCATGGCCCAACTTTGCTTCTCAAAGATATGGATAGATGCCAGTCTTGTGTCCAATCATGAATAAAATAATCTATTAAGGGCATCCAGTGATACAAACAGCTGAGTAGCCACGCTTCACTAGAGCTCCCCCACATCCTGCTACATTTAACTGTATGACATTATTCTTGATAAGGTAATTCAGGTATTATGGAGTTTTGACATCAGGGAATGTCTTTGGCGCGCCTCTGAGGCAGTTCCAATGGCAATATTCGTCCAAAACAGTTTAAGAAGACTTCTGCTGCTGAACAGACTCGCTCCCACCAAAATGGTGGTGGCAGCTCACCTGGCAGACATGAGCTAGACCCAGCAGTTGCTAAAACTATGTAGCTGTTGACCAGTTGTCACTAACGTAACTGATGTTAAACTGGAGCATATAGCACACAGCATCAACACCAGTATATCTCAGAATCTGAAGGAAATCAACTTTGACATTTTACTTATTTTTTTTCTCTTATATTTTATATATACTCCTCTTGTCTGTATTTACTTAAATATTACTATTACAATTATCCATATTTATTAGTTTTAATTTTGCACAGTTATATTTGTTCTAGGCAAGGCAAGGCAAGGCAGTTTATTTGTATAGCACATTTCATGTACAGGACAATTCAAAGTGCTTTACATAAAACAAAGACATTACAGATATTAGAATAGTAAAAGGCATCAACACATAATCAACACATAATCACAATAAAATAATAAATTACATTAAAATGATTAAAAGCAAGATAAGTTAAAAAAAGTTACCGTGCAGATTTCATGCATAGGCGCATGAGAAAAGAAAAGTTTTTAACCTGGATTTAAAAATGTCTACATTTGGGGAAAGTTTAATCTCCACTGGCAGTTTGTTCCATTTGTTTGCAGCATAACAGCTAAATGCTGCTTCTCCATGTTTAGTCTGGACTCTGGTCTGGACTAGTTGACCAGAGTCTTTGGATCTAAGAGCTCTGCTAGGTTTATATTCTCTGAACATATCACAGATGTATTCTGGGCCTAAACCATTCTGGGATTTGTAAATGATCAGAAGGGTTTTAAAATCTATTCTGTGACTGACTGGAAGCCAGTGTAAAGATTTTAAAACTGGTGTGATGTGTTCAGATCTCTTAGTCCTGGTTAAAACTCTAGCAGCAGCGTTCTGGATGAGCTGCAGATGTTTAATGCTCTTTTTAGGAAGTCCTGTTAAAAGACCATTACAGTAATCCAGTCTACTGGAGATGAATGCATGGATGAGTTTCTCTTGGTCTTTCTGGGAGACTAAACTTTTAATTCTGTTGATGTTTCTGAGCTGGTAAAAAGCTGTCTTAGTGACAGCTTTGATATGGCTGATGAAAGTCAGATCTGAGTCTATCAACACTCCCAGGTTACGAACTTGGTTGGTAATTTTAAGAGCCCGAGTCTCCAGGTGTTTGCCAATGCTGACCCTCTTCTCTTTGCTACCAAACAGAATAATCTCAGTTTTGTCTTCATTTAATTGTAGGAAATTCTCCCTCATCCAGGTGTTTATTTGCTCCAGACACTGACACATTAAGTCTATTGGACTGCAGTCATCTGGTGACAGAGACACATAAAGTTGTGTATCATCTGCATAACTTTGATAACTAATGCTATAGTTTTGTAATATTTTACCCAAAGGGAGCATATACAAGTTGAACAGAAGAGGTCCAAGGACTGACCCCTGGGGGACTCCACAAGTCATGGCCACTCGCTCGGATTCATAGCTGCCGATCGTAACAAAATAACTCCGGCCTTCTAAATAGGACCTGAACCAGTTAAGGACCGCTCCAGAAAGTCCAACCCAGTTTTCCAGCCTGTGCAACAGGATTCTGTGATCTACAGTATCAAACGCAGCACTGAGATCCAACAGAACCAGGACTGATACTTGACCAGAATCGGTATTCAACCTAATGTCATTTAACACTTTGACCAGAGCTGTTTCAGTGCTGTGATGAGGTCGGAAGCCGGACTGAAATTTATCAAGATTTCCACTTTCATTTAAAAAGTCATGAAGCTGGTGAAATACAACTTTTTCAATAATCTTGGAAATAAAAGAGAGGTTAGAGACAGGTCTATAGTTGTTCATTATAGAGGCGTCTAGAGTCCTTTTCTTTAGGAGTGGCTTAATAGCAGCTATCTTTAGTGACTTGGGAAAAATGCCTGATGCCAGCGAGCTGTTAACTATCAGTAGGAGATCACTTTCTACTGAGGTAAAAACTGTTTTTAAAAAGTCGGATGGTATCATGTCCAGAGTGCATGTTGTTGATTTCAAATGCCAAACTGTTTCTTGTAGGACTTTTAAATTCACCATTTTAAATTGTGACATGACATCAGAATTATTTCCGGGTTTTAGACACAGACTAATTTTCTTGTTTGACTGTGTGGAATTAATATTTTGCCTAATTGTTTTAATTTTTTGGCTAAAAAAGTTTGCAAATTGGTTGCATTTCTCAGTGGAAAGGAGCTCTGGGCTTATCTGTTTGGGAGGATTTGTAAGTTTTTCAATCATAGCAAACAGAGTGCGAGAATTGTTGACATTCCTGTTAATCATTTCAGATAAATGCAGCTCTCTGGCCTTGCACAGCTCATTGTTATAGTTACGTAGGCTTTGTTTGTACAGCTCATAGTAAATTTGAAGTTTATTTTTCCGCCATTTCCGCTCAGTTTTTCTGCATTCTCTTTTTAGGCTGGTAACCACAGTGGTGTTTCTCCATGGTGTTTTCTGTTTGCTCAAGTTGCTCTTGATTCTTATCGGTGCAACAGCATCCATTACATTCAAGATTTTCAGATTGAAATTATCCAGGAGTCCATCAACTGACTCTGCACTGGTTGTTGGTAACATAGCTATGGCCTCCACAAACTTAGCACTTGTTCTTTCATTAATGTACCTCTTCCTAACGGAGAAGCAGGTTGGTTGAACATTCTGAGTGATCAGTAAATCAAACAAAATACAAAAATGGTCAGACAAGGCCAAGTCAGTGACCGCAACAGAAGAAATATCAACACCCTTTGAAATAACCAGGTCCAGAATGTGACCTCGAATGTGGGTCGGTTGTTTAACATGTTGCCACAAACCAAACATGTCCAATATGGAACAAAATTCCTTGACATTACCATCCGCCATGTTATCTATGTGAATGTTAAAATCCCCAGTTAAGATGAAATGGTTAAAATCAGTAGAGATAACCGACAATAATTCAGAAAATTCATCAATAAAATTTACACAATGTCCTGGACGTCTGTAGATGATTAGAAATAGGATTTTAGGAATGCCCCTTAAAATAAAACTAAGATATTCAAAAGAAGTAAAATCACCAAATGACATTTCTTTACACTGGAATGAATCTTTAAATAAGGCAGCTTCTCCTCCCCCTTTCCTCCCGTTTCGACATTTATTCATGAAACTAAAATGAGGGGGTGCTGTTTCATTAAGAACTGTAGCACTTGTGTCTTCTGTTAACCATGTTTCTGTCAGAAAAAGAAAATCTAAACTGTGAGAAATGATGAAGTCATTAACTAACAGTGACTTGTTGGGCTTCTAGGGCTGCAACTAATGACTATTCTGATGGTCGATTAGTCACCGACTATTAAAACGACTAGTCGACCAATCGGATTATGTATCTCATGATTATTATAAATGGATCTAATTTCACTTTCAGCTTTGAAATCTTGCATGGGGTTGTTATGCAAGTCCGACATGCCTCCTCTTTAAATGTTCGAGCATTGCACACGTACTTCCGTGGTATGCAAGGTCCGCTTCACAAATCTCACATGTATTTAATTTATTTAGTAAGTTTAACGTGAAGTTATCCTAGACTTTTACATTTTCTGCCGCCGTTTTCTTCCCTAGTCCGCCGCCATATTTTTCCCCTGACAGACTTTATGGCGCATGTGCAACTCTCAGCAGAGATTAAAAAAGAAGACGATTTCTCACTCTGTATTTTTTCTTCCCTCTTTGCGTATGTGCATTGTGCAACTCTCAGCAGAGATAGGATTAGAAGATGATGTCTCACTTGGTAGTTTTTTGGGGTTTTTTTTTTGCCGACAATAGTCGACGGATAAATTTGTTGTCGACTATTTTTATTGTCGACTATTGTCGACAACATCGACTAATCGTTGCAGCCCTAATTTGTTCCTATTTTATTATAAAGATGTGCGGGCTTTGAGTCTGCAGATATACTCTAGGTACTAGTTTTCTGTTTTTGTATTAGTATTGGACTCATGGGCCTGTGAGCAAGGCCGTTAACCCCTCTCAACTGCTCCCCCTGGGTGCCGAAATATAGCAACCCCTTGCTCTGCGGAACAGCCAGAGATGGGTCAAACGTAGAGCAGAATCTCCCAGTTGGGATTAATAAAGTAAACAAAGTTATTATTATATCATTATTGTTTAACCTAGCAAAGATAGTTGTATATAGTTCATCTGGGGGTTTGGCCATGTTTCCATTCTGTTAGGCGGATATTTTGGATTAGCAGAAATGTTCTTTATGGAGGTGTTTTTTTCTCATTTTGGATAATGGCTGGATCAACCAATGAACAAGGCAGTAGCACATTAGTTCACAGAACTGTGCGTAAAACAAATCTTACTCATGACAGGAGCTGTCACTAAGCTTTGCACCTGGTATGTGCAGGAAATACATCATCCAGTAAAGAGGAAAAGGATTCTAACATTCTTAAAAAAGGACGGGTTAAATCGTATTTTCAAGAAACACATCTTTAAGACACAGAACATAGGAAACTTAAACGTGATTGGTTGGAGTACATTTTCTTCTTGTCCTTCACTTCTTACAGGTAGAGGTACTTTAATTCACAAATGTGCCATTTAAGATTGAAAAAACGTATAAGAGGCGAAGATTGTGAGATTCAACTTTGTGTTCTGATCGAGTCTTAATTTAAACAAATTATCCTGAAACTATATCCAGGCCACCTCACCAGTTCTTCATTAACATGCAGTTATTTTTATATAGTTTATTACAATATTGATAAAGCACTTCCTCTTGCGGTTGAACTTAACAGATATTTCAATCCACAGACTAAGGTCTCCAGGTCCAGGTACGGTCCGGTGTAATTGGACTGGGCTGGTTTTTGTCCTGACTCGTGGAGCGGAGCTGCAATACAGAACAGTCCAATGGGATGAGAACCAGCTCCAATCATCTGGAATGATACCTGCAGGGCCGCTTTTTGAGATCAAGTGTTCTGAAGATGCGGTTTGTCAGCTCCACCTTCCACACTGCGAAACAAGTGATGGTGAGCAAATGATATTTTTCAGTCAGCTGATAATGAGATGATATTGACTGATGATGAGTCAGTATTGTCATTTGTTAGAAACTGTCCCCATTTAATGTTGTTGCTAATGAGTCCATTGGTTTAAATTGGGGCTCTTCCATAGTAATAAAGATAATAAATAAGATCCAATCCAATACTAAACTCAGACGCTTTCCCACTTGGAATAACTACAAAATTGCAACATCCAAAACTCGGAGAGAAACAACAAACAAGTAGCTACTTTGATGGGAGGACAGCACCACCATCCAGCTGGGGGAGGTCTGCATCTTTTAAACTGTGTTTCAGACAGTGCATCTGCCACATCAGATCTGATTTAGATCTGGTAATGAAAGTAGTGAATAAATCCCACTTTAACCACATAGTTAATACAAACTCAACAGGGTTAAATTGTTAGAAGCAATTAAATGGATAAAGTAACTGAAACTGCAGAATATGTTGCATTTTAAGATGTGAATTAACAAGCAAAATTGTTGAGATACTGAATATCATCTTAGTTTAGCATTTCTTACAGTACTTCAGGTAGAAAAATGTTGCTTGGCTACGTTTCTCCCCACTCTTTAAAGAAACTGCTCACAGCTGTGAGACTATCATTTCATTCTTTTACAGACAGACTGTTGTGTTTTATGATGGTTTACGTATGAATGACGTGAAGAGGGCTGACATTATATTTAAGATCATTAGTAAAACAGATGTATACCTGCTTTTTGTTTTCACAGCTCATCTTTCTGAAAGCCTGTCTGTTGTCCACATCTCTGATGATGGGATGAGCCGCCTCAAGCCGCTGGAGATCACGGACACTCATGTGGTTGTCAATGTCACTCATCTTTCTGCCTTTGGCCTTGTCATTAATTTCCTAAAAAGGCTTTGGAACAACACAAAACCAGTTAAGGGCCAAGTCTTGCTGTTTCTTCGACCACCAAATATCAAAACAAAGACACAAAACCTCAACGTGTTTCTGCTGCCATGCAATGTCCCTGTGGAAGAGGTAAAGTGTTATAATGATTAAGCATGCCCACAACTGTAGCTCTGCTTAGTCACATTTTTTTCCTCAACATTTCTTTCTAAAAATGTAATTTGACATAAATTGTGCAGTAACAATTATCAGACAAAAAAAAAAAGATTAATAAATTTTTTTTTCTTGCTATCAAGACTGCTGGAAACTTATCCTCTGTCCTGCTGTGTGGGGATGACCTCTGCAGTCCACTCAAAAGCAGCAAACTAGCCTGTTTACTTTGGTCATGATAATGCAAAGTTGTGCTGGAACGGTCTGGTTGTGTTGAGAATGAAACTCTAATTAAAATGTTGTGATGTCACTTAAGGTCAAAGCACGACAACAAGGTTCCGGTTTCATTCAGGCACCCTCCAACTGTAGACTCATCAAAGATCGGAGTTACACTGTTTACTGTTCGGAGGCTCTGAAAGTCCAGCCGAAGGTGAGTTTTCCAGTTCAAGGGCCTCATTTATAAAGCTGACGTACATACAAAAGCTGGTGGACGCCAATTATATCAACATTTCGGATTTATAAAAACCAGACTTGGCAGAAAGGGGAAACTGAGATACCAACAGGAACAAAGAAATGTGAAAAACTGGTCAAATATTAACTTCGACACCACGTTATATAAATTAAAGCTATTTGCAGAGCTGGCCTTCTTAACCAGTTTGTTCAGTCTCTTCCTGTCAGCAGTCGAGAAGCTGCTGCCCCAGAAGGCCATAATAGATGGCTAATGCCACATCAGTCAAAAAAGGATCTCAGCAGTGTCCCCAGCACTCCAAAAGGCCTGAGTCTCCGTGACAGATACAGCCTACTCTGTCCTTTCTTGTACAGTGTGTCAGTGTTGTCTGTCCAGTCCAGTTTGTTGTTTAGGTGAACATCCAGGTACTTGTAGGATGTCACCCTCTCGATGTCCATTTCTTGGATGTTGATGCAGACAACCCTGTCGGACTCACAGTCTTGTGTCCTCACATACTGTGGTCAGTTGGTGAGGTAATCCAGGATCCGTGTTGTGAGATGGAGGTCTACCCCTGTAATCTCCAACTTATCTCTCAGAAGCGTGGGCTGTATGGTGTTAAAGGTACTGGAAAAATTAAAAAACATGATTCTCACCATACTCCCAGCCTTTTCTAGGTGAGAGAGGGATCTCTGTAGGAGGTAGATGACAGCGTCATCCACCCTGATTCCAGGCTGATAGGCCAGAACCAGTCTCTCCAAGGTCTTCATCAGATGGGATGTCAGTGCCAGCGGCCTGTGGGGTCCTTTGGGTTCGGGGTCTTTGGAACCGGTACCATGCAGGATATTTTTACAAGAGAAACAGAGATTGAGAAAATTGATGGTTGGATACAAAAAGACGCACAATGGCTTATCTGTCACTGCTGGACGACATGGCGCGATACTCTGGACTGAGTGGATTTTTGGAGACCAGCAAGACTTACTGCTTGGCTCATGAACCGGTTCCGACTGCCATGTGCTGTGATGTTGGACCTCTGTGATTCTCAGCCGTGTTATACCAGACGTGTTAGACAGCATCATTTGTTTGTCACAACGTTACATTAACTTTCCTACACTGAGGGTGAACAGGCAAACAAAACAATGCAATTTGCAGCAATGTCCGATTTCCCCGATGTAATCGGTGCTACTGACTGAGCTAAAGTTGCAATAAGAGCACAAAGTGTGGATGAAGTGTTATTTCAAATTGAAAAAGAACAACCTTTAATTCCAGAGAGGAATTGCAAATTGGAAATTAAATCAGCTGTCATTAACATAAAGCATTTTTATTCTCTAAACGTCCAAATCATATTTGATGCAAACATGTTACTCATTAATGTAGTGGCTGGTTGGCCTGGGTCCACCCATGTCTCATTCATTCAAGACACGGAAGAGTGGGACGCAGACTGGAGGCTGGAGAGAAACCACAGCTACAGCACTGCCGACCCAGCTGGAACACCCAGGAAATAGAAAGTAATATTGTACAACACTAAACTAATGGGTACTAATCTCAGTTGTATCTGTACATATTTATTGTATAATTAAAACAAGGGACTAAATGACCTCCATCATCGGGTGCCTCTGGCGTGTCTTCTCCTCTGATGAGATGACGTTGACACCTACTGCCACTATTCTGCCTTTCTGACCCTGGTAATGACCATTCTGTCCCCACCAAATAAAACCTTTTTACGTTTTCAACATGGTCCATCAAAATCTCTCTCTCATTCTGAAAAATTCTTCCCTCTTTTCCCCTTCCTGAGCCATCATGGAAATGATTGGATAAATATTTATTATAGGCATTCATCTGACCTTTTATAGCCACCATGAGGGCGTCGGAAGAAGTTCCCTCACATGCGCCAACTTTAGAGTTGACTCTGATTTATAAACAGAAACGGATGTGGGGCATGTGCGCACACTCATAAATCTGCAAGTTTTTGCACGCCGCATTTCCTTTTTTCTTACGTACGACACCTGGCGTCATCTTTGCTATGCACAGTTTTAGAACTGAGGCCCAGACGTCTGAGTGCACAGAAACTGCAGCCAGTTCTGTTGAGGTTGCTGCACGTTGGTCATGTCTGAGGTTCAATGGCAGCTGGATTGAAATGTGAGCAGGTCGTTCTGAAGCTTTAGCTGTTTTTAGTTTGTAGTTCTGTGGGTGATTTACTACAGGTGGTTGGAGAACTATACTGAGCAACAGCAGTTGATGATTACATTCTGTCTCTTGTGGTTTTCAGAAAGCAGATTTTGACCTGGACTTTGGACCGAACTACCATCCAACGTTTGAGATCCGGCTCCCTACAAACACAGAAGAAGTGGCTGTGATGGTCCGAGACCAAACACAGATGAAAGTTTGGGAGCACGAAGTTTATTTGACTGGTAAAGTTCTGTGACTGCAGCATCTTGTCACTTGATAGAAGTATAGAAATAAAAGAATAATGCAGACTAATAGTTTGTAGTTAAGCTTCAGATTTCTGTATAATTTATTTGTGATGATGTGTTTAAACACTCATTAAGTGGTCAACATTGGAACATGACTGAACATTGTCTTTATGCTTGTCTCTCAGATACTCTTCAACATGAAGAAAATCTACCAACAGTTCAGAGTGACTCACCAGAGCAGAGGTTGTTTTCGGTTCGGACTAGATTTATTCAATCAGTGTCGGAACCTACTCTAAAACAGCTGCTGGATAAACTTCATCAGGAAGATGTTATAAATCGTGAAGAGATGGCTACTGCCAAAGCAAAATCAAAAGCTGACATGGCTCGGGACATTATTGATGTAAAAGACAAAGGAGCAGAAGCCAGTCATTGTCTGATTGATTCCCTCCGTCAGGTTGATCCACGCCTTTTCCGAGCCCTGAACCTGAGCTGATGCAGAAAGAAGAAGTCATGATTGAGATGTCATACATGGTCTACCCTGGAACAGCCTTGTAAATCTTACGTTTTTGATTTCCACACTTTCATAAACATAGAGACTTTCTGTCTTATTTACCTTCACTGGCATCAGATAAACCTTCTCAATTTCACGAATTAAACCCGGAAAGCTTGAAAACTCAAATAGTAAATGGACTGTACTTATATAGCTCTTTTCTAGTCATGTTGACTACTCAAAGCACTTTAATCTACATGTCACATTCACACACACTCATGTGATTATATACTGTGCTTTTTCCTTTCTCACACATTTATACCTCGATAGACACATCGGGAAGCAATGTGGGGTACAGTATCTTGCCTGAGGCACTTTGGAATGTAGTCAGGGGAAGCCTGGAATCAATTCATGACTTGCCGGTTGGTAGACGACTGCTCTTTCTCCTGAGCTACAACCGCCTTAAGTTACATAAAGCTGAGGCCAGTTTGGTTGTGATCTAACTTTTCTCAGACATCTGGTGCCTCATTTATAAAACTGTGCGTAGCAAAACAAACTACAGGGGGCGTCTGCGGCGCACTTCAACTTTCAGATTTATCAAAGCATGTGCACGCACGTCCTACGCCTGTTTCCGTTTATGAATCAGAATAAACTCTAAAGCGGACACACGTGATGGAACGTCTTCCGACGCCCACATGTTGGCTATAAATGGTCAGGTGGACACCTGTAATACATATTCATCACATCATTTCCATGAAAGGAAGCAATTTTTTTCAGAATGTAAGATCCTGATGGACCATGTTGAAAAATGCTAAAAGTTTGCAGGGTACGGTGTGGGTATTACTTGTGTCAGAAAGGCAGAGGAGTGCAGCATGTGGCAGATTCTGTCATCGCAGTGTCAGAAGGCAATAGTGATGTGCCATGTGCAAAAGAGCTGGCTCTTAGAGCCACTGCTTTGTAGTGAATCAAAAGAGAAGGTTCCCAGTTTGTTTGTTTATTTTTTTTTTGTGTTTTTTTCTCCTTTTGCTGGGTGCTTAACATTCAGTGCTCGGCCCCTGTAATGCCCACAGCACCGCTTAGTTTGGATTGGCCTGCATGGACAGGCGGCCAGTCACATGTGAGGATATAGGATCATACCATTATGTGAAAAAAGAATGGGGGGGGGGTGAGACAGCAGACAGCCATGAGGAGAGTACGTAAGTGCGTCGTGTCATCAAACCCCACTCACAGAGAGGAGAAACTGAACCAGCCCATCCAAGATGAGGCATCTTATTTTTCTGAATGCCAACCTGCGCTGAGGACATTAATGCTGCTTTCTTGAGTTGGTTCTCATTCTGTTTTGTGGATTTGTTTGCAGTTTTTTGTTCATTTATGCAGTATAAGATTTTTGTTGAAATAGTAAAAGTAAGTGGTTTTGTATCAGAATAAATGCAGAAAAGGAATCAAATATAAGGCTTCTTGTAAAAATGCTGAACATAAATGGGTTTTCAAAACACAATTCATCCATTTTTGAGAAGTTAATTTAAATTTTAGGGCTAAAAAAGATGCTAAATTAAGAGCCGTTCGGGAGCCAAAAGAGCCGGCTCTTTTTTGGGCCGTAGAACCGAAAGAGTCGGCTCTCTGAAAAGAGCTGGACATCCCATCACTAGAAGGCAAGATACCAGGTGCATTGGAACGTTCAACTGAATATCTCAGTTGGTAGAGCAACCGTCTGCCATGCGGGAGTTCGAATTCGGGGATATAGCTGACACTTTGGAGAAAAGCGTCTGCTAAATGACAGCACTGATGCTGATAATTTAGTCATTTGTTTTTATTTATAAGATAAATATGTACAGATGCATCTGAGATTGGTAGCAGTTTATTTAGTGTTAAATAATATTTCTTTCTAGTTGCTGGGTGCTCCAGCTGGGCGGGCGGTGCAGAGGGGCACAATGGGTGCTATTAACGAGGTGGCCAAGTTGCGAGAAATAAAGATCATCTGGATAGAAATTATGACTACAATGTAAGAATAAATAAATAAAAGAAAAACCTCTTAGAAGAATTAATATTGAATGTTCGTCTTTATTAATTTCTCCAAACAGCTTTAATAGCTAACATGTGGTGTGAAAGGAAAGGTAATAGTGGCTTGTGCACAAATGTCTCACATTTTACAGGATTTCCTTAATTTTATTTTGTACTGTTGGCGTGGCCATTTCCCGTTTTTCTAGATTATGTGCGTACGCCTGTGTCAGTTACATGGATGTGGGAACATTTTCCTGTTAAGTTTGGTTTTCATAAATCCCAAAATTTTTTGTTCCTACGTCAGCTTGATAAATGAGACCCCTGGTCTGAATCACTGGTCAACAGTTGTTGCTGCACTGGGTCTCTTGGCACCATCCCAACAAGAAGCTGAGCTCTTTCCTTTAGTGATGACCTCTACAACCAGTTGGAGCGAAGCAACTGTTACGATAGTGATGGTTAAGAATGGAAAACCTTATGGGACCACTGTTACTTTGTTTCAAGACAAATGCTTGGAATTAATCTGACACAGACACTAAGTTCCTGCAGGCTGCAGCTGGATTTTAAAAACCAGCAGCAGCAGCAACAAAACTTAAAATTTGCTTCAATTTATTCAACTGGGATTTATGTGAATACACTAAACTATTGTCCAGCTTTAGTTCCTCAAATACGTTAAGCTGTTAGTCAAATTTCAGTAGTTTGCTTTCTCATTCAAATCTGAACACTTGTTATTGTTCTGATTTTTTATGAGCTCACTTGTGTATTTCTTTAAACTTATCAGATTTTCAAACAGAAATGTTGTAGACTGGTTTCTTCTAAGGGTTGCAACCTGGACGTTTTAGTGATTTTTAAAGCCACTGCTGCACCTACAGACAGCCACCCGGTGGAGTTATGATGTGTGAAATTGCAGCTTTTGTCTTTGAAAAATGACTTAAACGTGCAGCATAGTTGGGTTCTCCATCAGAAGGCACAGTAAGGCTCATCAGAGCAGCAGAGAGGCTCATTTGCCAGGCGTCCGCAAGTTCCAGACAATCACAGCCCATCAGACTGCTGGAGGTCCTGTACATTGTACGGAAGAGGATCAGGTCGGAGGATGTCAGCTACACACACTATGGCATAGACCAGTGATTCCCAACCCTGGTCCTCAAGGACCACTATCCTGCAGGTCTTAGATGTCTCCCTGCTGCAACACATATAGTGGGTCTTGAGGACCAGGGTTGGGAACCGCTGGCATAGACAGTCACCCCCATATGCTGCTGACATTAGTTGTGTCACTGTTTTTAAGCTAAGGCTGCAACACATTGTCAAGATGATGACACTTAGCTTCCAGAGAAACAACATGCACCACAACCTCAACAAAACAGTCCTGTTCAAAGGGTTTTAGCCAAGCCATGCTTTTTAGGTTGTTTTATATCATTATTATTTATTTATTTATTTTCCTTTAAATTTTGTTTTACAAGAGCTTGTACTTTGATTACTGAGGTGTAGTTTGTGTTGGTTTGAAGTTCTCTCTCTCTGCTTTGCTCTGTGTCTAGTGAAAACTTACGTTGGGTCATATAATTGTATATCAGTGTAACTCTGAGTCTTTTCAGTGTTAAATTCAGTTCCACTGCTTCACTCAGACATCTCTCTGTTTTTATCTTCGTCCTCCATGTGTAAATCTCCACATTAGTCTGTACAGGGTGGGGGTTTCAACAAGCTGCATTCCTACATGTAAATTTGTAAATCTTGTACCTATTTTTTATTGCAAATAAATGTCACTTTTATGTCCAAGATTTACAGACACTGAATTTAATAATGAGAATAATGTATTATAAATGTATTATAATGGGTTATAATTAAAATTTTACTAATAAAATAATTTGAATGGTTATATTTTTCATAAATCACCTGGAGTGTAGCGCCAGGTCTGTGCAGGGTGTAGAGCTAAACAGTCAAGCTAAGAATGAAAAGTTAGAGAAATTATAGGCCAGAAATCTGGATAATGAAACACTGAAGGTGCATGGATGGAAGTTATTGTGCATATTGTGAATATTTCTCTCTCCTCACCATCTAGAAGCTGTGAGATTCTAATCCTGCTTTCTGTCTGTTCACCTGATGCTGATATTCATCACATATTGTTCCTTCTGCGTTTAGATGGAAGCAGCTTCACAGCTTTAAATTCATCCTGCTGACGTTTTACTTTTTAGTTAGTAAATCCTGAACATTTCATCCTTCTTTGTCATAAATATTTGATTTTATAAATATATATGAAGAAATATTTTATCTGTTGCTAAACCTGTTTATGTATTTAGTGCAGGGGTCTGTAGTCTTTCCAATCCAAGAGCCATTTTCCCCTCAGCCACCTAAATAAAACTCCTTTAGAGCTGCAAATGTTATGAGACTTTTCAAAAAGGCAACAGTTTTTATTGAAGAGCCACTGTAGGATATTTGTTATTTTTGAAGAACCACATTTTTATTTCCATTTCTAGGTGTTAGAAAAAAGAAAAACAAACCATTATAAAAATGGAGATAGACAGACTTTCTTCTAAAGGATGTAGATATTTGTGGAAAATTCTGTAAAGTAAAAAAAAAAAAAAAAAAAAAAGTCCCTGGTTTCCAACCTAATGACAAGAATAATAGATTTAAAAAAATATTTTAGCCACGTATTTAGAGACATTGTGGAAGGTCCAGAGAGACACTTGCAGCTCCAGAGTCGCAGGTTGGAGACCCCTGATGTAGTGTTTGTAAACCAAAATTTACTGCATTTTCTTTATAGCCATAGGCCTTCTTTTAAAGGACATTTTGCAGGTAACAATGCGATTAATCGCACCATGCCTCCGAGTACCAGACCCCCTCAGACAACCACATGGCGTTGGCCAGCACACCCCGATGTTCCAGCCGCACACCCCGGGACCTAGGGCAACATCGAACTATTGCAGGCTCCATGACCCACGTGACCGCTCTTACAGTGAATTCATGGATGTTGCAACTCTGACTATATCGAGGGCTCTGGTATTGCTGTAGATATGTGTCCCGCCAGGGTCCCGCCCGCCCCCACCACACGAAGAAAGAGAAGGAAGAGGAGTTGGACGGAACTAACATCCGTGCATTTTCAGATTGGAACCTCTCGGTTCATATCCTGGACTCGTCCAAAGGTAAGAATTGAGCTGCATTTATTCTGAGTTGGCTTAAACATGATTATTTTGGTAAAGTTGGGAAAACTTTCAGCATCATATTCTTTAAGAGAATCGACGTGAAACACTAAAGGTGACGACGCTGAAGTTAGCTTTTTATTTACCATGTATATAGGGCGATTTCACTGCTCTCTGGGAACATAGACCACAATGAAACTGCTAAAAAAATTAAACAGCCTTACACAGACTAAAAAAGTACCAGGTCCTGACAGATATATCAGTGTTACAATGCGATCTTAAATATTTATTAATGATATGTAATAAACAACATTCTGGTCGCATGGTCTTCATTCACCTCCAGAGACCATGGAGTACCCAGGGGTGGACTACGATTGTTACATGGGTTAGAAGCGAAAACTTTGTTCTTGTTCTCGAGGCTGCAAGACCAAGAAAAGAAGTCTTTGGTACGAGACGACGCTGAAGTTAGCTTACGATTCTTAAAATGTGTAAAGGGTGATTCCACTGAATTTGAAGCAATCTAGACCACAATAACAGCTCGCGATAAAAGAAACTACAGCACCTAGACTCTTCAAACCTGGACTGAAATACCCTAAACAACATCCAGATTCATTAAAACACAGTTTCTGATTTGTGAAACCTTTATTCTATTTGTGAAAATGAATTTATTGAAATTTTCTGTTGCACAAACTTTACCCATCTGTGGTATGAGGTTGTTTTAACAGTAATAATGTTCTTATATATTTTTCAGTATATTCATGGTTGAAGGAGACACAGTAAGAGTCGGCAATAGTAGTTTCCCATAGACCAGGGGTGTCAAACTCCGGTCCTCGAGGGCTGTTATCCTGCAGGTTTTCATTGTTTCCCTGATCTAACACCTGACTGAAATTAATGGGTTATTGTGAAGAAGTTGACAAGATCCATTTGGATCCATCTGATTTTATTCAGGTGTGTTGGAGCAAGGAAATAACTAAAACCTGCAGGAGAGCGGCCCTTGAGGACCAGAGTTTGACACCCCTGACATAGACAGTTTCCCATAGACAGGGTCTGTGGAGATGATGTGGCTGGAGTTGGAGAACAAGAAGAGATAACGGTCAGGCTGGGAAGATGAGAAGGGAGTAGCCCTTCTCCTCGCCCGTTATCTGACTTCAGGGAATGACTTAACAGCACATACACACAGGCTGAACTGGGCTGAACTGGCTTTAGGGGGCGGCATAGCGTATAAGAAACACAGTTTCAGGAAAATAGACTCAGACTCTTACAGATTTTTACAGCGCTTGCTTTCTGCTTAGTGGAGTCTCTATATATATATATCTGCGGGGAATTGCTCATGTAATCTGCTTCTAAATAAATATCCTGAAACTGGAATTGATCTCAAGTGGTTTTTCTCCATCAATGGAATCTGGGGAATCGGGGGGATTCCAACGGTGGCATTTTGTTTTTCTCGCTGATCTAGAAAAGAAAGAAAAAGATGACACCTCCAACTAAACTGGGCAGAATTTTTTTAGACACAAGATAAAATACATCTGCAATGTCTTTTTTTAAACACATTTAAGAAGAGTTTGAACTTAAAATTTTTTTCTTTTCATAAAAGAAGGCCTTGTTTCTCCATTTAAAGCCTTATTTGCATGACAAGCGCTTGCCTCTCACTATAAAAAAAGTTAGATCAAAGCACTGTCTATTCATGAATGTTTCTTTCTTGTGTTTATGCTCTTCTTTTCAGAAATAGTGACTGCTTTTCCTCTATCCTGTCTTCCATCTGGCCCTGGTCAGCCTCAGTCCGTGTCATGCTGCTTCTCTCTTCCAGAGCCTGTAGTGTTCCTGTATTAGACCAGACGTATTTCAGTTCAGATTCCTTTTTTAGCCTTGGTCCTTATAAAAGAGATCGGTCTAAACAATAGAAATTAAAAGAAAAAGAAAATGTGATATTTTGATCAATACCAGCTACTATCTGGTGGGAGGTATGGTACATCTTGTACAGTTTGCCAGTATAATGAGCGAGTCCTGAAAGTTTTCAGCTTCATAAGATTAAATGAAATACGTGCCTTCGGCTTTCCGCCTTACCTTTATCTATAGGTAATAATTTTACTAGTTCTTTGTTTTTCTTTTGCCTTTCCTCCCTGGTTTCAGCTGCTTTGTCCTAAAGCAGAAAATAACATGCTTTCTATTAGTAAAAGGGTTTTATATTAATTATTAATGTTATCTGGTAAGCAGCCCCAGAACTCTTGCCCCTGCCTAGTAAACTATCCATACTTACCCTGACCATGAGAACATGGCCACCACAGGTTTTTTTACCCAAGTTTTTCCTCCATGTTTACGTTTATGATGGGAGTGTCCCCACATCTGACTTCTTTGCTTCTTTCAGACCAGTGCCAGTTTTGTTGTACCCCCAGTCTGTGGAATACCTTGGCCATACATTGTCAAGAGAAGGCAAAGGAACAAAACCAGCGATTATTATAAGGTTTATTAAAAGAAAAGCTAAATCAGATCTGCTGCAACATACTAAAAAACTGAGAGGAACTGCTTTGTACATAAATGAACACTTGTCCAAGAAGAACTCTGAAATTGCAACGCAAGCCAGGGTCCTTAGAAAGCAGGGAAACATACAGTCGACGTGGACAAGGAACTGTAAAGCGGAAAAAACTACTTGGAACTCCAGAAGAAGCAAAAATAATAATGATAAAAGACATGGAGGAATTGGACAAATTTAAATGATAGTTCAAAAATATAAATATTAGTGCAGCTCATTATGAGTAGATTTCTTTTATTTTGATCTTTCTTCTCTTTGTCGGTGTACTTTTGTTAATACGCCTTATGATCAGCATCTCAGTCAATTATCCTTCCTCATCCAATGATGAGGATTGTAATGAAAATGCATCAAGTTAATCAGAATTGGAAACCTTTGTTATCTCTGAACAAACACTACAAGACACTTTAGGAGACATAGACCCTGATAATAATGGTTTTAATCATGTCAACAATGAATGTTTTTAGGATGTCTTTGTTTGTGGAGACTTTAACATAGACCTCACAAAGTCAAAGATACATAAACAGACCGATAAATTCCTAAATACAATGTTTAGTTTGACCCTGTTCCCCAAAATTAAAACACCCACAAAAATAACAACACATTGCGCAACATTGATAAACAACATCTTTACAAACATAATATAACACAGTATGGTGAGTGGTATACTGATGAGTGACGTCAGTGACCATTTACCTGTGTTTGTTTTTCTTTTCAACATTCATTATGGAATTAATGAGGGTAAGAATAGAAAAAAGCAGGTAAAACAACCATCGAAAAGCGATTGCGTGCTGAAGATGCTATAAATGCACTAAAAGATGACTTGATGGTACAAGACTGGGATGATGTTTATAGGGAAACAGAAGTAGACATGGCATACAATACATTTATTTAAATATTTAAATCATTATATGATAGAAACTGCCCACTTAAAATCACTAATAAAAGTTAGAGATATAAAAATTTCCCATGGCTAACCAAGTGACTACAAAATGCTTGTAAAAAGAAAAACTATCTTTATATAAACTTTATCAGATTAAGGACTGAAGAATCTGAAAGGAGATATAAAATATATAAAAACAAGTTAACTGACATAATAAAAACCAGTAAAAATTTATATTAAAGGAAAAAACTGAACAAGACTAAGAATGATATAAAAGGCATCTGGAAAATATTGAATAAACTAAGAGGAAGTGGGACAAAGAAAATGACATATCCAGAATATTTTATTGACAACTGTGGTGATAATTATGACATGAAGGAAGTAGTAAATGGAATGAATAACTTTTTTATTAACGTTAGACCAGAGTTGGCAGCAAAGATTCCAGATCATGGAAAAGACGCTGTGAGTGGATCATTAAGGAATAATCCTCATTCAGTCTTCCTCTCAGCGGTGGATGAGTTAGAGATGAAATCTGTTGTCATGACCTGTAAAAACAAACTGTCTACTGATTGTGATGGTATTGATATGGCATTGATAAAGAGAGTTATTGATTTAATTTTAAAGCCACTGACCTATATTTGTAATTCATTGTTCCAAACTGGCTCATTCCCACAGAAAATGAAAATAGCTAAAGTAATACCGATATTTAAGCAAGGGAACAAAAATCAGTACACGAACTACCGGCCTGTGTCACTCCTCCCACAATTCTCAAAAATACTAGAAAAACTTTTTAACAAAAAACTATAAAACTTCCTGAATAAATGTTAATTACTGAACTACAGTCAATATGGATTTAGAGCAAAGAGTTCAACATCATTTGTTTTAATGGAAGCAACGGAAGAAATAAATAATGCACTGGATCAAGAACAACATGCAGTTGCTATATTTATAGATTATAGAAAAGCATTTGACACCATAAATCATTCTATACGTCTCAATAAACTGCAACTGTATGTAGTTAGGGGAGTGGCACTGAGCTGGATTTCTAATTATTTGTGTGAAAGACAACAGTTTGTGAAGATGGGAGATCGTGTGTCTGGCTGTGTGGAGACTGCCTGTGGTGTCCCCCAGGGGTCAATGTTGGGCCCCAAATTGTTTAACATATACATGAATGATATATTTCAAGTCTCTAAGTTGCTAAAATTAATATTATTTGCAGATGATACAAATATTTTTCTATCTGGAGAGGATTATAAGAAGCCAGTTATTACTATAAATAATGAATTAGAAAAAATTAAAAAATTGATTGACAATAACAAATTATCACTGAATATAGGAAAAATGAAGGTAATGGTCTTTGGTAATTAACAAAAAAATTATATACACACACATATAAATAATGAAATTATTGAATATGTAAAAAAGTTTTTGGGAGTGATACTAGATAATAAAATAAGTTGGAAGTCTCACATCAGACACATAGAAAATAAAATGGCAAGAAATATCTCAATCATAAATAAAATGAAGCAAGTCCTGGATCACAAATCACTTTATATTCTTTATTATTCACCAATATTACCTTACTTAGAGGGCTGTATAGAGGTCTGGGGCAACAATTATAAAAATACACTTTACTCGTTATTAATATTACAAAAAGGGCAGTCCGTGTTACGTGAAGTCGGTTATCTGGATCGTACAAACTCTCTGTTTTTACAATCCAAATTACTAAAACTCCAAGACCTGGTTAATTATCACACAGCACAGGTTATGTTTAAAGCTAGCAGGAACTTATTACCATACCATATACAAAACCTTTTCAGCCAGAGAGATGGGGGATATAATTTACGAGGGAAAACTGTTTTTAAAATGCACTTGGTGAGAAGCACCAGGAAAAGTTTTTGTGTGTCTGTCTGTGGGGTCAAACGAACAGAATGGAGGAAGAACACAGGCGGTCTTTAAATATACAAATATTTAAATCAATATATAAAGAGATGATATTTGATTGGTACAGAAATGGTGTGGAGTAGATGAAGGAGTATTTTTCTTACAATTATCGTTATAATTTTTGCTATTGTTATTGCTGTTATTATTGTTTTATTATCATTATTATTATTATTATTACTGAATAACTCCATCATTATAATTGATTATTTAATCTTACAGATTATGTAACATAATAAGGAAAATATTACTATATGGTATTATTATTATTATTATTACTGTGTTGTTGTTAGTGCGATGATTATTATTATTACATAGTTTCACGATAAAAACATATTCCATAGGTAGATATTGTTTGTACGGACTGAATGTTGTAACTTAGCACAACTCTTTCTGTGGAATTGTTCAGTGGCTGGTCGTGGTAGTGAGAATGTGATACAGTCTGAATATTGTTGTAATTTACAGGGGTGGGGTTATATAAGCTTTTGCTTCCACCCACTCCTTTTGAACTTTTTGTATTTTCTTTTGTTGGTGATGTCTTTTATTTTTGTTTTTCTTTGTTATTATGTTCAAATAAACTTAAATCAGTCAACACCAAAAAGTGGTTTGCATCACCCAGGTGATGGCGGCTGGTTCACGCCCGTGTGAAAAAAGTTCCAAGTCAACGAAAAGTGTGACGTCACGTTCTTCTCACTTACAGCTAACGCTAAGACTGCAGGCGCCGCCATGTTCCACAACAGAAACACACTTATGTACGCTGAAATAAATTCGACATGGTCATTTAAATTTCTTCTAAAACAGGTTTACACTTTGTCCTTTTGTCAAACAGTAAACAGTCTGATGTTATTTATTTGATTTACATTACGGTATGTCATAGCTGCTCTGTGTCCACGACAGTGAGCACACACACACACACACACACACACAAAGACAAAAATATGAGAGTTTTTCTAAAGTCTCTCAGGCAGGTGGAGATGGAAGCATCTTGCTCAGGTGACTCCACTAAATGAAACAGTTTCATCAGGACGTTTTTTTCTGTCCTGGGTTTTTACCATCATGGCATTTCTGGCAGTGAATCTGGGGAAACACTGTTTTGTTTTGGTGTTTCAGAAATGAATGTAGATGTATCAAATCAGATTATTAAAGTAATCTGATTACTCCCAGATAACTGATTTTGATTGTCAAGTAAAAGCACTCAGTGTTTTATTAAATGTTATCTGAGAATGTTTTTAACATTCATGAAAATGAGGTGGTGTTACACAGTTAGCTGTAAATTAATTGATATCAAATCAGATTTTATCAAATCGAAATAGGTTGTTGTGAATCGAATCGATTCAGGAAATTAGTAACGATGCCGAGCTTACTTGTAACACCGAAGACATACTGGTTTTTCTCCTTGAAGCAAAAAAAGGTATTTGGCTTTCCACTGCTTTTTAAGTTTTCTACCCTCATCATTTTTTTTCATCTTCATCTCCTGAAAAAAACTAAAATAAAAATAAACTGCCTCATTTAAATGATTAAATGAGAACACTACCCTCTGGCGGCAGGATGCTGTCGTTGTGCAGATTGTGCTCTGCTTTGCAGAAAGTGTACTTATGGTTACTGTGTGATGGGAGCAGCTGCTGCTGTATAGAGTATGAAATTATGACAAGTTTAGACAGTTATGACTCTCTGGCGTGACTCATAAATAATTATGGTGGGCTGGATTTGTCCCACGGCCTTGAGTTTGACACATGTTTTAAGGCAGTGGTTCCCAACCTGGGGCTCAGGACCCCCCAAAGAGCACATGGGGTCCCTGAAGCTTTGAACACAAATTGTCTCTATTTTAAGGAAAAAAGTAAGGCTGTATGTTGTTCATTTAACTCTGGCTTTATCAAAGGACAGGACTTTAACCAGAATACATCATTTATGGTGAGAATCTCACTTTTTAAAGCCTAAAACGAGCATGGTTTCAGCACAGGGTGGAGCAGGGGGTCCATGGCATTTTAGTATATGCATGAAGGGGGTCCTTGAGGAAAAAAGTTGGGAACCACTGTTTTACGGCATGCATTTGCTGATGATCTCTTGTGGCTACAGCACTTCACTGTCATGCTCCGTGGTACGGGGCCCGGTTTTCCCAGCTGTCCTGAATGCACCTCCTCTCCACACTCACTGATTGCTGATGCGCTCCACCTGTGCCAAGCCCTTTATATACCTGCCAGTGACAACTCACCCCTGCCAGATCGTCTCGGTTTCACCCTGCATGTATCCAGCCTCTGCTCCCAGTCTGTTTCTTCGTATTACCTGTCTGTCTGCCTGCCCGTTGCCGACTCTGTATTTCGTTACCTGGACATTCGCCCGTGCCTGCTCCCTTATTGATACTTAACCTTGTCTGCCTGCCTGCCTGTCTGTCGACCCTTTATTCCCGAACCTGAACTTCTGCCTCCGCCTGCTCCCTTACTGGTAACTCTGCCTTGGTTAATTATCGAATTCTATGGTTTTCTGACATCTGGATTGCTCACAGGATTCTGTCTCTAGATCACGGACTTGGCTTTATCGCTCTGACGGAAAAACACGGAAGCGCCCGCTGCTGCCATTCTCCACTCGGACTCTCTGAGCTCCGCCAGTTACCTGAGTTACTGTGCATTCTTGTGTTTGTTAAATAAAACCCCATTACATATCCCTGGGTTTCTGATCATTTATGAGTCCACATTCCTGGTACGTGACACTTCAGTTTCATCTCTGTACAAATGTTTGATTACAATTCCTCAAATCCAACTGACCACAGGTTTCTAGGTTATTTTTTAATCAGTCTAACATTTCTAAATAGTAAACTACATCTATGATGGAAAAAAGAAAACTGACAAGGACTCAGTGATGGTCTTTTAGAGCCATTGTGCGGTTTTTGGCTGGACAACAGTAAGGAATCTTACTGTGTCATGGTTTAACATCCTGCTCTGTTTTGGATTGAGTTCTAAATAAATCAAATTATAGTTTAAGTGTGAATCTGTTCTTTAGCTGTTTCAGGTGATCACTGACACTGGATGTCGAAAGTCTGACGAAGACTAAAATTGGACCACTCTTTTCTCTCAGTTCAGCCACTAAAGAAGCAATATGGATTCTTCAAAAAAGGTGGGAAAATAATCCCTGTGACTAAAATAACATGTGGCTAATGACTGCTTTTAATGTAAACTTTGCAGCTGATGAACTTAAGGCATCAAACAGGTGGAAAAAAAGAGGAACACTCACTAAAGAAACAACTTCCACACAGATACACAAACCCTTTAAAGACCCACTCTAATGCTTATTTGGAACTATTTAAAATGTTCTCAGTGGTCTTTAAATTATGATTATGAAGTGTTTTTTTTGCAAACATCACAAAACCTGTGCCCTTTTCCAGGACTGAGCTCCAGTAGCTCATTAGTAATTCGCCTCTGAGTTGTGGGCGGAGTCAGTGCTGCTCCCCCCTCCTGTCGCCATGTGTTGGCTTATGTGTTGTGGACACACACACACATTGACCAGGCAGTGCATCTTTGCTGTTTGAGGACCGGAAATATCTCTGTTATCACTGCATATCGGACTGATCACTGAATGAACCATACACTGCTGCAACGCGACGCTGCGCCATGGTTTGACTCATTTATAAAGCAGGCAGACCAGTTCCTCTTCTTGGTTAGATCGATGCGGGGGGTTGTCTCCTTGTGTCGGAAATTTTTGAAGTTTATTTTCTCCCCATATCATAATATGGTAGATTTACAGGAAAATAACATGGGAAAGACGGGTAAAAAACGGGAGTTTCACGGCCAAAACGAGGGTGTGATCTCCCAACTTTATTTTTGTCTACTGGAAAGAGAGAGAGAGAGGAAAAAAAGCTGAAAAGTTAATTTAGTTTGTCTCCTGAGAGGACAAGTAACCCGCATGGTCAAGATATGTTGTGCGATGAGTTACTCATACGCGCTACATTCACAGCCAGTTGACATGAAAAGGCTTGTGTGTCCTGCTGCTGCTGCTAAGTAAAATTGAGCAAGAAACACAACTTGTAATGTTAGCAAATGCTAACAGGCAGGTTCGGTTGGATTATGCACCATACAGAAAAATGAACTTATTGATAAACACACAGGATCTCCACCTCATGGTGTCCTGATAGAAGACACAACATCCAGCTGTAATTTTAAGTTGCTGGCTAAGCCCATTTTTTTCTGCTGCCAGTTGGTGTTGAAGCGTTGACTGCAACCGGGGTCAGGGTCATGTCCCCGTTTGTATGGCAGTTTTTCTTGTGCTGCCATATTTATTCTATTATAGATGTATACATGTAATTTTTCAGGGTCTATTTAATGCATTATATTGACTGCATTCAACTGTCTTTAAAGAAGCACTATTAAACTTGACAGCGACATGTCTCCTAAAGACAGCAAAAATTTTATTTCATCATTTATGTGCATAATTTAGTCAAATTTCGGGAACGTGCGGGTGTGTTCCCTGATGGATCAAACCAAGTAATACCACCGGAAACCATGGGAAATGCCTTTTTGTGTTTCTTTGCTGAATTATCCATTATTCGTTTTCAAAACAGCCAGCATGTTTGATATCCTTGTGTTGGATTTTTTTTCTTATGTTGCTTTAATTTAGTATATGAATTATCTGATTGGATGGTACTTTTAAATCTCGTTGTACTTGTTACAATGACAATAAAGATATTCTATATCCGGTTGCTGGTGTGAAACTCGGTGGCGTGACGCGGCATCCCGAAAGCAAAAGCTATTATGTGCAGTTTCTCAGCCGCAGGACGGGCAGCAACGTCTCAAAAAATGTACAGAATGGATGTCACTGTCGTAAAACGAGCCAGAAACGAGGAGTTTTATTGTTGGGAAGTTGCATTGTGGTACTTCAATGTAACTGTGACATTGTTAAAAATATCAACCATGTCAGCATAGAATGAGAACTTGTGCATGTGTAAGTTTTTGTACATTAAGGACGGCTTTTCATTTGTCTCTGCAGAAACATAAGAGGAAAACGAAAGTGGGACTTCAGCGCCCTCAGGAGGACAAGGAGGCTTTGCCAACAACAATGGACACAAAGTGACCTTATAGCTGTGACCTGTGTGGGAAGAGTTTTTGTTACAAAAATAACCTTTCTTCACACATGCGTGTGCACACTGGTGAAAAACCATACAGGTGTGAGGAATGTGGGGTAGCCTTTGCTCAAAAATATGTTTTAAAAGCTCACCTGCGCGTTCACACTGGAGAAAAACCGTACAGCTGCGATGAATGTGGGGCAACTTTCAGTCAGAGAAGTGCCCTAAAAAGGCATCAACTCTTTCACCGTGGAGTTAAATCTTACATTTGTGATCAGTGTGGGAGGGCTTTTATCTTGTCAAGTGAATTACTGGTTCATAAAACCATTCATTCTGGACTTAAACCGTACAAGTGTGAGCAGTGTGGGAAAGCTTATACTGCAAAGAGGAACTTCATGTATCATCAACACACCCATTCCGGGCTCGATAAGCTGCTCCGCTGTGATTTTTGCGACAAAACCTTCAGCTATCCAGAGACCCTCAGTAGACACAGACGAAGGCACACAGGAGAGAATTTGTATTGTTGTGATGAGTGTGGTAGAAGATTTCCAGTACACTCATCCCTTCAAAACCACAAACTTTCCCACACAAAGGAAAGAACACATTGCTGTGATCTATGTGGAAAAGCCTTCAAGAGTAAGGGTGCTCTACAAGCCCACAAGAAAAGACACACTGCAGTTAAACCACATGATCAGTGTTTGTAAAGTGGATTTACAAGTGGACCGTTCAGCCCTCAATTAGCGAGTCTGCAATGCTCCACACATGAATTTTGCAGCTGGTGCAATGGCAAAATGGAGAAAAAAAGCCTTCAAATATGAGTTCTGCATGTTTCCTGAAAATCATGTTTACGCAGATAAAACAAAACTATCAAATCTGAATGCTGACGTTTGATTTGATGTAGTCAGTTAGCAGCTTCATTCATTTGTTTGATTGGAAATGTCAAATGGAAATGAGGTTGAAAGACTTGTGGAATAATTTAAAAGTATTTGAAGTATAATGTGGCTCCTGTCATTGTAATAGTTGCTGAATTTATGATGTGTTGGGGTCAGTGGAAAAAAAAACAGCCAGCTGGTGCTGCACCAAAATTTAAACAGTGGCTGTTAAAGAAAAAGAAATTCAGTTTAAGTTGGTTTTTTTTTTCTAAAATAATCCTTAATTTGCATTTATTTATATTATAAATTAAACTTTTAATCAGTTTCATTATCATCTTGCAGCGTGGATGTCAGGCCTCATCCAGGCTCCTACAGGTTTACACAGTATTGTACTGCAGTTGGTACATTTTACAAATGTGCCTTAAAATGATCAAATAAATGTAAAAATAATTTATTAAATGGATTGAAGCTCAGATATGACTATTTAAGTGTCAATCCATCCAATGTTTTCCTCCTGGGGATCCTTCTCACCAGTAGCTCTGCCTGCTCTAGCTGCAGGGTTGTTGCCATGGTGACTCCCCTTGTCTGGGTGGCTGGGGGTCCTGCACTGTGGCTGTGGGGTTGACTCTGGCCTGGTTGGTTCCTGTGGTGACGCCCAATATGTTCATGGGTGGGCCGGCTTCCGGTGTGTATGGATCCCCAATATTTTGTTTCCTCACAGCAGTGTTGAGCCAGATGTTTGCATTTTATTATTACTTTTATACTAACTTTATACTATACTATACTAACCTTAAGCTCAGTTATTAGTAATGGGAGTTCATGT